>NC_090649.1:383272550-383622550 GCF_040937935.1 Hyperolius riggenbachi | reverse complement strand
AGTATTCGGCCCCCTTGAAGTTTTCCACATTTTGTCACATTACTGCCACAAACATGCATCAATTTTATTGGAATTCCACGTAAATGACCAATACAAAGTGGTGTACATGTGAGAAGTGGATCGAAAATCATACATCATTCCAAACATTTTTTACAAATAAATAACTGCAAAGTGGGGTGTGCGTAATTATTCGCCCCCCTGAGTCAATACTTTGTAGAACCACCTTTTGCTGCATTTACAGCTGCCAGTCTTTTAGGGCATGTCTCTACCAGCTTTGCACATCTAGAGCCTGAAATCCTTGCCCATTCTTCTTTGCAAAACAGCTCCAGCTCAGTCAGATTAGATGGACAGTGTTTGTGAACAGCAGTTTTCAGATCTTGCCACAGATTCTCGATTGGATTTAGATCTGGACTTTGACTGGGCCATTCTATCACATAGATATGTTTTGTTTTAAACCATTCCATTGTTGCCCTGGCTTTATGTTTATGGTCATTGTCCTGCTGGAGGGTGAACCTCCGCCCCAGTCTCAAGTCTTTTGCAGTCTCCAAGAGCTTTTCTTCCAAGTTTGCCCTGTATTTGGCTCCATCCATCTTCCCATCAACTCTGACCAGCTTCCCTGTCCCTGCTGAAGAGATGCACCCCCTGAGCATGATGCTGCCACCACCATATTTGAAAGTAGAGATGGTGTGTTCAGAGTGATGTGCAGTGTTAGTTTTCTGCCACACATAGCGTTTTGCATTTTGGACAAAAAGTTCAATTTTGGTCTCATCTGACCAGAGCACCTTCTTCCACATGGTTGCTGTGTTCCCCACATGGCTTGTGGCAAACTGCAAACAGGACTTCTTATGCTTTCTGTTAACAATGCCTTTCTTCTTGCCTCTCTTCCATAAAGGCCAACTTTGTACAGTGCATGACTAATAGTTGTCCTATGGACAGAGTCTCCCACCTGAGCTGTAGATCTCTGCAGCTCGTCCAGAGTCACCATGGGCCTCTTGACTGCATTTCTGATCAGCACTCTCCTTGTTCGGCCTGTGAGTTTAGGTGGATGGCCTTGTCTTTGTAGGTTTACAGTTGTGCCATACTCCTTCCATTTCTGAATGATCGCTTGAACAGTGCTCCGTGGGATGTTCAAGGCTTTGGAAATCTTTTTGTATCCTAAGCCTGTTTTAAATTTCTCAATAACTTGATCCCTGACCTGTCTTGGACCTGTGTTGTGTGTTCTTTGGACTTCACGGTGTTGTTGCTCCCAATATTCTCTTAAACAACCTCTGAGGCCCTCACAGAGCAGCTGTATTTGTAGTGACATTAGATTACACACAGGTGCACTCTATTTAGTCATTAGCACTCATCAGGCAATGTCTATAGGCAATTGACTGCACTCAGATCAAAGGGGACTGAATAATTATGCACACACCACTTTGCAGTTATTCATTTGTAAAAAAAAAATTGGAATCATGTATGAAACGTCGCTACAGAGGTTGCAGGTCAGGGGTACTCGTGAGACTCAAAAAGGAGAGGCCTGCGCACACCCCTCCCTGCCATTCTACTAGCAAATGTCCAATCCCTCCCTAACAAGCTGGACGAACTATTTATTCTGCTAGGCAGCAAACATGAGCTTGAAGGGTGCACACCGATCCTCTGCTTCATGGAGACCTGGCTGAAGGACAACATCCCGGAAAACTCTCTCCTCCTTCCAGGATACAGCCTCATCCGGGCGGACCGTGATCTGTCTCTATCTGGTAAAAGTAAAGGGGGTGGCATCTGCCTCTACATCAGCACCGCTTGGTGCACAAACACCACCACCCTGCTCAAATGTTGCACTCCAGACATCGAGCTCCGTATCATAAACTGCAGGCCCGTGTACTCCCCCAGAGAGTTCTGTTCCTTCGTCCTGGTCGCGGTATACATCCCACCCGATTTCAACACCTCAACTGCCATCCGCAAGCTATGTGACTCCATCACACGGTGGGAGACATCCCTCCCGGACTCCCTTTTCATCATCCTGGGAGACTTCAACAAAGCCAACCTCCGCCAGGAGCTCCCCCGCTACAGACAGCACATAACGTGCCCCACCAGGCAGGAGAACACCCTTGATCACTGCTACACTGTGCTCAAGGATGCTTACAAGGCTACTCCATGGGCTGCCCTTGGTAACTCTGACCACTGCCTCATCCACCTGCTCCCCACCTACAGAAGGCAGCTTGCAACCACTAAACCAGCCCTAAGGACTGTCAAGATATGGACAGAGGAAGCAAAGCAGCAACTTCAGGCCTGCTTCGAATGTACCGACTGGTCAGTCCTGGAGTCACCTTGTCTGGAGGAATGGGCTGGAAATGTTACGTCCTACATCAGCTTCTGCGAGGAGTCATGCATCCTGACTAAGTCCATCAAAATCTTCCCCAACAGCAAGCCGTGGTTCAACGGCAAGCTACACCGACTCTGGAAACTCAAGGCGGAAGCTCACAAATCCGGCACCCCTGAAGAGTTCAGTGAGGCCAGGAACACCCTTAACCGTGAACTAAAGGCAGCAAAGAGGAACTACTCAGACAAGCTGCATCTCAGCCTCCAGTCTAACAATCCACGCGATGTCTGGAAAGGCTTAAGGGCAGCCACAAACCTAAAACCTCCCCCTCAGCACGCATCACCTAGCACAGACCTTGCCGAGCAACTCAACGAGTTCTATTGCAGATTCGAAAAGAAACCCACCGCACTCGAGACACATGCAACCCCACCAGGGGAGTCACCGGTCTCAGCCCCGCTACTAGTCCTCGGAGCTGATGTCCTGAAACACCTCTGGAGGCTGAACCCCAGGAAGGCCTCGGGCCCAGACGGCGTGTCGTCAAACTGCCTGAAAACCTGCGCAACCCAGCTCGCTCCTGTCCTCACCTCTCTTTTCAACAAATCACTGAAGGAGGGTAGAGTACCTGCCTGCCTTAAAAAATCTATGATCATTCCGGTCCCCAAGAAGCCGGGCATCTGTGATCTTAACAACTACAGGCCCGTAGCCCTTACTCCCATTATCATGAAGACCCTGGAAAGACTGGTCCTCTCTCACCTTAAGCGAGCCACTGACTCCCTCCTGGATCCACTTCAATTTGCATACAGGGCAAACAGGTCCATCGAGGACGCCATTAACATTGCTTTGACATGCATCACAGAACACCTCGATGGCCCTGACACCTATGCCAGGATCCTCTTCCTTGACTTCAGCTCGGCCTTCAATACAATCTGCCCAAACATCCTACACGACAATCTGGTACAACTTGGTCTTGACCTCACTCTGTGCTCCTGGATCAAGGACTTCCTCACAAACAGGACGCAACTGGTGAAGCTTGGCAGCTGCTCCTCACAGGAAAGAACCACAAACACAGGTGCCCCGCAAGGGTGCGTACTGTCCCCAATCCTGTTTTCCCTCTACACAAACAGGTGCACATCAGCCGATAACTCGGTCAAGGTCATAAAATTTGCAGATGATACCACCATCCTTGGCCTTATTGGCAGCGACGGTGAACATACATACCGGAATGAGATTGAACGTATCTGCAGGTGGTGCAAGGATAACCAGCTTGTACTCAACGCAGCAAAGACAGTTGAGCTGATAGTGGATTTCAGAAGGCGCCCCCACACACTCGACCCAGTCTCCATTGAAGGCATCGATGTCTCCAGGGTGTCGAGTGTCCGCTTCCTAGGTGCCACCATCTCCAATGACTTAAAATGGGCTGAGAACACCACCAAGGTCCAGAAGAAGGCCCAGCAGAGGCTGTTCTTTCTGAGGCAGCTGAGGAAATTTGGGATGCCGCGGGAGTTGATGACAACTTTTTACACTGCCACCATTGAGTCTATACTCTGCTCCTCCATTGTCGTCTGGTATGCAGGTGCTACTGCGAGTGACAGACTCAAGCTCCAGAGAGTAATCAATACCGCAGAGAGAATCATTGGGTCATTCTCTTCCACCTCTGGACCTTATACACACCTCTAGACTGTGGTCGAGAGCAAATAAAATATGGAACGACCCCTCCCACCCCGGCAGTCGTTACTTTGACCGCCTGCCATTGGGTCGCCGCTACAGATTCATCCCTACCAAAACCACCAGACATTTAAATACTTTCTTTCCCCAGGCTGTCCGCAGGCGCGGAGCTAGGGGGGGTCGGGGTAGGACAAGTGCCCCCGGGCGCTAGGTCCCCAAGGGCGCCCCCAGCTCAGCTGCAGTGTTGTTTTTTTTTATACATTTATTTTACCGATACGCGCTGCTACGCAGCGCTCACCGCCAGCGGGCCGGAATCCGGATCTCCCCATCCCCAGCCCAGTCAGCGAGTGACGTCGCATCAGCTGAGTAGCCAACATTGCGGCAGATCTCACAGATTACAGCCTGCGTGCAGAGCAGCAATGAGGGGGAGATTGTGGCCAATAGCAGCACCACCAGCTTCACTCTAGCCAATGCTCGTGCTGCTGTGGCCATGTAATCATAGAGGAGGGAGGGGCAATGTTTAAAAGAACTGCCGCTAAGTTGATATGGAGCTGCCAGCTACTGCTAAGTGAAGTGCGCCCCTGTGACACTGCTACTGACCCTGTGCTTCCTGGCCAACCTCTATGCTGCTAACCCCCCTGATGTCAGGAGGAAACAGGAGGAAACATTCAGCTTTGCTGCCGATAAGGAGACCTCCAGCCATGCTGCTGATCTGTGATGTGATGTCCCACCTCCTCCGTGTTTCTGCAGGACTGCTGCCTGTGACAGACGAGTGCCTGGCAATCAGGGTGGACAGAGGTGAGATCAGGCCCAGGGAGGAGGGAGAATGAATGGGAAGGGATCGCCTGTGTTAGATGATTAGCAGAGCGATTGCCCCCCTCCCCTCCCTCCTCTAAAGTAAAATACAGGCATGGCTAGTGTACAGGGAAGGTGAAAGGTCATGTGCTGGCTCCCTGCTGGCAGAAGTCAAATGACTTACACCTCTTCTAATTTTTCTAACAGTCAGCAAAAACAAGCTTGGAGGTATATATATTGAGAGAAAGAGAGTGTGTCGGTGCACCTCCAGTGTGCCTGTCCATGTACAGAGTGTTTGTGTGTGTGTGCATCTACTGCATGTGTGAGAGAGAGAGAGAGACTGTGTCTGTGTATCTACAGTGTGTGTGTCTGCATCTACAGAGTGTCTGTGTGTGTGTGTATATCTACAGTGTGTGTGAGTGTGTGTGTGTATATCTACAGTGTGTGTGTGTGTGTGTGTGCATCTATAGAGTGTCTGTGTGTGTGTGTATATCTACAGTGTGTTTGTGTGTGTGTGTGTGTGTGTGTGCATCTACTGCATGTCTGTGCATCTACAGAGTATCTGTGTGTGTGTGTATCTACACAGTGTTTGTGTGTGTGCATCTACAGAGTATCTCTGTGTGTGTGTGTATCTACAGTGTGTGTGTGTGTGTGTGTGTGTGTGTGTGTGTGTGTGTGTGTGTGTGTGTGTGTGTGTGTGTGTGTGTGTCTGTGCATCTACAGAGTGTCTGTGTGTGTGTGTGTGTGTGTGTGTGTGTGTGTGTGTGTGTGTGTGTGTGTGTGTGTGTGTGTGTGTGTGTGCGCATCTTCAGCTTGCCTGTGTGTGTGTGTGCATCTTCAGCTTGCCTGTGTGTGTGTGTGCATCTTCAGCTTGCCTGTATGTGTGTGTGCATCTTCAGCTTGCCTGTGTGTGTCTGTGCATCTTCAGCTTGCCTGTGTGTGTCTGTGCATCTTCAGCTTGCCTGTGTGTGTCTGTGCATCTTCAGCTTGCCTGTGTGTGTCTGTGCATCTTCAGCTTGCCTGTGTGTGTCTGTGCATCTTCAGCTTGCCTGTGTGTGTCTGTGCATCTTCAGCTTGCCTGTGTGTGTCTGTGCATCTTCAGCTTGCCTGTGTGTGTCTGTGAATCTACAGCGTGTCTGTGTATGTGTGTGTATATAAAGTGTCTCATGTGAGTATCCATTGTAGGTGCCGCCGTTTACTTGACGTATATGCATTTGACGGGCAAATATTTGCTAACGTAACCCTGTGCAGAGAATGAACAGCAATTTTACTGTTGCACTGACAAGGTAGTGCATGTTGCAATATTAGCAGGTTGCCTAGGTAATGCATAATGGTATATGGTTATAATGGTAAAATTGACATACGCTCTCAGTGCATGGTAACTTGACTTAATTTTTATGCACATACTTCATTGGGGCTGTTGTACGGGATGGCGCACAAAAAGCAGCCTGTCTGCATGCCAGGAGCATGCGTACACAGACAGATGGCCCATCACACTACATTTCCTGGTAATGGTTGGCTTCACTGGAGGATTTCATGTACATTTGGCAGGGCCCACTGTATCTCATGGCCACTTTTCACTTCAGTGCACTCCAAGTGCTGCATGTAAATTTAAAGGACCACTATAGCGAAAAAAGTAGGCAGTTAAAAAATGTGACAGATGACAGGTTTTGGGCCAGTCCATCTTTTTTAGGCTCAACACACACCATACAATCTTGGTTGTTCAATCTTACCACTTTCATGTAGTATAAGAGCTTATCCATTCAATCATTCAAGGTATTTTCATTCTGTTGGCCCTTATACTACATAAATTTGGTAAATCTGTACAACCAAGATTGTATGGTGTGTGTTGAGCTTAAGGGGGATTCTCAGGGCTTTCTTTGTTTTCAACAGCATTTCCTGAACAGCAGTTTAACTGCCAAAATAGCAAGATACCAGCCGGCCTCCCTAATCACTTGCACACTATTATAGGAAAATGCTGTTGAAAACAAAGAAAGCCCTGAGAATCCCCCTTAAAAAGATGGACTGGCCCAAAACCTGTCATCTGTCACATTTTTTAACTGCCTACTTTTTTCGCGATAGTGGTCCTTTAAGGCATGGTTGGGGGGTGTGCTTTGATGTCCCGTTTCCTTATCCTAAGAGCACAATCTAATTTCTGCCAGTCTCATAGTGTAACGTCCTACTATATTATGTATTTATATAGCACTGACATCTTCTGCAGCACTTTACAGAGTACATAGTCATGTCACTGACTGTCCTCAGAGGAGCTCACAATCTAATCCTACCATAGTCATAGCCTAATGTCCTATCATATTATTATTATGTATTAATGTAACATTGGTCTCTTTTCCACATTCATTTTTCGTGGCAGGGCGGGGGGGGCTCAAAAACTGTCTCTGTCCCCGGGCGCTGAAAACTCTAGCTACGCCTCTGGCTGTCCGCCTGCTGAACTCGAACTACCACCCTTGCGAAACACGCTAGTCTCGCACTGCTGTCCAAATCACGTTGCACCCTTTATCAAGTTATGCCTGTTATGTAATCTCGCTATTGTCAAAACTATATAGTTATTATTGTTTTTTGTTTTTTTTTGCATTCTACTGTATACCACTGTCTGTTTATTGTCTGAATGCTCTTTTTGTAACAACTTTCCATGCCGTGTGTTCCACAAAAAATTCCAGGTGCGACGCCTGTCGTACTCGGCGATTAAACTGATTCTGATTCTGATTCTGATTTTCATTCCACTTCTCATGTGTACACCACTTTGTGTTGGTCTTTCATGTGGCATTCCAATAAAATTGATTCATGTTTGTGGCAGTAATATGACAAAATGTGGAAAACTTCAAGGGGGCCGAATACTTTTGCAACCCACTGTATGTTTTTACACAATTTTGGTTCTTAAAGGATACCCGAAGTGACATGTGACATGATGAGATAGACATATGTATGTGCAGTGCCTAGCACACAAATAACTATGCTGTGTTTCTTTTTTTCTTTTTCTGCCTGAAATATCAGGTATGTAAGTGGCTGACTCAGTCCTGACTCAGACAGGAAGTGACTACAGTGTGACCCTCACTGATAATAAATTCCAAGTATAAAACATTTTCCTATCAGAAAATGGCTTCTGAGAGCAGGACAGAGATAAAAAGGGGAATTTCTTATCTCGCCTCCCACATACTGAAAACGATCTTGCTTTTTGTGATAATGTTTTCGCAGGTCTTATAGGGTACAAGGGCGTAACTATCCCTTCAACAGCAGGGGGGCCCAGAGCTGTGAGAGGGACCCAACTGCTAACCTTCCCTTTTCCCATTAAAGGGGTCCATTCTTCAGATCATGTGTTTTTATGGCTAGGTGTGAAGATTATGATAACCATAATGTTTTATGACTCTTGCAAGATGCCCCCCCCCCCAGGCTGTGTGGGTCACCAAGGATAGGCAAGGGAAAGGGTGTGAACATTGTGGGGCTCTATCAAAGTCTTACTGGGGAATCGGGTGCAATAATTTATAGTTACAACCCTGATTGGGTATAAGACATGTAGATATGGAAATCTGACTAGGGTGGACATGGCCCTGTAGGACCTAACTATTTACTGTGGTTGATGAACACTTGGGGCTGGAGAATTGGATGTGGTTGCTGCAATTACACTTCTATAACCTGAAGTCAAACTTTGACGAAAAGCCTGAAAGGTTTCTGCAGCCTCACTTTAAGGCAAGCACTACAGAGAAGGTGTAAGAAGTGTTGTTTGTGCACAGAGTCACTTTAAGTAATGTCAATAAGGAAATTCAGTGAAGTAGAGTAGGAAATTGGTGGTTGCAGTAAGCCATTATCCTGTATTCTGCAGCCAAACGCACAGTAACGGTGTTTTGTTTCAACAAGAATACCACTCAGGGAGAAAAAGAAACCTTATTCAAAGAAAACATGGTTGCTTTACAATTTCCTTGTATTTTCATTTCAAATAATGTGTGAATAAAGACAATAAAGACATTTGGTGAAGCAGACTAGAAAATTGCCATTTACTGTAACATTCCGTGCTGCATCTTCAAAACCATGACAATGTGGGCTTTTGTTTCAAAGGGAAATGAAAGGGAAAAGAAGTCACCTGTAAAAAAACATACTGGAGATGAAAATAATGAGTGAGAGAAGAGATGTGTAGTATTGGGTTTATAACTGTGGTCAGCTTATTAGTATTTAAGTCATATTTTAAGCAATTACTGCTACATTCTGCATAGTAATTATATGGGGTTAAGGGTGAAAATTGCGCTTTGCTGAAATTTATTTGGTAGTGAAAATAGCATTTTTATTTTTATCCTGAAAGATAATTCAGCAAAAAAGGAAGCCACCATGAGTAAAATGCGTAAAATGCATGCTCCCATATGAACTACACACAACTGTTGAAAATGTTGATACCGTCGTATATTCTTTTTCCCCTCAAAACTTGTCCTAGGTCTTATTTTTGGGGAGGTCTTAAATATATTTGCCTCTTGTGCTCCCCGATACCCCCACGTCCACTTTACCTTCTGCCGACCCCCTCCTCCAGAAAGTCGCACTGCCCACCAACATACCTCTACTGCAGATCAGCGATGTAAACTGCTGATTCCCCCACCGCCGATTCTGGCCCTGTTCTGCCCTGCCTGCCGGCATAACTTTCAAACCGCAGATCATCGGTAAAGTGTGGGGAAAATAGCTTGTTACACTGTACCAGCGCTTCCGTGTACAGGAAGTAAACAGAGATGTTACAGTGTAACTAGCTTTCGTAACCACACTTTACCGCTGATCTGCGGTTTGAAAATAATGCCAGCAGGCAGGGCAGAACGGGGCCAGAAGCGGCGGTGGGGGAATCAGCAGTTTACATCGCTGATCTGCAGTAGAGGTACCCGTACGTCAGCGGGCAGTGCGGCTTTCTGGAGGGGTCGGCAGGAGGTACCGTGGGATCGGGCTAAACTGGTGGGGGGACTTTCAGATGGACGGGACGTCCTCAGCCACTAGGGCTTATTTTAAGAGTAGGTCTTATATTTCGAGCAAGCTCGAAATATGTACTAGGCCTTACTTTAGGAGGATGTCCTACTTTAGGGGAAACACGGTATAACTAGAGCTGATCAGAGGACTTTTGCCTCTGAAGGTCCACCACACCAAACACACAAAGGCCTCAATTCACTAAACTTATCTCCTGTCTTTAATAACTCTTCTAGAGTTGTTACTATGGTGATAAGGCATGTAGTATTCAGGAAACATTTTACCTCAGGCAAGCCTAAAGTTAACTCTTCTGTCTTTAAATGAACTCTCCAATCCTTAAAATAACTCTAGAGTTAAAGACAGGCTGTTAATTAGCTGTATGTGAAAATAACTACAGAGGAGGTAAATTAACTACAGAGGAGGTAAATTAACTACAGGAGAGGTAACTTAAGGAATGAAAAGGTAAGATAACTCTCTCACGTGTGGAGGTAAGTTTTCTCTTGCCTTATTATCTCTAGTATGATCTTAGTGAATTGAGGCCAAAGATACCTATGAGCCCATATGCAATTAACTTTTTCTCCTTAGTTTTCTCCTAGGAGATAATGTTTCATCTTCTATTTAAAATACATTTCCAGCACTTTGAAATTGTAAAGGTACCAAAAAGTGGGCGAAAATGTACTCTCAAAGTTATTTGGAGTATTTTCTTGCCTGGTAGTGGTTTAAAAGGCATTTTATTGATGAGGTGTGAAAATATCTCTTGGAGAAAACTCAGGAGAAAAAGTGAATTGCACATGGACTTTAATGGTGATGGCTCGGACTGTAGCTGTAATGTCAAAGGAGGCTTGAAATACATCTCTAGGATATTTGTAGGCTCCGCCACTGATGTACGGTATGTTAAAACTGTTATTTAGATTTTAAAAACATTTAGCTAAGAAAAATAAGGTAATGTTCAGATAAACTATTTTATATATTCTAGACAAAGGTAATTCAATTTCTTAATTTCAAAGATGGCGTAGGAAATACCCAGATATTGCTATGCACATATATATATACACCGCACCTTATCATAGCAAAGGACATGTTACCTTGGTAACACTCATGATGCTAATGGGTTAACAGGCAGGGCTCCTTTTGCGTTAGTAACAGTAAAATTGTCATGTATTCCCCATGCACAGCAACTTTACCCAGTTTTCTGCATCTAGCCCTATGTGAGAACTCTGCAGTCTACCCACAGCTCAAGGAGAAGGGAAAGCTTTGAAAATAATTAGGTAAACACTAGAAGCCAACAAAGGCAGCAAGAAGGTCACAGTCCGGTCCTCTGACGAGGCCCCATAGGCGAAACAGGTGTCAGGATGAGGACAGCAGGCCACACACTGTTCCAAGGGTGAACCCAGCTGCACAAATGCCGATTTCCAGAATGTCACCTTAAAAGGGACACACAAGTATTTAATCTTGCACTGTTAGCTTCATGCTCCCACCACCTTGCTGTAGCAGATTTTGGAATGCAGTCTATGGTTGAATAGCAAAGTAAAATAGTGTCATTTTTATAGTTTGGTGCCTGCCTATTTCTTTTTCTTTGTTTGAAAATATTTAGGTGCACATTTGGGACATTGAAGAAAAATGGTTTGCAAGGACTTTTAAAGAAACCAAACAGCCATTCCTAATCAGGGGATAGAGTTTTGTATGCAGCCGTAGAAGCATAACATAAGATTGAGAAACAGTGGTATTGCATGTCAGTTAAGCCCACTAGCAGCAGTCTCTGCAATCAAAACAGCAAGAGACTGCATTGCATGTTGGCATCATGAACTAGGTGACATCTGGAATGAATGCCACCATAAAGGTATCTAGAAGTAGTGCAGTGACATTTGGCCGAAGGATAGAAGAATTCCACCCAGAAGTGTAGCTAGAGGTCCTTTACTCATTTTACAAAAGGCCCGATTTGCCATGAGATCAAACTTACAAATGTTGCTCAATGATCCCTACTGCTACATGCATCAAGCTTAAAAAATTAAACATTTTTATTAAATATGAAAAAATATTTTGTGTTTGCTTTACTTTACATCCCTACTGCCAGGGCCGGATTTCCCATAAGGCACTCTAGGCACGTGCCTACAGGCGCCTTTAAGAGGGAGGAGCGGCTCCTGATCCCTGAATGTCTCCTCTTGCAACAGGTGCTGCGTTCCCCAAGTTGCTACAATTAGATGCCTCCAGCAGGGCGGAGCGCTGCGCCTCTCCAACTCTACATATCGAGCTGATGGCTGCCCGCCTGTCTCCTCTCCCCACCTGCACTCCCGGTATGATTCGTTCAGTCTTGTCATCACAGCGATGACACGTGCAGGCCGGTTGTAGTGTGTGGCTGCTAGGCAACAGGAAGCAGGAAGCCGGGTTCTGCAGCGGCTCCTGTTCTTCCTGTACAGAACAGACTGCGGGCCAATGGTCAGGAATGAGGAGAGTGGCTCCAGCTTCAACTGCACGGGGCAGAGCAGACAGAGTTTCAGGAGGAGGAGATCGGGTGCACCGTTACTAGAGGCAGCAGGAGTGAGTGCCGTTGTTCTGTATGCTAAGTTGGAATGCTATCTGTGCCTCTGTCTGGTCTGCAGGTCACGGACCATTTATCTAAGGAATGCATATACAGTCAGTAATTAGTCAGCCTGTATAAAACTGTTCCGAAGCAGTCTCTCTTCACTGAATTGTACGGTGATACTAGCTATTGTTGTGTTCCAAAAGCTATGTCTATGTATGTGCAGTTATCTGCATAGTTTATGATGAAAAGTGTGATTTAAGATGTCACCACTTCAGTTGCAGCAACTTACAAGATAGTGATCATGTGCAATTTTTTATATGGTTCTCCCTGCTGCTTAGAAGGGTCTGCAGTTATGCACACCTTGCTCCAGAACCCAGTAATATAGTTTACTCTTGACAGCTAATCTCCCACATTAGCAGCTGCTGCACATGTGTGTAGAGGGGTTCTTTGCTACAGATGACCAAGGGGCAGACAGTGAAGCTGCAGCTTTGGGGACATCTGATCCCAGGGAGGGACACAAAGCACAGGGAGATCAGTCGATCTGAACTTTGTCCTCTGCAGTGTCTGAACATGTATCCCTACTGTAGAAAGGTCAGACAGAGGATGGGTGATTGTGCCTTATGCTGGATACACACGTTGCGTTTTCCCGTGCGATTCGCAGGATCGATTCCGTCGATTTGATTATTTCCAACATGTTCGATCGTGTTTCGATGCATACAGCTGTCGATTTTATCGCCGACTGTATCCATCGAAACACGATCGAACATGTTGGAAATAATCGAATCGACGGAATTGATCCCGCGAATCGCACGGGAAAACGCAACGTGTGTATCCAGCATTAGCAAGTGTGCATTTCTGTGTCTGTCTTTGTTCAAGTGTGTGTGTGTGTGTGTGTGTGTGTGTGTGTGTGTGTGTGTGTGTGTGTGTATATATATGTCTGTAAGTATGTGTGTGTATGTGCATGTGTGTCCCTGTGTTGATTGTTGAAGTGTGTGTGTGTGTGTGTGTGTGTGTGTGTGTGTGTGTGTGTGTGTGTGTGTGTGTGTGTGTGTGTGTGTGTGTGTGTGTGTGTGTGTGTGTGTGTCTGTGTGTGTGCCTTTGTTGTACATGTGTACCTGTGTTTAGCAGCCGAATTGCTAGAGCTGTGCCATTCACAGCTATAGGGAATTTGATGTGTGACAAAAAACTGCGGCATGCCATCCATAATGACACCGGCATGTGATTTGGACATCAAGATACTGTCTGAATAGGCAGCGTTTCCCTGTCTGGCTCACATGCTGAGAAACACTGCATATTTGGACTTAGTGGAAATAGGCCCTAGGGTCCTTGCTTGAAGACCGCCAGCGGGACTGTGGGTGAGTGTCACTACCTTTATCATACATCTGTATTGAAAGCCTATTGGGTAGGGAGGGGAGCTTAGAACAGAGGGAAGGAAGTCCAGGGACCACTAGACTGACAGGGATATTGGGGGCTCCCTGCCTGATGCCAGCAACTGCTCTCAGGCCATCTAATTCCTACATCATATCACTGAACTCAGGAGCCTACACCTTAATCCTTGTCTTATGTCACTAAGGATGACATGAGACAGTACTTAAAGTGTAAGATTCTAAGGACAGTTAGTGATGTGAGGCAGGTATTTAGAGTTCAGAATATTTTTTGATTGGGGGTGTGGCCCAATTTGAGGGGCGGAGTTAGGGGCGCCAGAATGCCTGTGCCTACAGGCTCCAGAGTTGTAAATCCGGCCCTGCCTACTGCATTTATTTTACATCACTTGAGTTAAAAGCTGGTAGGCTAAATTATATGATAGCACAGAGCTTATAGCAAAGCATTAACAACAAATACATACCATTAGGGCAAAGTTACCAGTAAATAAAGTATTCCCAATGGTAAACTGGTTACCGGCAGCAACTTGGCCTAGCTCTGTACAGAGAGGAATACTGCGCAACAAGAAGTCAGTCTAAAGACTTATGTACCAGCTGGTGGATGGCTGATAAACACTTGTGGTGAGTGGTTCAATATTAGACTCTAATAAAGTGGAAAAACTATCAAAGAGTGCTAATGCACAGCTCAAACACTGTTTAGGCTTTAATAATTAAAGGCAGCACTACTGTCATGTATTGTCAATGTTTATTATTTTTCCAGAACATAGTAAATATAGTTGAAGTAAGTTAATTCAACTGGACTAAATATTTTAAAAGTTGCTTTGACTTTAGCGCACATTACTCTTTTAGTTCAAATGAGGTGAAGCAAAAACTTGATCATCTATGTCTATAGGATATGAGTAATTCAAGCCGCTTACTGCAGGATTCATAATCTGGAGGTCAAAATGAGGAAGACAGGATGTTCAAGTATATGACCAGAGAGGTGATGCTTTCTCAACTTCATCTTTCCATAAACTCTGTATGCAGGTATTATTTATATATTCAAAGATTGAGGACTTGAACTGCTGAGAAAAAAAGTCAACTGTAACGATTGGCCATGCAGATCGTGGTCGTGACTGGAACTAGACTGGCAGATCCACGATCTCTGCATGGCAATCGTTTTGGTTTAAACAAACTGGAAGATCACAATTGAAATACTGACGTCTGCACAACAGAGTAGAATAATAAATGTGTTTATTTACAAGAATGCACATACACATACAACCAATATGCATGCAATCGTACAAGGTGACCACTGTGACCCAATATCACCCTGACTAACTAACTAACTAATATTTACAGTGAATATGCAAGGGCACAGGTCACACAATATATACATATACCAAATATCAGCACACAGGAATCTGGATCACACAAAATATACAGTAACACACAATATGAGAATATATACAATAATACAATATATACAGACACGTCTCAGCAGAATCAGCACACGGAAGAATAGTCGTACAAGCCAAGATCAATAACCAGAGAATACAAGGTACAAAGGCAGAAGACAGAGAATAGTCAGACTAGCAAGGATCAAATACCAGGAGTACAGAATATCAGAGCAGAGTTCAGGAGCACAGGACTGGATGGCCAGAGTCACAACTGCAGCGAGCAGACAAACGGAATGACCTAGCAATGTGCTGCTAGGAAGTCCGGCCTTAAATAAGCAGCACATTGCTCAGGTGACTGGCCAGAATCTCCCACAGTTCCATCTGCTGGTGAGCCGAGGAATTGCCCCGCTCCCAGCAATATGAGAGCCGTCTGCTGGTAGACAGCGGAAGTCCACCTCAGTGCTGCCACCAGCAGGATGACACATGCACAGATCCTCACATCAACAAGTCCTCGTCGATGGCTCGCACATATGCAGTAGCATGGACCCGATGGGGCTCAACATTTTCTGCTGAAGCCTAACCGGGTTCGTGCTGCTGAACATGAGCAAGCTATATGTGCCAGTACAGAAGCATGGACCAAATTGGGATTGGCTGTTTTAGCTACTGTGCAGGCATGGTGCAGCCACAGGCAACAAGCTTTGGGGGTCTCAGCGTTGGAATTCCTGGCAGAGGATATTGGGGAAGCCTCTGGAGGATCCATTTGGTGCTCTGAAACAGAGATACACAGCTCAGACACTGTCTTGTATTGACCTGAGGAAGCAGGCAGGTCCCGTCAAATGCGTTGTCTTTTTATTGGTGTCTAACAATAAAAATCTTAACCTATTATCACGAGGTAAGACTGTTCCTATTACTTACCGCCACTCACTACACATTGTATCACAATTGGGGTGCCTCCTCCCATCTTGCAGCATCTGCAGGATCCAGGCTTTCCCATCAGTAGGTAAATATCCAGATATTTATTTGCAAACCTCACAGGTTTGCTTTAAGGCTCTCTCTCTTGTTTAGGAATGGATATTCCAATGTGAAGCAGATTGCTCAAGTTATTCCACTTCTTTTACTCCATCTCCAAAATGTACTTATTGCTGTAAATAAGTGTCTCTTTTCTAGGGATGCTCATTCGGATTCCGCGGAAATGCAATTTCCGAAATTCCGATCGGAAATTGCATTTCCGCATCGGAATGCGGAAATCGGTAATGCAAGTGCTGTAGGCGGATTTCCGCCGGAAATCGCGTACATTCCACCCGACTTTAACATCGATTTTCTCAAAAACTATAAGGTCTTTTTGAAAACTTTTTTTTCCATCTTATTCACAAGATTCGGTTTAATAAACCCTGGTGTTTCTAGGACTTAAGGGGGCTTTGTTATTAACCACTAAAATCGGCGGATTTTTACTGTAATGTAAAATGCAGGAAATCCGCATCTGCCTATTTTCTGCATTTACATTACAGTAAAAATCCGCCGACTTTAGCGGTTAATAGCACAGCCCCCGTAAGTCCTAAAAACACCAAATTTTCAGGGTTTATTACACAGAATCTTCTGAACAAGATGCAAAAAAAAGTTTTTAAAAAGACCTTATAGTTTTTGAGAAAATCTATGTTAAAGTCGGGCGGAATTTCAGCGATTTCCGGCGGAAATTCCGCATTGGAATGCGGAAATTGGTAGCGGAAAGCGGAATCGGTAATCGGTACATGACGGAATGTGGATTTACCGCGGAATCGGAAATTGGCATTCCGACCATCCCTACTCTTTTCCTCAAAGTGTTGAAAAAACACTGTTTTCTGTCAAACAGAGCTTGGCAGTCCTTGAAGTGCCATGCATTAGCAAAGAGGTTGTTTAGTCTCCCAAACGTTTAAAGAGTTATTCTGAGTTTTATTGTATGCAGATTGTTGCAGCCCCACTGAGGTGTAATGGAGCACATGGCTGACTACATGCAGACGCAATGGTATTTTAAATTGGTGATCTTTACCCATGGGGAAAAAATGTTTCAAAAGAAGGTGGTACTTTTACTTTGAAGCCACTGCTGAACTTTTCCCAATGACAATAGGGATGTTTTTTATTATTATTTAATCTCGAGTTCTCTTTAAACACCCACCTCCTGCCTCTGCCACAGCTTTGTGACTTTTTTTTTTTTTTTTGAGCGGCCCTTTCAAGAACCTCTTTTTACATACAGTCCTGAAATTTTTTTAAAACAAAACAGCCAAAAGGGAAAACAAAGAAAACAATTGGGATATTTTTACTCTATTTTTAACGGAATATAAGAAACCAAATATAAGCAAAAAATAAATAAATAAATAACAAGCTAACAGGCTGGCTAAAGTGTGAATATTGCAAGCTGTGGAAAACACCAGCTATAACTGATGATGGAACCATGGAAAATAAATGCACGATATACTGTAGTCTTCAAAAATTCCATTAAAATATTCTGGAAGTTTCGTTCTGCATTATTAAATGTATAGGAGAGATGTTTGAGACAGTTTAAAGTTTTAAAAGTTAAAATTGCAACCAAGGTCTATCTTTTTCTAGTTTAAATTTGCTCTATTTTTATACTTTGCTGTAGCAATCTAAGCTGCCATTCAGCAGAGAATTTACTGAGTTTCAGTGAGGCCCATGCTTCTGTCTTCCTCCTATTTAGAATTTGGTAAAATTGACCCACCCATTACCCTCTTAGTGTACATTTGAGTTTATGGATCCACATTTACCATATAGAAAGGGGGTAAAAGCCTATTTACCACTCTGAATATATGAAATAACTCCAGTAAATGTATGGCAAAATTCCACTCCATGTCTATTACAGTAGTAGGCATCAATTGACAGTGGCTGGATAGTGTACTGGTTAAGTGCTCTGCCTCTGATACAGGCAGGTACAGGTACAGGCCTTGTGGAGTCCACCGCTGCTACCCAGGAGATCAGGGTTCCACTGAGGTAGGACACCACGCTGATTGGAAAACCTTTCTTCTTGCTGGATGCTGCTGCTACTTCTCCACCGCAGCAGGGACACCTCAGGTTCAGCCCCTCCATGATGCCAGCCACTAAACCGGAATTAAGGGCTGCCGCACCCGGACCCTTCTGTGACAGCCAGATTACCTTGACCAGCCTTGTTGAATGCTGCCCAGAAGTTGGGACCCGCCACAGAAATTAACATTACTGCACCTTTTGAACTGGTATATAAATACAAATCCACAGCGCTCTTCATAAAAGTGATTGTACCTTTATTACAATAAATAGCATGAAGATATAAAATTCCTGGACCAAGAGGTTCAACACCTCCCACAGTCAAATATGCCTCCTATCAAAAAACACCACACACTCCACACAATCCCTCACTACAGTGAGTTAGGGACAAAAAAGCTGAAAGGCAGGGTGCTGTATAAGATCAGAGAATTCTTACATCAAAAAGTTCTGCTCAAGCAAAATATAATGCAATCAAAACTGGAATACCTTGGCCAGCACAGCCAGATGCCACATGTCAGCAATCGGGATCCTCAGCAGCGTCAGCCATCACCGCAGGTTTCTTTCTTGAAGAACTGTGTCATCTCTGCTGAACCTTCGCCTCTCTCTGTTCCCCTAACTCCATGTCTCCTTAGGGATGACAGATAATTGGCAAGTGCGACTGGTGGTGCCGTAGTATGGCAGCCTTGGCTCTTGACTTTCATTATCCCCCCATCCCATCCTTTCAGAACCTGTATGAGCCAAAACCAATTCTGGGTACAAACCCCCATTTGTACTAAATGATTATTATTTTGACAAGGGAGAGCAGAGATCAAATCTCAGCTCTGCCTGTTCAGTAAGCCAGCACTTATTCAGTAAGGAGACGCTGGGCAAGACTCTAACACTGCTACTGCCTATAGAGTGCGTCCCAGTGGCTGCAGTTCTGTCACTTTGAGTCCACCAGGAGTAAAGTACAATATAAATGTTCTGTCTGTATGTGTATCAATTCTGATTACGGAGATGAAATAAAAGTTCCAATGTTTAATAAGGTGATGCTCAAGTAGGAGTAAGAAAAGGATACACGATTGTGCAAGAAGAAAGGCTCATGTTGTTTTTCAGTACAGTATGAGTATGCAAAATAGCTTCTCTGAGCTATTCCACCAACTTGGTCCAACTCAGTCCTCTGAAGCACTTCAACAGCCAAGAAACAGTGAGAGACAGCTTGAGATAAGGTTTTACTGCAGTAAAGTTCAAAGGGTCATAATTTCTGCTTTGTTTTACCACTTCCCCTCCCCAGGACGAGTAACTATGTCCCTGCAAAATCCCACAACACCATGCAAAGATGTAGCTACTATGCCCCTTCCCGCCATGTGCTTCCGCTCGCCCATCCCCCTCTCGCGCTTCCGCGTACGTTATCACTGCCAATCATTAGACGGGAGATCAATGAATGGGGACACAGTTCCCATTCATTGATCTAAGTCCCAGTGTGAATGACTGCCACCAGGGGCGTTTCTAGCCATTTTGTCACTCCAGGCAAGAAAACCTTTGGCGCCCCCCCCCCCCCCCCACACACACACACACACGTAGTGTCAACCCTTATTCCACAACACAACAACACACTGGTTGGATTGCTGGCTGTGGGTCTGTGATAAGCAAACTGCACACCCTCAGCCAGTCGTCCGTCCTCCATTCAGGACAGCAGCGCCACCTCCTCCTTTCTGCTGTGCAACTAGTAGAGATCAGCACACACTGCAGTACAGGTACAGAGTCACAGCTTATACTGTACATATTGGAGGTAGCAGAGATCAGCACACGCTGCAGCTAGTTTACTAACAGCGCAGGCAAAGAGTAACAGCCTATACTGGAGGAAGCAGAGATCAGCACACACCGCATCTAGTTTACTATCAGTACAGGCACAGAGTAACAGCTTATACTGTACATACTGGGGGTAGCAGAGATCAGCACACACTGCAGCTAGTTTACTATCAGTACAGGCAGAGAGTAACAGCTTATACTGTACATACTGGAGATAACAGAGATCAGTACACACTGCAGCTAGTTTAATATCAGTCCAGTCGATCGAGCGGGAAATCGCATCATGTGTACCCAGCATAACAACTTATACTGCACATACTAAAGGCAGCAGAGGTCAGGACACACTGCAGCTAGTAAGAGATGCCTCAGAGGAATTCCACTGCTCCATGTCTGATTCTACAGTGCTCAGCCCCTTTCCCAGCTGTGCACTTACAAACTAACTGTCTTCTAGCAGTCTGCAGTCCCTGAAAAAAATGACATATTCAAGAATTCCTAATTGTCAGCCTGAAGATGAGCAGTGAGCTTTGAAGATAGGTTGCTATAGGTAATTCCTTGTAAGCAGGTTGGGAACTGGAGGAGTTGAACTGTCAGTTATCACAAACCAGAGGTGGGATGTCTCTGGTGGGCAGGTGACTTGCAGGGGTCAGGCAGAGGTGGATATCTGAAACCCTGGAATACAAAGGGAATTTCAGGGGGGGAAGGGTGAGAGAGAATTCCTTTGCAAAAAAATCTCAGCTCTGAGGATCTCTGATCTATTCCACCATCTGAATTTAACCAATTGCCATTTGCTGCTAAATGCCTCTCTCCTCTGATCTTAACCACAAAGCATGCTTTAGATATTCACGTCATTCTGTCTCACACAGCCTCAGCCAATCCCCAAAAGGGAGCCCCCTGCTTGTTTTTTTTTTTTTTGGGGGGGGGGGGGGCAGTAAAGTATTCCAGCCTCCACCTGTGGATCGTTGCTGACTTATTTTCCTCCCCTTCTATTATACAAATGTTGGACAACCAGATAGAGCTCACAGTATAGGCTGACTTAAAAAAAAGCACAAAACAGACACCTAAGGGGACAATATAGGCTTCCTCGGACTAGGCAAGGCTGCTGTCACCCCTGCTGCTTGGATTACTGTGAGATGATGATGATGATGATTCCAGGCTCCCACAAGGACACCAACAACCTAACTGATTCCCCCAGGCCCCACGCAAACACAGGCTACTGTGCTGACTGCTCCTTCTCCCATTGATTGATGGTGAACAGGAGAAACAGGACTGTCTTGCTTACCCCTTGTCCAGACTCCTGGCGGGCAGCGGCTGGCCAGCTGGGGATCGTCATCTCTGCAGGGCTGTTTGACACACTGAAAAATCCATCCCATGGGGATAGCAAAGGGGGCGGCAGGCAGGGGGGCAGCGCTCTTCTTCCATCCAAATCAGTTTCTGCCTCTGACCTGCCACCATCCTCCATGTGCAACAGGGTGGGTGGGCTCAGGCAGACTCCAGGCTCAGGCTGTCTCTGTAGTGCAGCCAGCAGCAGTGGCGCCCAAAATCAAAATGCCTGGTCACACTCAAACACGCTGCCTGCGTGCACGTGTGACAGGCGGGGGCGGGGTTAGAGGCGGCACCGCACGTAGTAAACAAACTACTCGTGTGGCTGCTCGCTGAGGAGGGGGCGGTCCAGTAGGCGGCACAGCTGCCTATCATAGAGGCGCAGCAGCTGCTGCAGCAGCATGATTAAGAATTTAAAAAAAACACGACTGGCCCCCCTGCTTGCGCTCTCTATCTCCCATGGCGCCATAGGCAAATATTTAGAGTTGCCTGATGGCTGAGACGGCCCTGACTGCCACCATCAATGAGATGGCGCCATCATTCACAAGAACCAATACTTACACGTCCACGCATTACTTACTACAAACCTTTTTTTCATTAACAGACTTTTTTTTACATTTAAAATTAACCCCTTACCTCCCACAGTCCCCAATAGTTAGCCCAACATTTTATTTGTACAAAAAATATATATACAATTAAAAAAACATACATAAATAGTTATCATACAGACTGAACTATAATATGTATATCAAGAGGTTATATCACTGTTACTTTTTAAATTATGGGCTTGTAATTATTGATGGATGCAAAACTGAAAAAATGCACCTTTATTTCAAAATAAAATATTGGTGTCATACATTGTACTAGAGAAAAATGTCAACCGTTGCAATAACTGGGACTAATGGGCAAATACAATTTGTGGGTTTTAATTATGGTAGCATGTATTTTTTTAAAACTATAATGGCCAAAAACTGAGAAATAATGCATTTTTTCATTCATTATATCACAAGGGTTTTTTTTTTGGTTCACTGTCACTTTAACCACTTTACATCCAGACCTTGTTTTCCCAAACCAGACTTTCACTGGGTGGTATATTGTACTGTAAAACATTTGTTTTCTATGCATTGTAATGGGAAAAAGAGGAAAAAAAAATCGGGAAAAAAATGCATTACTTCTCAGTTTTACCAATCCCAGTTTAAAAATAAAAGTGCTACTATACAGTAGATAAAAACCTTGAATATGATTTGACTATTTCTACCATTTATCACAAAACTTAAATTATGTTCCTGTCACAATTTATGATGATTATATTTGATTCTGAAATAAAGGTGGGATTTTGCTACAATGTGTACTTTTCACTTTGAAGTGAGAAAATAATACAATCATATTTAATAGTCAAAATAAGTAGAAAGGGTTAAAGGGAGATGATAATTATTATTTTTATTATACAGAGGGTGTTGGCTTAAGAGTGGGTGTGGTCTTAAAAGTGGTTGTGGTCACACAGTATATTTTATTGTTATAGTTTTCACTACAACCCCATTTTACCACTATTACACTTCCCCATTTGACCCGTGGTCCTCCTCCCTTATATAGATTTTTCCCAGTAGTCTATTGGTGTCCCCGTATGTTAACCTGGTATGGCTGACCAAGGTTCTTCATCACTAGACTTCAAATTGCCCCCCCCCCCCAACTGTGTCCACCCCAGTATAGGTAACACACATGCCCCCAGTATTAGGTAAAATACCCCCACCAGAATAAGTAGCCAGATGTGCCCCCAGTATTAGCCCCCCTAAAGGTAGCCAGCCAGATGTGCCCCCAGTATTACCCCCCTATAGGTAGCCAGATGTGTCACCGCTATTAGCCCCCTCGCTATAGGTAGCTAGATGTACCACCGGTAATAGGTTTCCCACTCCATACCAGATACCCAAATGTGCCCCTGGTATTAGATCCCCCCCAACTGGTAAAGGCAGATGAATTATCCAAAGGCTCTCCTCTATTTAGGTGAGTACCCATTAAGGCACTTTTTTTCCCTACAGGTGCACTTAAGTACTGCTTATATAATCTAGATTTAAAGCGGACCCAAACCAAACATTTTTTTAATTAAAAATATTTAGTTGCACCACTCTGACACATACAAATATAAATAAACACTCCTTCAAGCCTATGAGCATTTCAGTGCATGCTTTTCACCCTTCTCTTTTCATAACTAGGGTTATACAGGTGGCAGTCATTAGCAATTCCTCCTTTGCTGGACACCACCTACTCCACCAGTTTGCCAGATTGTTTGCCGGCAATATGAAAGGAAGGGAGGGGTTTCTCCAATAAATGTAAAATATTTTATATTTGTCATCATGCAGCTGAAAAAAGGCTGCTATTTATTATTATAATTTAGAAAATAGATTTTATTTCTGAAATCTTGTATTTTTAGTTTGGGTCCATTTTAAATAAACATCCAGCAGAGACTGGATTAAAATCTTTTTAAAAATAATTTGTACAGTCTATAACTTAGGAACACCATGACACTGAGTGTAAAATGAAGAAAGGCACAAACAAGAATATTTATATTTAAACTCAGAAATGAATGACACCTTTTCACTTAAGTGATCTGTGACTTAAACAATGGATCATTTAGTACTGTTGTCACCATAGAACTCTCAGTAGACTGTAGTCAAGGTGAATGTAATGTTCTGTTGTTACAAAAGATAAGCAATAAAGAATACCTTTCCAGGTTGTTGCTATACTGTATGAAAATCCATATTCTTTTTTTAGATTAGGCATAAATGAAGTTTAGGAGACACCAATAAGGAGATGGTTATTATAAGAAAGGATAACTATTATAAGAAAGTTTGAATATTTTAAAGTGGTACAGCAGCATATCAGAATAGTCATCAATTGAAGCAAAAGGGGAGATTGTCACCTTACCCTCTTCCTTCCCCAGTTTCTGGCATCCCCTGCCTTGAAAAATATATTGATATTGAGTAACATATATCTCCAAGTTTGGCTCATGTCTCCTTCAAACTGTTGACAGATTGAACTGATAAGTAGCAGCGGTTCTTGGACTAAGCCCCTCCCCCACATGGGGAAAAACAGCACAAAGGTGATACTAGGAAGCTGGAATGAATCTGCACTGGACTTTGTAAATCCAGAGAGCCACCAGGTGTTATAGTATGAAAAAATAGAAGGCCAGGATATCATGGCCTACTTCCACCCAACAGAGCCTATAAGGCTAGCCACAGAGGTCAATCTATCCCCAGCTCAATAGTATAAAAAAGAATCCCTACTGTACATGCCACCTTCTGTATGTTTCGTAGCCTCCTACAATGTAAACTGCATGGTACAATGTATATTATATCTTGTTGTTATTTACAGTACTAATATAATCTCTGGTATTCTGTCTGGAATGCATTAGTGATCCACTGTGTACATAAACAGAAATTACAGGGATCACTGGCAATGTGTCTATGTGTATATATGGGGGTAGACCAAGTTGCTGCAGTAGAGGCCAGCTTTGTGACATGGCAGCATGTTAGCTTAGTGCTAAAAACTCACAGCTAGAAGATGGCCCTGCAATCCACCTAAAGTGTCTAACCACAAGGTGGGTGGGCTCTAAAGGGCTCTCAAAATGTAGTACACACGACAGTGATTGCATGTAAAGGGATGGGAATGATCAGG
The DNA here is from genome assembly GCF_040937935.1 of Hyperolius riggenbachi. Lineage (NCBI taxonomy): Eukaryota > Metazoa > Chordata > Amphibia > Anura > Hyperoliidae > Hyperolius > Hyperolius riggenbachi. Next base: position 383,597,758 of record NC_090649.1, on the reverse strand, counting down.
GTATCAGAGGATAGCTGACTTAAAGCCAAACAAGGGGCTTCTCTCCTACACATTGGCCATCTAGCGCTCTATGATCCTTGCAATATTATTGAGCTGGCATGCTGTGCAATGGAAGGGACAGAGTGGTGACAAGCAGGAGTCAGGAGACTGCTAATGTAATGGGCAAATTTTAGGGTGCAGTTGAGTGGCTGAACAGTTAACCCAGGTTCACGTCAGAATGTTTTTGTTTGCAAACCTGCATTTCTTCAAACGCTAGCTTGTGGGTGCTGCACCAAGTGCGTTCATCATTAAAAATAAGGACATCGCCTTTGTTACTAACATATCTAATTAATTTTGGATTTAGTCATTCTTAGATATGTGAGAAATTAATAGGGTACTTATTTACTCACATTTTAGGAAATAGTCATGCAAGAATGCATTTGATATCCTTTAATGAATGCATCTTAATGACATTTACTTTAATTAGTGAAAAATCTATGTACAGTATTTCCTTCTGATGTTTGAATGTATATAGGCTGTGCTTTCTAACATGTTTTCAGTCTACAAGACCAGCCTTCCTCAACCTTCTTACCCTGTAGGAACCCTTCAAACAGAGGCATCACTAGGGGGTTTTATCCGGGGCACCGGCCACAAATCTGTTGCCATGGTGCCCCGGATATAATTTTGACAGCTCTCTGCTATCCGACATCTCAGATCACGGGGACTGGGGAAGGCAGAGCAGGCCACGCTTCAAATGTGGAAGTGACGTGACTTCCTGTATGTGCGACCTGCTATGCTTTCTCCAGTCGCCGCGATCTGAGGTCTGTAGCACTGCAACCAGCTCTCCCGGCTCCCGCCCAGCAAAGTGCCCAGTCCAGCAAAGCCCCCCAGCGTAGCATAAAGCACCCCAGCCCATCATAAAGCCCCCCAGCCCAGCGTGAAGCACCCCAGCCCAGCATGAAGCACCCCAGCCTAGCATAAAGCACCCCAGTGCAGCTGAAGCCCCCCAGCCCAGCATAAAGCCCCCCAGCCCAGCATAAAGCCCCCCAGCCCAGCATAAAGCCCCCCAGCCCAGCATGAAGCACCTCAGCCCAGCATTAAGCACCTCAGCCCAGCATGAAGCACCCCAGCCCAGCATAAAGCACCCCAGCCCAGCATGAAGCACCTCAGTCCAGCATAAAGCACTCCAGCGCAGCATAAAGCCCCCCAGCCCAGGATAAGGCACCCCAGCACAGCAAAAAGCCCCCCAGCACCGCATAAAGCCCCCCAGCGCATCATAACAAAACTCCCCAGTGCAGCATAACAAAGCCCCACAGCCCAGCATTAAGCACCCCAGCCCAGCATAAAGCACCCCAGCACAGCATAACAAAGCCTCTCAGCCCAGCATAACAAAGCCCCCCAGCGCAGCATAAAGCCCCCCAGCCCAGCATAAAGCCCCCCAGCCCAGCATAACAAAGCCCCCAGTGCAGCACAAAGCACCCCAGCCCAGCATAAAGCACCCCAGTGCAGCATAACAAAGCCCCCCAGCCCAGCATAAAGCACCCCAGCCCAGCATAACAAAGCCTCTCAGCCCAGCATAACAAAGCCCCCCAGCGAGCATAAAGCCCCCCAGCCCAGCGTAACAAAGCCCCCCAGTCCAGCATTAAGCACCCCAGCCCAGCATAACAAAGCCCCCCAGCACAGTATAAAGTCCCCCAGCCCAGCATAACAAAACACAAAGCCCCTAGCCCAGCAAAGCAAAGCCCACAGCAAAGCAAAGCCCCAGGGCCCCAGCCCAGCAAAGCCCCTGTGCACCAGCAAAGCCCCAGGGCCCCAGCCTAGCAAAGCCCCTGGGCCTCAGCAAAGCAAAGCGTACAGCCAAGCAAAGCCCCCAGCCTAGCAAAGAGCACAAAAATGCCACCAGCCCAGCCAAGTTCTCACACCAGCAAAGCCCCCAGTAAATTTTCCAGCCCAGCAAAGCCTCCAACAAATCATCTAGCAAAGCCCCAAGCCCCACAAAGCCAGGCAGGCTCAGCATCAATGCCAGCTATGCCAGCACAGGTCAACACCAGCTATGCCAGCACAGCATCACCACCAGCCAGGCTAGCATAGCATCACCACCAGCCAGGCAGCCCAGCATCACCCCCAGCAAGCCCAGCAAAACCACCAGCCATGTACAGCACACAGGCTAGCCAGCCAAAGACAAGACAGAAGCCAGGTGAGGGGCTTTTTATGTGAAATACTGTCTATTTAATATATTTGCTACACTACTGCTATGTTCATGTACATTTGACCCCACTTATGTCCACGCCCACTTTCCCGTGACATAACCAAGCCCATTTTTTGCCTCTCCGTGCACCGCACAGTCATTCCCTCTTGGTGCCCAGGGATTCCCCGGATCTGCCAGGAACCTAGAAACGCCCCTGCCTTCAACTAATTTTCCGATCAGGGAACCCCTGCACTAATGGAGGGAGAGGGGATTTATTTTATAGTAGGATTGGTCATGGAAAGTGGGTGAGTTTGAACACTTTAGTATTGTAATAGTTTACATTCCAAGTTTCTCCTTTACAGGTCAACCATTTCATGCCCTACACCATTGCATTGCCCATTATAGTTGCCCAGTGTTTGGGTTTTTCTTTTTCTTATACTAAAGAAATCCTGCACACTAGCACTATGAGTCAAGTGCAATAGGTGCCCACCAGTGCTGCTCCTGTGCTGTGGGTCAGCTACAGTGATCTAGAAGGAGTGCACAATGGTGTGTTACCTTTTTATTTTAAAATGTAAGGTTCCCGAGTGACCCGCACACTCCACTAAGCTGATGGCCAAGGCTATTGACACAAGAAGCTCAGGACATTTATGCCAGAAAAAAGGGATCCTCACATTCAATGACTCGTGTGTTTTTATATCTAGTAAGTGCAACATTTAACTTATGTGAATCGTATGCACCTCTTTGTCCTTCCATTTCTCTCTCCTGTTCATCTGCTGTACTTTATATGCTTTGTTCTGGCATCCCACATCCTCTTATGAGTCATAACAGATAATGATCCTGATTCATAACTTCCTGTGTGTAAAATACAAGCTCTAGTCTCCAGAAATGCTTAGCTACTAAGATAAGGAATTATACACTCAAGCCACTTACACACGCTCAACATAAGTCTTTTAAATGCACAATTATCAAACAACTTGAAGAAGTTGGACAACTTTTGTCAAGTAAAGATGGACAAATTTTGTCAAGATGACAAGGTTATCACTGATAAGAGGCGACCAATGACTGATAAGACACAGCTCAAGTCAATCCAACAGTTGTCTCTCTCCCTCTCTCTCTCTCTTGCCTTTTGCTTGTAGAGTCATGAGACACAGTCTGGGGGCTGGAATGATTTGTCTGTTGTCTGTCCACACAGGAGCAGTTTGCTAGCAAGTAAGGATTAAAGCATGCCAGCAAAAAAGCCAAGCACATCTGTTGTATCTTTTCTCTAATAATAGCACCGTCATTTGGACAATCTGGTCTGCTCAAAAGCCTCTGAGTTCTGATTGTAATGTTTACATTTCGTTCCTCTCATTGCTGAACTAGTTAGCCTTAATTTTATAAGTAAGGCACAAAAAAAAAAAATCTAAAGCTTGCCATACAAACATTGATTTTGATCAACCAAATGGGCCCCACCAGCTTGCCATCGTGCCCCTTTTGCTGCCCCTCCAACAAAAAATAAATACATTTGAAGCTGCAGCTGCTACTGGATATGGGATATATAGAGACAACTCTTACTCCTCTTTGATTCCCCGAACACATGTATCTTTATTTATGGAAAAAGTGCCAATGAAGGCTAACCTTCACAAAAGTACTTACCGTATTTTTCGGACTATAAGACGCACTTTTTCTCCCCCAAAAGTGGGGAGAAAAAGTTACTGCGTCTTATAGTCCAAATGTAGCAATCCTGCCGTTTGTTTCCATTTGTAATTATTCTGTTGATGTGCGCAGAGCGGAGGCAGTAGCGGCATCTACAGTGTTTCCATGCGGTATTGAAGCAGCCGCTGTAATTGCATGAAGAAAGAGGGGGATCAAAGGACTCAGCAACGTGGATATTTACAGCAGCTGCTCCTATGCCGCTTGGATCTGGATCGCGCTGCGGGACTGATGCCGGGCACTATTTAAGAGGAAGATTAAAGGGAAAACATTGCGGGTAATTACAGCGGCTGCTTCAATACCGCATGGAAAGACTGTAGATGCCGCTACTGCCTCCCCTCTGCGCACATCAACAGAATAATTTGCAGCCTGAACGCCCAGACCAGAGGGACCCAGCTACTGCCACCCATGCTGGTGAGATGACCTGAAATTTAATTGTAGTGATTGATTAGTGTAGCTGGGGAAGATGGGGGTTGTTGTGTAGTGCAGTGTAGCTAGGGGAGTAGCAGGGGTTAGTTAGCTTGTCAGTGTAATTTAGATAGAGACATCTTGTTGGGGGAGGGGGGAGGAAAAGTCAAAAAGACACTCCTGGACCATGGACTCACCTAGGTTTCATAATTTTTTTTATCCCTAGTTTTTGCCCTTTAAACCTAGGTGCGTCTTATAGTCAGGAGCATCTTATAGTCCGAAAAATACGGTATATAGAAAATAAAAAGTATCATATACAGTTCACATCTATTATTTTAATAGTGTACTAACAGAGTGAGAACTGAGACAAACAGCATATAAAAATTTGATAAGCGACATTGAAAAGTGTTGGTCAAATATTGACATTGAAAGGTTGTTGTTCTAATTACACGTATCTCAGAATCACAATATTCCATTGTTTCCTCACCAAAGTCGGTAAAATGACCAAGCTGTTTGGAGTCTAAATGAAAGCAGAGTTAATTACTAGGTTCTAATATTTAGATAATTAATGGTTGCAGTGGAAATGTATTGCCAGTTTGATAAACGGCAAAAATATAGAGCATTTTAAAGCAAATAAATTCATAGCTGAATGCAGGGTTTTTGACATCACACACATTTCAGTAACTGAGCACAAACATAACAGAATAATTAAAGCCACTTTAACAGTGGATGAAATTAAAATGTTTTTTTTTCAGAGAGTATATACATTGACCAAAAATAATATAAGCTGAATTTCTGCCAATTTTCCAAATGTTTAAGAGAAGTCTATGTTTTGCTTGGCACAAGCCATATAAGGTAAATGAAGCTTACTAGATAAGAAATAATGGACCATATTTACTAAATAGTTTTAAAATTGCGGTATACAGGCAGCGCATGGCAATTTTGCCAGTGTCTATGTCAGGCATGGGCAAACTTGGCCCTCCAGGTGTTAAGGAACTACAAATCCCACAATGCATTTGCCTTTATGAGTCATGACTGTGGCTGTCAGACTCCTGCAATGCATTGTGGGATTTGTAGTTCCTCAACAGCTGGAGGGCCAAGTTTGCCCATGCCTGGTCTATGTGAATAGCATAGCATGCATTGTGCACATGGGACAATTTACATTATCTACACAATGTAAAAAGTATTGTCAAAATGAATTTGAGTAATGTATTGCTTGCTGGTGGTTTAAAAGGCATTTTATGACAAGGTGTGAAAATATCACCTAGGAGAAAACTCAGGAGAAAAGGTGAATTGCATACGAGCCATTATGTTTGCAATTATTATTAACAAACAATATTCATAGTAGTTAAAAATCAACAGGGTGTTAACGATACAGGATTAAATTGCATTCTTTGCTTGAAAACACTTATCCTCTGTGTAATGTAAAGTAAAAAGGAAAAATGGACCAACATGGAGATTTACAATTTTGAGGACCTGAAGAAGATCACGGCCATCCAATATTGGCTTTAACCATTTCAGCCCGCGGGGATTTTTCACCTTACGCATCAGAGCAATTTTCACCTCCCATTCATTCGCTAATAACGTTATCACTACTTTTCAGAATTTATTCATCTATATCTTGTTTTTTCCACCACTAATTAGGCTTTCTTTTTTTATAAATGCATTTTAACATGATTAATAAGAAAAAAAAATGGCAAAAAATCATTATTTCGGCCATTATAGCTTTAAAATAATCCATGCTACCATAATTAAAACCTTTGTATTTTATTTGCCCGTTTGTCTCGGTTATGACACCATTTAAATTTTGACCCTATCACACTGTATGGCGCCAATATTTTATTTGGTAATAAAAGTGCATTTTTTCCATTTTGCGTCCACCACTATTTACAAGCTTATAATTTAAAAAATGTTCGTAGTATACCCCCTTCAAATGCATATTTAAAAAGTTCAGACCCCTAGGTTATGTCTTTTTTTTTTAATTGTGGGAAATAAACAGTTAATTTTTAATGTTATTATATGTGTAAATTGAAATGTAAAAAATATGTAGATGTAGTTTTACTATTTGGCCACAAGATGGCCACCTTGAGTTTTTATTTTTCTCCTTGTGCTTCTCGCTAATTGGAAGCACAAGGCTGATGCAGAAAATTTTACGTGCAGAAAGACTGAAGCCTCTTGTAAGAGCACTTCAGTTTTCTGCTGGGGACACGGATCAGTGATCGGGAACCATGTTCCTGTTCACTGATCCCAGGGCTACCGGGGGACAGCATGGGGTCGCGCCCGCGATTGCACGTGGCACCGCAGCAGAGCAGCCGCCCGGATGTGAGCTGCATGTCCGAGTGGCAGAAATGGTTAAAGGACACATCTGAGCATTAGTTAAAAAATTAAACCTACTTACCCAGGGCTTTCTCCAGCCCCTAGCAGCTGATCTGCCCCACGCCACAGCCCCACTCTCTTGCCATTGGCTCTCGGCGCCTCGCCAGGCTGACCTCTACTGTGCCTGCGCAAGCGCCACTGTAAATCAAATCCACTTTGTCAGGAGTGTACATTCCAGCCACGTGGACTTGATTGGCAGAGGCGCTTACGCAGGCGCAGTAGAGGACAGCCTCACGAGGTCGTCCTCACCACCGGGAGGCAGCGGCAGAGAGTGAAGCTGCGGCAGGGGACAGATCAGCTACTAGGGGCTGGAGGAAGCCCCGAGTAAGTAGATTTCATTTTATTTACCAATCAAAATCAGCATTTTCCATAAAACAACAATATTTTAAAGTTTAAAGGGTACCTGAAGCCATAAAAAGGTTGAAATTGAATACTTACCGCAGTAGTGGGAAGTATCTGGATAATCCAGAGGTTGCCTCCATCCTCCTCAACCCCACTGATCCGGAGCTAGGACCTTCCAAACATGTTCAATAAGGGGGTTGCCTAATACACTGCTTAAAAAAATAAATAAAGGGAACACAAAAATAAGGCATCCTAGATCTGAATGAATGAAATATTCTTATTAAAGCTCTTGTTAAATAAATATTCTTATTAAATACTGCAGCCTGGTCAGTAATTGGTGGATGGATCGAGACATGATGTTCCAGATGTGCTCAACTGGATTCAGGTCTGGGGAGCGAGCAGGCCAGTCTATAGCATTAATGCCTTCATCTTGCAGGAACTGTTGACCCACTCCAGCCACATGAAGTCTAGCATTGTCTTGCATTAGGAGGAACCCAGGACCAACCTTACCAGCATACGGTCTCACATGAGGTCTGAGGTTCTCATCTCGGTACCTAATGGTAGTCAGGCTACCTCTGGCAAGCACATGGAGGGCTGTCTGGCTCCCCAAAAAAATGCCACCCCATACCATTACTGACCCACTGCCAAACTGGTCATGCTGGAAGATGTTGCAGGCAGCAGAACTTGGTGTTCTCTGGCAAATGCCAATCATGCTGGACGGTGTTGAGCTGTATGCACAACTACCACCTGCGGACATTGGGCCCTCATACCACCCTCATGGAGTCCGTTTCTTACTGTTTAAGCAGACACATGCACATTTATGGCCGCTGGAGGCTGCTAATTGCCTATAATTCCCACCTGTTGTCTATTCCATTTGCACTACAACATGTGAAATTGATTGTCAATCCGTGTTGCTACCTAACTGGACTTTTTGATTTCACAGAAGTGTGATTGTCTTGGAGTTACATTGTGTTCTTTAAGTGTTCCCTTTATTTTTATGAGCAGTGTATATTCACGTGGTCATGCTCCTATCCATGTACAAGCACAGATTTACTGTGCAGGTGCAAGTACAGCCCACACCTGTACAGTAGCACAGAGCTGCTTGTGCACAACCTTTTGCTTTGTGTATGTGCGGCTCTGTGCTCCTGCATGGGCATGCTCAAAAATGGAAGAGAGTGCAGCTGCAAAGAAGAAGAGCATCCCAAAAAGCAATGGTGGGATGGAGGTTCTGAGAAGCCTCTAGATCATCCAGAGACTTCACTCTACTGAGGAAAGCATCTAACTATTGTTTTTTTCCCCAGAGGTTTGCTTTAAGTATACGATATGTTGACTTTGTGCTATTTTAAAATAAATATAGGATTTAATTAATTAGCAAATCACTGAATTTTGTTTTTATTTATACATTTTATATCACTCCAAATGGGTATATATAAATATATATATATATATATATATATATATATATATATATATATATATATATATATATATATATAGTGGTTTGCAAAAGTATTCAGTTAAAGTTTTCCACATTTTGTCATATTACTGCCACAAAAATTTAAAAATTAATCAATTTTATTGGAATTCCACGTAAAAGACCAATACAAAGTGGTGTACACGTGAGAAGTGGAAAGAACATCATACATGATTCCAAACATTTTTTACAAATAAATAAGTACAAAGTGGGGTGTACGTAATTATTCAGCCCCCTTTGGTCTGAGTGCAGTCAGTTGCCCATAGACATTAGGGATAAAGTTATTGAGAAATTTAAAGCAGGCTTAGGCTACAAAAAGATTTCCAAAGCCTTCCCATCCCACGGAGCACTGTTCAAGCAATCATTCAGAAATGGAAGGAGTATGGCACAACTGTAAACCTACCAAGACAAGGCCGTCCACCTAAACTCACAGGTCGAACAAGGAGAGCGCTGATCAGAAATGCAGTCAAGAGGCCCATGGTGACTCTGGACGAGCTGCAGAGATCTACAGCTCAGGTGGGGAATCTGTCCATAGGACAAGTATTAGTCGTGTACTGCACAAAGTTGGCCTTTATGGAAGAGTGGCAAGAAGAAAGACATTGTTAACAGAAAAGCATAAGAAGGGACGTTTGCAGTTTGCCACAACTCATGTGGGGTACACAGCAAACATGTGGAAGAAGGTGCTATGGTCAGATGAGACCAAAATGGAACTTTTGGGCCAAAATGCAAAACGCTATGTGTGGCAGAAAACTAACACTACACATCACTCTGAACACACCATCCCCACTGTCAAATATGGTGGTGGTGGAAGCATCATGCTCTGGGGGTGCTTCTCTTCAGCAGAGACAGGGAAGCTGGTCAGAGTTGATGGGAAGATGGATGGAGCCAAATACAGAGCAATCTTGGAAGAAAACCTCTTTGAGTCTGCAAAACACTTGAGACTGGGGCAGAGGTTCACCTTCCAGCAGGACAACGACCCTAAACATAAAGCCAGGGCAACAATGGAATGGTTTTAAACAAAACATATCCATGTGTTAGAATGGTCCAGTCAAAGTCCAGATCTAAATCCAATTGAGAATCTGTGGCAAGATTTGAAAACTGCTGTTCACAAACGCTGTCCATCTAATCTGACTGAGCTGAAGCTGTTTTGCAAAGAAGAATGGGCAAGGATTTCAGTCTCTAGAAGTGCAAAGCTGGTAGAGACATACCCTAAAAGACTGGCAGCTGTAATTGCAGCAAAAATGGTTCTACAAAGTATTGACTAAGGGGGCTGAATAATTACGCACACCCCACTTTGCAGTTATTTTTTTTTAATGTTTGGAATCATGTATGATTTTCGTTCCACTTCTCATGTGTACACCACTTTGTATTGGTCTTTCACGTGGAATTCCAATAAAATTGAGGTTTGTGGCAGTAAGATGACAAAATGTGGAAAACTTTAAGGGGGCCGAATACTTTTGCAAACCAATATATATATATATATATATATATATATATATATATATATATATATATATATATATATACATACATATCCGCACACACATACATATCTTTGTGACCATGGGCCTGATTCACTATACGGCTGCAAACCCTGTACCATAATTTTACCTGCACTGACAATGCAAGAACACCGCTTGTTAACTCGTTAATGACTCATTAACATGTGCGTTGCTATGTTAACGGAGCGTAACATGCGTTACGATATCATCGCGCACGTTACACCATAAGCTAGGATGCCATTGATGCAGGACAACTTTACTGGCATATAGTACATCATGCGCCATATGTCCTAAATGAGTGCATTTAAGAGTAAGAACCTCTCTTATAAGTTTACTCAGCATGTACTAAAATCATTGATCTCTCCAGTGGATTGTATATCCATAGAAAACATCCACTTAGTATTGATTTGCCATATTCAATCATAATTATGATTTAGTGAAATTATTGCTTAGCACTATATGGATGGATGGATGGATAGTCATACAGGTTCATTAATTTGTCTTATGATTCTGATGACAGAATGAAAAAATAATAATAATTGTTGCATTTTACGCACATATATATGATTAATGATGTATTTTATGGATGAATGGAAGTAAGCAATTCATGATGAAATTAATATTCACAAAACAAGACAAGAATGCTAGAAGCTATAAAAGCTTATTTTTATTGCTTTTAATACGTGCATTAAAAAGGTCAAGTGTGTTGTGCAAGATATACAGTGCTAAGCTCGAGAATGCACCTGAAAAACGAGGCTCACAGACTACTGTGCATTTTATCAGCTTCCACAAATTTTGCTGAGCACCTCTTGTCTTTTTGGTGAGCCATAATAATAACTGATGGGGAAAACGATAGATTAATGAAGATAATCCATCAGAGCACGAGGTGATTTGGTATGTACTAGACATCCAAAAGGTTCAACCCAAGGCCAGGAACTAAACTGTAAATAAATCCAAATCAAAGCAAAATATATTCCTTTCCTTGGAGGTTTATCATATTTCTACTCTTTTGTTCTTTTTTTTCAGCAGTACTCTGTAAGACTCAAGATTGTTTTCAGTGCTGTAATTTAGGTTAATCCACGGTGATCTGTTCCCAATGTAGAAATGAAAATCCCAACTTCAAACAACCACATGCGCAACTAAAGCATATGAAGTATGTGTATATTATGAAGTAGAGCATGTACTACCGATGTTATTTTATTATATGTTATTTTTTAATATTTTTTTATTATGTTATTTTTTAATATTTTTTAATATTTTTATTAAATATTTCTGTGGCCCGGGTAGTGTTGGGCGAAGTTCGGGTTCTGCAGAACATCACCCTGTTCGGGTGATGTTCGAGTTCGGCCGAACACCTGATGGTGTTCGGCCAAACTGTTCAGCCATATGGCCAAACTAAGAGCGCATGGCCGAACGTTACCCGAACGTTCGGCTAGCGCTGTGATTGGCCGAACGGGTCACGTGTAGTGTTGGGCGAACCTCTAGATGTTCGAGTTCGGGCCGAACATGGCCGCGATGTTCGGGTGTTCGAGCCGAACTCCGAACATAATGGAAGTCAATGGGGACCCGAACTTTCGTGCTTTGTAAAGCCTCCTTACATGCTACATACCCCAAATTTACAGGGTATGTGCACATTGGGAGTGGGTACAAGAGGAAAAATTTTTTTGCAAAAAGAGCTTATAGTTTTTGAGAAAATCGATTTTAAAGTTTCAAAGGGACAACTGTCTTTTAAATGCGGAAAATGTCTGTTTTCTTTGCACAGGTAACATGCTTTTTGTCGGCATGCAGTCATAAATGTAATACATATAACAGGTTCCAGGAAAAGGGACCGGTAACGCTAACCCAGCAGCAGCACACGTGATGGAACAGGAGGAGGGTGGCGCAGGAGGAGAAGGCCACGCTTTGAGACACAACAACCCAGGCCTTGCATGAGGACAAGAAGCGTGCGGATAGCAATTTGCATTTTGTCGCCATGCAGTCATAAATGTAATACAGATGAGAGGTTCAATAAACAGGGACCGGAAACGCTAACCCATCACAGATGTTCATTGTTCATGTTACTTGGTTGGGGTCCGGGAGTGTTGCGTAGTCGTTTCCAATCCAGGATTGATTCATTTTAATTTGAGTCAGACGGTCTGCATTTTCTGTGGAGAGGCGGATACGCCGATCTGTGACGATGCCTCCGGCAGCACTGAAACAGCGTTCCGACATAACGCTGGCTGCCGGGCAAGCCAGCACCTCTATTGCGTACATTGCCAGTTTGTGCCAGGTGTCTAGCTTCGATACCCAATAGTTGAAGGGTGCAGATGGATTGTTCAACACAGCTATGCCATCTGACATGTAGTCCTTGACCATCTTCTCCAGGCGATCGGTGTTGGAGGTGGATCTGCACGCTTGCTGTTCTGTGTGCTGCTGCATGGGTGTCAGAAAATGTTCCCACTCCAAGGACACTGCCGATACCATTCCCTTTTGGGCACTAGCTGCGGCTTGTGTTGTTTGCTGCCCTCCTGGTCGTCCTGGGTTTGCGGAAGTCAGTCTGTCGGCGTACAACTGGCTAGAGGAGGGGGAGGATGTCAATCTCCTCTCTAAAGTCTCCACAAGGGCCTGCTGGTATTCTTCCATTTTGACCTGTCTGACTCTTTCTTCAAGCAGTTTTGGAACATTGTGTTTGTACCGTGGATCCAGAAGGGTATAAACCCAGTAATTGGTGTTGTCCAGAATGCGCACAATGCGTGGGTCGCGTTCAATGCAGTCCTAGGCCGAAGAGGTCATAGCCTAGGGTCACAAAAACCTGTTTATTTGGGCAATTTCAATAGTAGTGATGCTGACGTACATAAATCTCAGCCATGGCCGTTAGCAACGTCTGAATTTCACGAAATGTCTCATGCAGGTAGAAGACATATTGTTAGGGCCCGTTCAGATCACAAATGCGGATGGCCATGCGTGCGGAACGCGTGCGGACCGCAACGCGTACGAACGCATGGCCATCCGCGTTTGTGTGCGTTGCGTGGCTGATCCCATCACTGAAAAGTGAATGGGACAGCCACGCGTTTTAGCAAAATCTGCGTGCAGCATGCGTTCCCGGACCGCACAGGTCCGGAACGCATGCAGTGTGAACATCAGACATTGCACTCTATGCAATGTCTGATGTCGTGCGTATCGGCCACCTGCACGCATTTCCAAAACACGGCTGGAAACGCGTGCAGTGTGAACGGGCCCTTAGACTTCCAAAGATGGGGTCCCTACATCTCTGCAAACCAGAGTTACAGGGGTCCAAAATTGGTAAAATCCCCCATAGGCTTTCATTGCCTCCCTATTTCACTTTCCAAAATCTCACATCTTTTCAAAGGGCAATTGCTCAGCAATGGCAAATTTTCTAGCATTGTAGGGACCCTTAGGGGGAACATGACTGGTGAGTTTCGGGCCCCTAGGCCGAAGAGGTCATAGCCTAGGGTCACAAAAACCTGTTTATTTGGGCTATTTCAATGGTAGTGATGCTGACGTACATAAATCTCAGCCATGGCCGTTAGCAACGTCTGAATTTCACGAAATGTCTTATGCAGGTAGAAGACATATTGTTAGACTTGGATTCCAAAGATGGGGTCCCTACATCTTTGCAAACCAGAGTTACAGGGGTGCAAAATTGGTAAAATCCCCCATAGGCTTTCATTGCCTCCCTATTTCACTTTCCAAAATCTCACATCTTTTCAAAGGGCAATGGCTCAGCAGTACCAAATTTTCTAGCATTGTAGGGACTCTTAGGGGGATCATTAACTATGGCAGCTAAATAAAATACCGAGCATTGGTTGCAGGACAGAAAGTTGCCTCAGCTTTCCCACTAGACATGGCTACATGTGCTCAAGTCCTTGGCTGATCTTGATTTTTACCTTAAGTTTTTACTAAAGTTTCCTTCACACTTAAAGGACAACTGAAGTGAAAATAGTATGGAGGATGCCATATATATTACCCTTTAAACTATACCAGTTGCCTGGCAGTCCTGCTGATATGTCTGGCTGCAGTAGTGTCTGAATAGTGCCAGAAACAAGCATGCAATTAATTTGTCAGATCTGACAATAATGTCAGAAACACCTGATCTGCTGCATGCTTGTTCAGGGTCTATGGCTAAAATTATTAGAGGCACAGGATCAGCAGTATAGCCAGGCAGCTGGTATTGCTTAAGAGGAAATAAATATGGCAGCCTCCATATCCCTCTTGCTTCAGTTGTCCTTTAAGTAAAACATGCTCTAATTCAGCGGGGAGCAAGCAAATGTGTAAACAAATCCTATTGTATGCATAGGAGCCATTCACACTTTCCACTTAAAATGGAGCGGAACTGGAGTGGGAGGGGGGAGAAAAGCACATGTTTCTGCCATGTATAATTTTACTGGAGACCGCAGATGCTCACATAATCCATACAAGCCTATGGGAACAAAAAAGGAAAAAGTTTGCGCTTGTGTGGATGAATGTGTTGCTGCTAGAGGTGAGGTCGGCTCAGACCCAATGATGAAGGAGAAAATGTGTATAGTACCTCAGCGCAAAAAAGGGTGTGGAACTTGCCCCGGGCTATGCAAGCCCACTCGAGATATAAGCAGATGACAGTACAGTACCTTAATAGAGGTTACATCTAGCTGCCCAAATACTTGCTGTAATCCCAATCTCTGTATTTCAAGTAATCCCGATATCACAGCGGCGGAGGATAAGAGCAAGCTCGCTCTACCACTTCCTGTTTCCAGTCCGTCAAGCCCTACTGCCAGTAGGGTGCGTGCTGCACTGCAATGTAGTTCCGTGCGCCAATAAAATCGCACCAGTCAGCCTAAAAAAGAGATAGGCAACATATAGTGCAGAGAGTAGCGAAATTATTGGCCACCGCTTAGGAATCACTTACTAGAAGCAGAGCTTGTTTATTGCACGTAATAAAACACGTAGACTCCTCTCCCGACTCGAGTTTCGGCTGTATGCCTTCCTGAGGAAGGCATGCAGCTGAAACTCGAGTCGGGAGAGTCGGGAGATGCACCACAAGTATCAGGATGCCAGTTCCTGATGAGGCTAAAGTAATTTAGCGAAACATGTCGAGCAATTAGGCATCCGCACACCACTGACTACCGGAGACTCCTCTGCATTGGCCTGGATCCATCCATCATTGGCAAGGACGCTGCTTGAAGGGGTAATATTGACACCGTTCTTCTCATATGTGCATGAACTGTTGCCCGCTGCATATGCTACACGCTGCTTTCAAGCTTGCCATTAGCACTATCTACAATATTGCTTTGCTTTTGGGACTCAGTGGATTGTATGTTCAGCATTGTGGCCATGGGCTGTTGACTCACTTACAGGTGTCTGGGAACCCTGCAGCTACCTGCAACATTAACTGAACTCTACAGCAATTTGACACAGAGGCCTTTTTCAAATATAGGCTTGTCTTATGCTTGCATTACCACAATCTTTGCACATGCTTCAATCTTGCTTGCTTGCACAGCTTATCTGTTTTGCTATTTTCTTCGTGGAACTCCATCATATGTATATGCATCAAGCTGGAATTACATGGCTTCCCCTAAGGGCACATGACAAACTGAACTATTACTCTAACTACCGACATCTGCTATTGAGATTACCGGTGGACTCTGTGTTTGTGTTGGCTTGATCTTTACCCATTTATAAACAACCTACAATTGATTGAAGTTTTACATGGTCACAAGTCTGGGACTCTTTGCTGTAGCTGAGGTATCAGCCATCTCGATATAGGCCTAGGAGTGAGCGTTGTATCTGGACATAGGGGACTGCAGCCCCTCCTGTCTTGATCTGTCTCTGGAGTCAGTTGGGTATTTACATCCTATTTACATCCTACTATGCATTTTTGTATTGGTTTTTAAAATTCATGTATTTATGTCATTATTAATCATGTTATTAGATTAAATAAAGGTTTTTTAATTTTTTCACATGCACCCAATAGTCAATTCTTCAGTTGTAAAATTTTCTATTTAGTTTGTTGACATGGAGCATGTGAAGTAAATTTCTTTGTTTTCTGTTTTGCATTTTTCTTCTATATGCATTAAATTTGCATGTATTACTATACTGCGAATTTAATTTGGGTCCTTATCATACACCGACCACCATATTTAGTAATCCTGTATGATATACTGTACCTATCTAACCTGTACTGGGGGACATATACCTATCTAACCTATACTGGGGGGCATATACCTATCTAACTTATACTGGGGGACATATACCTATCTAACCTATACTGGGGACATATACCTATCTAACCTATACTGGGGGACATATACCTATCTAACCTATACTGGGGGGCATATACCTATCTAACTTATACTGGGGGACATATACCTATCTAACCTATACTGGGGACATATACCTATCTAACCTATACTGGGGGACATATATCTATCTAACCTATACTGGGGGACATATACCTATCTAACCTATACTGGGGGACATATACCTATCTAACTTATACTGGGGGCATATACCTATCTAATTTATACTGGGGGCATATACCAATCTAATTTATACTGGGGGCATATACCAATCTAACCTATACTGGGGAAAATATACTGGCTACTTATATTGGAGGCACCTACCTATCTAACCTATACGGGGGCACCAACCTATCTAACCTATATGGGAGCACCTACCTATCTTACCTATACTGGGGGCAACTATATGGGCAATAGAGATGTCGCAAACCTCCGATTTTCGGTTCGCGAACACTGTTCTCGAACTTCCGCGGAAGGGTCGGTTCGTGTAAAAGTTCGCGAACCGCAATAGACTTCAATGGGGAGGCGAACTTTGCAAAATAGAAAAAATTATGCTGGCCACAAAAGTGATGGAAAAGATGTTTCAAGGGGTCTTACACCTGGAGGGGGGCATGGCGGAGTGGGATACATGCCCAAAGTCCTGGGGGAAAATCTGGATTTGACGCAAAGCAGCGTTTTAAGGGCAGAAATCACATTGAATGCTAAATTGCAGGCCTAAAGTGCTTTCAAACATCTTGCATGTGTATACATCAATTAGGAAGTGTAATTAGAGTTCTGCTTCACACTGACACACCAAACTCACTGTGTAACGCACCGCAAACAGCTGTTTGTGTAGTGACGGCCGTGCTGGACTGGTGCGCAACATGGCCAGAGTGCAGGCCGTGGCAGTTTTCCAGCCCATATGGTCACCGGGCTGTGGTAGCTCAATGATAGAACAACAGTGACTGTCAAGCTGATCAAATTTGGTCTGTCCACAATGAAGCAACAA
This sequence comes from Hyperolius riggenbachi, assembly GCF_040937935.1. Taxonomy (NCBI): domain Eukaryota; kingdom Metazoa; phylum Chordata; class Amphibia; order Anura; family Hyperoliidae; genus Hyperolius; species Hyperolius riggenbachi. The sequence continues at coordinate 383,580,534 of NC_090649.1, read as the reverse complement.
CCTTATTATCTTCTTGTATGTAGGTAGGCATAAGTAGGAGTCCCAGTATAGGTAGGTAGGTAGGCATAGGTAGGAGACCCAGTATAGGTAGGTAGGCATAGGTAGGTGTCCCAGTAGTTAGCTAGGCATAGGTAGGAGTCCCAGTATAGGTAGGCAGGCATAGGTAGGTCCCCTAGTATAGGTAGGTAGGTGTCCCCGTATAGGTAAGTAGGTGCCCCAGTAGTTAGGTAGGCATAGGTAGGTGTCCCAGTATAGAAAGTTAGGCAGGGCCTGGCTGGCACAGTAATAACAATTACCAAGGTCCAGCTGCAACAGATAGGGCTGTATAATGTCAGTGTCAGTGAGCAACACACACACAAAAAAACACATCAGGAAAACAGAGCTCTCAAAAGAGCTGTTGAGGGGTGCTATTTTAGCAATAACAATCAGCCAGGAGCAAGCCAAGAGCCTAACTAATCTTTCCCTAGGAGAAAAATCTGCATCAGCTCTCCCTAGTCTGTCTAGCAGGCACACGAGTGAGTGTCATGGCCAGCAAGCCTGCCTTATGTAAGGGGGGGTGGGGCTCCAGGGCTTAGTGTAGCCTGAATGGCTACAATGTGCCTGCTGACTGTGATGTAGAGGGTCAAAGTTGACCCTCATAGTGCATTATGGGGCGAATCGAACTTCCGCAAAAGTTCGCATGATCCAGGCGAACGCGAACTCCCAAAGTTCGCCTGGAACCGTTCGCAGGCGAACCGTTCGCGGCATCTCTAATGGGCAACCTATACTCTGGGCACCTATACCAGTCTCCACGTTGGGTGTGCATTTTACGCCCTCGTCCTGGGTGCAATTTAGCCTAGAAACTGCTAGTATTTGGCTCCACCCACATCATGCTTTGGTCACGCCCATTTTTGTGCCGCTTTGTTTTGGGGTGTGGCTATCCATTTTTTTTAGAGCTTCTTTCGTGGATGGGAGCCTCAAGTTATGGACTGCTTGGGGCCACCAAAACCTTAGCTGCACCTAGGGTCAAGCAGTATATGCAGCACATCCCCTCATTGGGGATTGCCAGGATTTCCTTATTTTCAAAGGCACTTTCTGGATGGCAGAGGCACAATTCAATTGCAAGAATACTCGCACAGAAGTAGGCAGGGTGGCCTGGCATATCTTTGTATACACAGTCCCAATGCAAAAAGTGCACATGGCCCTAGGGTTTAAAATGGGATACCATGGGAAGATTGGATACCATTGGGATCCTACATATAATTAAAAATATAAAGCAAAGGAGAGAAGTGGAACTTCTTAAATTGCATTAGTGTTGCCCTTTGGCTAGGTTCACACTACACCAGATGCACAATGGGGCATTCACCGTCTGTGCAGAGCAAATACGCTGTGCCAGTCGCAGTACCCACCACTGTTATGCATCTACCTCACCGCTGCTGCCGCCTTTACAGTGAGGCATACTTTCCAAGAAACGTAAACTTCACGTCAGGTTGCACAGTTACTCTTGCATCCTCACAGCCATAGGGCTATCACTGCTTCTGTGACAGAATGTGTGACACAACAGATTGCAGTGAGTGTAAAAGGGCCCTCAACGCATATGTTATGTTGTACCCCCCTGTTAATCCAATGGATTCCGTTGCACTGCACTAACACATCAATGAGAACATACCATTGAAATATAAATGCCTTGAGCTAGAAAAGCAATTATATTGTCCAACACAATGCACCGCAATGCCCCAGTGGGAGAAGAGCTTAAATGAATACGGCAGAGAATTTAAATATTAATAATCAGGAGGGAATAACAATGATCATCTGTGCAGACCCAGACAAAACACAAAAGCAGTTTTTTTAAGTCTCGAGTCCAATCAATAGCTAATCTGAACAGATGTCCTTAATTTGGTACCCCACAATGCTTAGTTTCCAAATACAATCAGTAGTAGCCAATACACAGGTCATCATAACATATAGACTGACACCAGAGTGCCAGCATCTTATATCTGCCACAATAGTCACATTCTGTATTGGTCTACACAGCTACTGTAATAGACTCAAACCAGCAGTGTTTACTTATGGGCAGTTTCAATCAATCTCACCCTCTCCACTGTAGATATTTAATCCAATGGCTCTCTCCTAAAAGTTCAATCCTCCCTCCTAAGTCCTGAGCTTTCTCTTTCCTCTGTCTGCAGCATCTCCTTACAAACTCAAAGGTTCCCCTTTCTTTCAGTTCCTATAGGTAGTGCTCCCTCTGATGACAGCTCCAGGGATTGCAGAGTAATAGAGCTCTAGCTTTCAGCTCACATAAGCCTACAAGAACCCACTTTAGCTTAAGTGAAATTTAAAACAAATGTTTATTTCACAATCTAAAATATGCTTGCATAGATTCTTCTGTACAATAGCATCTCTCTGGAGCATTTACACTTATCCCTGTGATTTCCACGTTTTTTTGTATTTTCCATTGTGCATTTTGAAATTTTTCATTTCTGTTTTCTTTTTTGGATTGCAATTTTTCATGCACACCAATTAAGCTAATGTACATGAAACTGTATGTAATGAACATCAAATGCGCACACTTTTGACATTTTTCTGCCTTTACACTGACACTAATGTATTACATGGGGTTCACACAAGGCACACAGAAAAAATAAATTAAAAACAGATCTAAAGAATCGCACAACTATTCAATTCAACACAAAAATGCAAACTGCACATTATTTCAGTTATCTATCCCTTGTCTAGTCAATGCTCCCTCAAACAATTCAAACTGGTCTCCATGCATACATAGAATATAGGGGTTTGGAAATGTGGGTACCAGATATCCCCGATAGGATATCGGAATAATTATTCCAGGCTAGTGAAGGATCGCGTGTTACTTAAGAGTGCACACTACGCTGATAGGATTGCACGTAACTTAAGAGCACACGCTACGCTGATAGGATTGCACGTAACTTAAGAGCACACGCTACGCTGCTTGCGCACGGTAGGTTTACCACACTTTAGTGAATCAAGCTAAATATCACACACCTGTCAGACCTCTTTTACACTTGCAGGGTAAACCTGCATTGCATTACCCTATTTTACCGCTAGAGGCCACAAAAGCAATGAATGTCTATGTAGATTTTCACACTTTTTGCGATCCGACGCAAGGACGACAGTGTGTTACTGCAAGCACTGTGCTTCACGCATGGTGCTTGGGGTAATGAAAGTCTGTGGGCAATGCACTAAGTGTAAACGACAGAGCGCAGTGTGTCGCAGCGTGCATGCACGGACCCATGGGAATCCCAGTGACATACTTCCTGTCCAGCAGGGAGTATATCACTGGGCGAGGCACGGCGCTATGCATATGACCTTGTCAGTTCACTCTGCCGCAGGGTCATATGTTCGTCTTTTTTTGCATTCCAGTGGGATGCGGCAGGAGCATCACATCCCACCACAACACAAAAATCAGGTGTAAAACTGGCCTAACAAACATGCAGTAAACCTTGTCAGATTTTTGTCAGAAACATCTGATGTGCATGCTAGTTCAGGTCTATGGCTAAAAGTATAGGGCTCAAACCCACTAGAAGCCTTTTCAAAGCGCTAGTGGTTTGAAAAAGCTCTTGCTAATGCAATGCTATGGGGGATTTTTATAAAATCACATCGCTCATGTGGGATCACACCCATAGCATTACATTAGCAAGAGTTTTTCAAATCACAAAGGGCTCTATTCATAAAAAATTTGTGGCGAAAAAACTCCTGGAGGGAAAATACCACAGTGGTATTTTAGACTTCTGGGTGGTCATTCAAAAAAATGTTGGCAGCTGCGACGCAAGTGCGGAGATCTCCAGCTGAAGGCTGGAGGTAAGCTGTCGGAAGGCATGCGGAAACACTTACGCCGGCAGAGTCCCTCCGTGCACTGCTCTCTCTGGGAGGTCTGTCCCATTCACTTGTATGTAATCCGCAGGCTTCGAGGAAGCGGTATTTCCCGTCCACATACCGCTTCCTCTAATCTTTATGAATGGCCATTTTGTTACTTTTTTCTAGATAAATCTAGAAAAACACTGTAGAAGGCGGAAATGTCTCGCTCTGCTGGGGGATTGTAGATTTTCATGCGGGAACAGCCTTTATGAATGCCCACTTTGCTAAATGGTCGGGAAAGTCCGCTGTTTTGAGCGGAAAACTTGCGGAAACGGTTTATGAATAGAGCCCAAAGTGATCAGAAAAGCGCTGCTAGTGGGTTCCAGGCCTTAGAAGCAGTGGATCAACAGGGCAGCCAGGCAATGTGCACTGTCACTTCAGTTGTTCTATAATGGAAAATTTAAACCAAATACATCCAGCAGGGTAAATGTACTAAAAGAATTAAAAAAAGGTGATTTCCATGATACATCACTCACGATTATGCAAATGATCTCTGTATGCCCCATGAAAGCCAGGAACACATCCAGTACCCCTGGTGTATAGTATGCCTATAGCTTATACATTTTACAGAGCCACATCATTTCAGGGGCATAAAGAGATGATCTGCATATTCCAGAGGTGATGCCTTATGGGAAACCACAGTTGCTCACTTAAAGGAATACTGTAGGGGGGTCGGGGGAAAATGAGTTGAACTTACCCGTGGCTTGTAATGGTCCTCTGCAGACATCCTGTGCCCATGCAGCCATTTACCGATGCTCCGGCCCCGCCTCTGGCTCACTTCTGGAATTTCCGACTTTAAAGTCAGAAAACCACTGCACCTGCGTTGCCGTGTCCTCGTTCCCGCTGATGTCACCAGGAGTGTATAGCACAAGCCCAGTATGGTCTGTGCCTGCGCAATACGCTCCTGGTGACATCAGGGGAAGTGAGGACACGGCAACGCAGGCGCAGGGGTTTTCTGACTTTAAAGTCAGAAATTACAGAAGTGAACCGGAGGCGGGGCCAGAGCATCGGTGAGCGGCTGCGCGGGCACAGGATGCCTGCGGGGGACCATTAGAAGCCCCGGGTAAGTTCAACTCATTTTCCCCTGACCACCCTACAGTATCCCTTTAAAGCTGAATTATTGCAAATACCTTTTGTTCTAAGGAGGCAAAATTATATTCAGTGTTATTTTTTAGTAAAAGGGTTTTCCGTTCTCTTTCGGTCCCTTATATTTTCCTACTGGTTCTGGGTCACCGTGAGCTTTCTGGGTACTCTTCTGTGAATTTACTATTTGTCTCTACATGAAACTAATTTTGTGCAAAAAAGAGCAGAGCAGACTCATTCTCTATATCATTACAATGCCACAGTGATCAAGTAAAGAAAGTCCACAGGCCCAGGCCCAGGCCCACAGACTCACCGGAGTGCTCCAAACCCAAATGAACAGTCTATGTACAGGGTAGAAACAGCGGCAAGGCACATCCAGGATAAAACATCCTTTTATTAAATCACTTTAAAAAATCCAGTTTTCAATCAATCACAGGCAAAAATGGGAATGGGAGGGAAGACAAAGCAAGTTCAGTGGACGGCTGTTTCGCACCCACTACTGAGGTGCTTCATCAGGACAGATGAAGCACCTCTGTAGTGGGTGCGAAACAGTTGTCGACTGAACTTGCTTTGTCCTCCCTCCCTTTCTCATTTTTGCCTGTGATTGATGGAACTGGATTATTTAAAGTAATTTAATAAAAGGACATTTTATCCTGGACGTGACTAGCCGCTGTTTCTATCCTGTACATTACAATGCCACAGCTGATAGGCCATGCCCTTCCACCAAATGTAAACACACGTGCATCTATAATGATATTGTTTAAAACAAATACTTTATAACCTGCCTGATTACTTTCTTATGTCTGGTCAGTATATTCAGCTCAAAGAGAATCAAAGATAAAAAAAACTAAGAAGAGTTGATACTTTTTTGATTTTTATTTAAATAAAGTTATTACACAGGTATGGAGATTGCATTGGGCTGCAAAATTAACTTTTTTCAGGCAATGATGCAAGAAATACCTGAATCTAAGGCGGATGCCTTAAATTAATCAGGAAGTAGCCTGGTGGCGAGGCTGAGCCTGAAAAAAAAAAAAAAAAGAAGAGTTGATACTTACCTGTGACTTCCTCCAGTCCCATAAACACGTGTGAATCCCTCACTGTCTAATGCGGTCTGCCGTTCAGCCGCGATCAGCCCCAGTAACTTGCTCAGTCACGTCAATCCGAGTCTACTGCACAGCCGGGCCGGGCCGACACAGAGGCTCACAAGGCTCCGGCCTCTGAGCGGCAGGTCAGCAGGTCAGGACAGGGCGCTTTCAAATGCATTTCAATCCACAGACAGTTCAGGAAAAAAAAGGTTGTTTTTTTCCCTGTCCTAAGAGAGAGAGTAAGGGAGCAAAGATAAAAAGCTCTCCGCACAGTTCTGCACAGTGCCCTCTAAAGACTGCATTCGCTCTGCCTCTAATAAGGAGTGAAGACTAAGAATTGCAGACAGTCCCTCTATTCAGTGCACACCAGTAAGGGCGCTCAGCTGGTCTGCAAGTTCCTTTGTTATTTTAACTCTTAATCACTGGCTTCTGTCAGTGAGTCATCCAGGACTGCTGCCACACTCCCAGGATGGAGTAGTAAATCAGCCCAGTCAAGCAAGGCTGGCCAACAGAGATTGGTATTCTAAGTTGAACGGGAAAGGTATGTGGTGTGTGTGAGAGAGCAGCTCAGTGCCCCCCTTCTGAATCCTGAACCTGTGTTCTAAAAAGTCAGGGAGACAGGCTGTAAAGCCTTCTTTACTTCTCTGTACCCCCTTCCACTCCTAGTACTGATAAGGACCTGGACTTACAGGAAGGACATTGCAGGGTCCTAATGCTGCTACTAGAGTAAAAGTAGCCATACATCTATTGATGATGGGCATATTCAACCAAGAGACAAATCCCTCTCTGAACAAATCTAATTAGAGAGACATCTGTCGGCTGCACATACACAGCAGGCCGATACCCAATCAGTTTCATGCTGAAATCAATCCAGAATCATCTGAGTCCACCCCCCCCCCCCCCCCCGTGTGTTTTTATACATAACCTGTCCTGGTGCCCATCCATCTTCCACCCCTCCATTTGCGCTTCACACGTTGCTGGCATTTAGCGCCCGTGACATCACACATGTGCCACACACTATATGCTGGTGGCATGTGAGCTACAAATGGAAGAGGAAAAAGCTGAAGACGGATGGGCACTATGCAGTGAACGACACAAGACAAGGAATGTATAAATGCACACATGGGGGCACATGTATACACTTGTGGGAACTGCGGCAGGGGTTTTGCCACGTTCATCACTCCCAGCGATTTACAAAGTACATAGTATGTCACTGACTGTCCTCTGATAAGCTCACAGTCTAATCCTACCGCAGTCACAGTCTATTGTCCTACCATATTATTATTATTATTATTATTATATATTTACATAGCACTGACATCTTCTACAGTATTTTACAGAGTACATAGTCATGTCACTAACTGTCCTCAGAGAGGCTCACAATCCACTCCTACCTTAGTCACAGTCTAATGACCTACCATATTATTTTTATTATGTATTTATATAGCACTGACATCTTCTGCAGCACTGTAGAGACAGTACATAGTCATGTCACTGACTGTCCTCAGAGGGGCTCACAATATAATCCTACCTTAGTCATAATCTAATGTCCTACCATTTTATTGTTATGTATTTCTATAGCACTGACATCTTCTGCAGCACATTACAGAGTACACAGTCATGTCACTGACTGTCCTCAGAGGGGCTCACAATATAATCCTACCATAGTCATAATCTAATGTCCTACCATATTATTGTTATGTATTTCTATAGCACTGACATCTTCTGCAGCACATTACAGAGTACATAGTCATGTCACTGACTGTCCTCAGAGGAGCTCACAGTATAATTTCTACCATAGTTATAGACTAATATTTTCACTACAGGACTGTTTGGAGGAAAACCAGTGGACTTACTAGTATGTTTTGAAGATGTAAGAGAATATGAAGTGTCTGAATGAAATCTGGGGGCACCTACACCTGGCTACCTATACTGGGGACACCTATACCTGCCTACCTAAAAGCCCATAGCAACAAAAAGACTTCAAGTGATCTTTACTACTGATGATTACTGTATGCATGCCTAATTCAGTCCTATGGAGCAGCTCACTATATACACCACCCTGTAAAGAGGAACAATAACTGGGAGAGACAGGCCACAGATCCATGTCAGTGACATAGTTGTGGCTGATGGGAACGGGGGGGGGGGCGCACTTGGACAGCTCAGCCTCTGTTGGTGGTGGACCTTGTCCCGGCCCTGGGTCCGGGCATGCGCAGAAGACCCAGACTGATCCTGACTGAGGCAGTTACCGGGGCTGATCGGGGCTGAACGGCAGACTGTGGGAGGACGGCGAAGGACTCGCATGTGTTTATAGGGCTGGAGGAAGCCCCGGGTAAGAATGGATTCTTCTTATGTTTTCATCTCTGAGTCTCTTTAAAGTATTCAGAACTCCAGGTCTGGAAATATTGGTTGTATTTCACAGTTCTAAGTTAATAGCCTTTGAAATGTGGTTATGCTAAAAAATGTAATTCTTAATCTTCACAGAGCAATAAAATAATAATAAGCAATTAAAAAGTTAATTTTGAGAAAATAACAACAACATATTAAGTAGTTACATTTTTATGAAAGCTTAATGTCACTTTATGCTTTACCAATTAACGGAGTGGATTTGTTTCAAAGTTGTTTAATGTTTTGCATTGAAAGAGCAAAAGAATAACCTGAGGAAGTTTTGACAATATGTTAAACATCAACTACATTTTTTTTAAATATTAAAACTTCCATATATTTACAATGGTGTTCATAATTACAATGACTGTAACTGCTCTTTTTTATCTTTAATTATGCCGTGGGCTCCCATAGGTATTACATTCATAGCAAACATGCTCGCCTCATTGCACATAAACAGAAGATAGAGTAATTATAGAAAGGTAACAAAACAACATTTATAATGATACCATAAAGTAGTTCAAACAACTGCATATTTCTCACTAACTTTCTGTAATTAAAACTTTAGGTGATTACAACTAACAAGACACTGCTTACCATACTGCTTTTAAAAAGCTAGCTTGAGTGTTTAGGTTTTAGCACCGCTTCTTTGAAGAGGAAATAGCCTTGTACTTAAAGACACCCTTTATAATGAGAGCAATATAGAAGATGCCCTATGTATTTCCATTTAAAGATACTTAAAGTCAGAAGGATATGGAGGCTGTCATATTTATTTCATTTTAACTGCTCTGCGACCGCCTAACGCCAATTGGTGGTCGCAGAGCGGCTCCCCCAGGCCCACCTAATGCTGACTGGCTCAAGTCCTGGGGGAGGAGATTACCAGGGATTGCGCATGCTGATGCGCGCACATCCCCGCTTGAGTGATGGAGCGGAGCTCCGTAAACAATCTGCTAGTGGTGATCGTTGCTGGCAGACTGTTACACAATGAAACCACTGTTTGATTTCATTGTACAGCGCTGTGATCCATTGCAGCACTGTACTGGGGACAGCCCTGTCACTTGGCTGTCCCCTGAAGTGGCTCACCACGTGATCCCCTCTCATAGGCTGATGCCTATGAGAGAGGATTGCCCTGATTGGACCTCTGGGAGGGGGGAACAACAAAAATAAAAAATAGACGTTTTTATTTACAATAAAAAGACAATTAAATTAATGTAAAAAAGCCTTCAGCAGCGATCAGAGCCCACCAACAGAAAGCTCTGTTGTTGGGCAGAAAAGGAGGGAAGATTCATTCTTGTACTAAGTTATATGGCCGTGCAGCACACTGTTAAAACTGCAGAGTGCTGAATTGTAAAAAATAGCCTGGTCACTAGGGGGGTGTAAGCCCGTGGTTCTTAAAGGACAACCAAAGTGAAAGTAAACAAATTAAATACATGATTGTATCTATCTTTCTTCTTCTAAAAATGACTTTTTTAATATATTTCACAGATGTAGTTTATGTTTAAATGTACTTTTTAAGTTTTTACTGTTTTATTGTTTTTGCTCAATGACACATTCATTGAAGTATGCCAGAACTAAAATCTATGAACTATTGAACCTTTTTATCCCAATCCTACTCTCAGTCAGAAGTAATTTTCTGCTAGGAAAGTGTTTTCTAGTTGTAATTTCTTATCGGTGAGGGTCACACTGTAGTGGGTCAGTGAGTCAGGACTGAGTCAGCCACTTACATACCTGATGTTTAACTCGTTCAGGAAAAGAAAGAAAAAAAAGGAACACAGCATAGTTATTTGTGTGCAAGGCACTGTACATACCCATGTCTATCTCATCATGTCACATGTCACCTCTGTTATAAATCGCCTTAACTGTTTCGACACCAGCAACTACTTATAGTTGCATCTCACAGACTGTGAGATAACTTGACTCTTAACACAGCAAGCAGGAGATAGACTTTTCTCAGGCTTCTTCAATATTTAAGGAGTTTATTTACTACACAGATAGACAGATACAGTTCATCATATGCTAGCAAAGCAGATCCTCATGTTTAAGTTCTTGGCGTTACAGCCAGGCCCGGCCCGCTCATGAGGCGGGGTGAAACTTTTGCCTCAGGCGGCAAATTTCCAGGGGCGGCACCCGCCCGTCCGTGGGTGCGGGGAGCCGGCCGCCAAGCTGGAGGGGTAGCTGGCAGGACGGGGGTATTGGGCCTAGCGGCGGGGAGGGGGGTCGGACCCCCCCCCTCCCTCGCCTGGGTCCCCCGATCCGCGCTCCCCTCCAGCCTTAAATCGAAGCAGCCGCTATTTGTAAGAGGCACGGGCGGGGAGGACTCACCTCTTCCTCGTTCCAGCGTGCGCTCCACTGACGTCACTTCCTGCAACGCTGCAGGAAGTGACGTCAGTGGAGTGCACGCTGGGAAGAGGTGAGTCCTGAGTCCTCCCCGCCCGTGCCTCTTACAAATAGCGGCTGCTTCGATTTAAGGCTGGAGGGGAGCGCAGATCGGGGGACCCAGGCGAGGGAGGGGGGGGTCTGACCCCCCTCCCCGCCGCTAGGCCCAATACCCCCGTCCTGCCAGCTACCCCTCCAGCTCGGCGGCCCCCCAGAGCGCCCCCCCACGGGGGGGGGGGGGGGGGGGGCGGCGGTGGCGGCAATTTTTTCAAAATTTGCCTCAGGCGGCAAAAAGTCTAGGGCCGGCCCTGGTTACAGCTCTTGACTAACCTTCCTCCTGAATGTTAGTCAGTTACCTTCTTTCTAGACTACGTTACTTTAGACTACCTATGTACAGCATACATTAGATCAGATTACATAAAGAATGAAAATTCTTAGAGGTCCTAGATAGCATGAAAGTAGGAAGCAGAGCAGGAATCAGAGTGAGCTCCGTCAGCCCGTCCAGCTCTTTAATACCGACTAGGAAAGAGTTACCGTACTTTTTGCCGTATAAGACGCACTTTTTCTCCCCAAAAAATGGGGAGAAAAAGTCCCTGCGTCTTATACGGCAAAGGCAGGGAATCCCTGACTTCCGAACGCCCGCCGATATGAACCGCGATCGGGGATTCCCTGCCTGTGGTGCTGCTGTGGCCGTCTCCTTCCTCCCCGCTTCCCTCTACCCGCACCTCGGGTCCCCCCTGCGTGTCCTCGGGTCCCCCCTGGGTGAGAAACAGCAGCGCTTACCTTCTCCATCTTGCCCGCGGTGATTGAAGACATCTGGCTTCAGTGGGCGGCTTCCTCTAGTGCCGGCTTGTAATGACGTGTCATCGATGACACGTCATTACAAGCCGGCACTGGAGGAAGCCGCCCACTGAAGCCGGATCTCTTCAATCGCCGCGGGCAAGATGGAGAAGGTAAGCGCTGCTATTTCTCACACAGGGAGGCCCGACCCGAGGACACGCAGGGGGGACCGAGGACACCAGACAACCCGGGGGTGGGGGGGCGGGGCAGAGAGCGGACACATGGGGGGCAGAGAGCGGACACATGGGGGGCAGAGAGCAGGGCCATGGGGGCACACTGCAGGACCATGGGGGCACACAGGAGGACCATGGGGGCACACAGGAGGACCATGGGGCACACAGCAGGTCACTGGGGGCAAACAGCAGGACCATGGGGGCACACAGGAGGACCATGGGGGCACACAGCAGGACCATGGGGGCACACAGCAGGACCATGGGGGCACACAGCAGGACCATGGGGGCACACAGGAGGACCATGGGGGCACACAGGAGGACCATGGGGGCACACAGCAGGACCATGGGGGCACACAGGAGGACCATGGGGGCACACAGCAGGACCATGGGGGCACACAGCAGGACCATGGGGGCACACAGCAGGACCATGGGGGCACACAGCAGGACCATGGGGGCACACAGCAGGACCATGGGGGCACACAGGAGGACCATGGGGGCACACAGCAGGACCATGGGGGCACACAGCAGGACCATGGGGGCACACAGGAGGACCATGGGGGCACACAGGAGGACCATGGGGGCACACAGGAGGACCATGGGGCACACAGCAGGACCATGGGGGCACACAGCAAGACCATGGGGGCAGACAGCAGACACATGGGGCAGACAGCTGGGGGCAGACAGCAGGACCATGGGGGCAGACAGCTGGGGGCAGACAGCAGCACACTGGGGGCAGACAGCAGGACACATGAGGACACCATTTGGGGGAGGCCAGGAGGTCATGTACAAGGTGCTCCTGATATATGGATGCACCAGGTTTAGTTTTTTGGTTTTTTTCTTGGTTTTTGGCCTCTAAACCTAGGTGCGTCTTATATTCCGGAGCGTCTTATACGGCGCGAAATACGGTAAATGTGACCTCATCTTCGCCATCCCCCAGACCCGACTATTGGCTTAGACCCATCGTGGTGTCATAATACACACCTACTCGATTAATATTTAATGAGGCCTTTCCCTTACATACTGGAATGTGGTATTTTGTAAATATGGCCTATGTGGCCACCTTGTGGTGTACATGTTGAGGTCAGTGTAGGCCTGTGGCCTTCTTTCAGGAACATGTTCTCAGTATCTGCTTGTTATTTATTTTGCTTCAAGCAGACACTGAGATGCTTATGCCTGCATCACAAGAAACTATTTTAAAGGCATACTCTGCGGAAAAGCCTTTTACCTAAAACTCAGGCCAAATAACTAAGGCCTACTTAAATTATAACAATCCCCCCTAAAATGGTTTGATCCACAGATCCCAACTTCTGAACCCAGCAGTACCTGGTTTCTTTTCTTAATGTTTCACTTTTCGATGTTCGTGCTCACACAACTTCTCTGCTCTAGGCGGTTATCCCTGGAAGAGAGGGCAAGACCTCTTGGTCTTCCTGTAACCAGGCTCTCTTGGGATGCCCTACTTCTAAGTCCCTCTATACCACATGCTCAGCATTTGCGTCACTTGCGTATCACTCACAAACTTGCATGACCACAGAAAAGTGAAACTCGTTTGTCTGTTACACAACGGAGCAGTGCCAGGTGCCTTCTAAAAGAGCGCCTTTATACAATCAGCTCCATCACAGGTACTGCTACACCTATACCCGTAACCCTGTATTTAATCCTTATTTCCTTAATTTGGAAATATTGGTTCATGAGATTGTTTATGAGGCACCAATCTCTTGACCAGGTTAATTTGTTTTGCGTAATTTAACGCACAACCTCACCTGGATAATGATGCCCAAAGTTGTCATCCCCATCCAGACGACCAGTGGGTGTAGGAAAAAACTTTTGAACTGCAGAGGCCCAGTCCGAGTGTCCCTTGAACATCGCCGGAAACCTTTTCCACCAGGTCAGACTGGAACTCACCTGCTTATTTTTGTGTTCAACCTCGTTAAGATCACCTGGATCATGGTGAAATCTTACCTCTAACTTAGTGTACTGTTTGTTTAACCGTTGTAACAAAGTGTGGTCGTCTTGGATCAAACCCTGTTCCCCTTTGTGCCATGTCGTGTTCTCTTTCAGGATGGGAACTTCACATGAAACTTTGAACTTTAGAGTTCTCTTAACAATTTGAGAAATAACGTCATCAAACCTGGATGACTTGATCCATATGGGATCTCCGCTCCCACAATATGTTCCCCTTGACAGATCCTCCTTCTCGGAACAATTATGAAAATGTACCTTAAATGGGTCATTAGACACTATGTTAAAAAAACAAACCTTTCCTTTAGCCACCGGAACTATCGGTTTGGCTTCAGGGCAGATCTTTTGAATGGTAGCCTCGCATTCTGTGTTATTGAGCCAGCAGGCATCTTCACTAAATTTGACTTGCCCCGGCAAACACAGGTACCTCTGTGAGAATTGCCCGCATGAGGACAACTCTACTTGTTTCACCTCCCCATCTACCACCAAAAAAGGTTGACCTCTCAGGTCATGGTATAAGACATGTGTTGAGGTGGGAACTAAGGAAGTGGCGGTGCCTAAAGAAATGTTGCACCGTTTCCATTTGTTCACCCAAACATCTTGAAGCTTCCATGCAAAAGATCCTTCTCCAGATAAATCGATATACCTCCCCTTGTCCAATCTCCGTTGTACAGGATCTTTTAGCCTCTCCCTGACAAAATCTGTCCCCAACTGTCCTGATTGGACTTCTTCCCCCCTTATGTCCTGAGGCAAAATATGTACCTGAGGTCGGGAAGACTGTACTCTCTGCAATCTTTCAATTAAGAGTACCTCTTCACTTACCCAACTAGCAAGAGGATAAGTGGTTGCATATGGACTGTGTAATATCGTCCCCTGTTGTGACCCGTGTAGTGAGAATGGGGTTCCCTGTGTTGGCTTTCCCTCCCCCGGGATCTCTCTCCCCACCCTCTTTGTCACCTGGAAATGTGGCTTGATCTCGATTTTTACTTCTTGTTTCGAGAACCACCAACCCTAGGCTTTCAAGCCTTTACGTGTGTATAGTTGTTTCAGAGACACCCCCTGTTGGTAACCCCAGAGTGTGATGTTGTCCCCTGCGTCTCTCCTGTAAGAGAATTGACGCCTCCTGCTCGTTCCTCTCTAATCTGGAACCATCTCACTCTGTATAACCAAGACAAGGTACCCCTGAATCACACGCTCCACCTGTTGCATGTACCCATTGTACTGCAATGTACCCTTTAACAAAACTTTGCTTCGGTGCATCGATTCTGGGAGTGTGACATTCAATAGCAGATTTACACTGCCGTTCAAGTCACCCTGCCAGCACACCTGACCTTTCAGACCTTTCACCCACATTGTGCCATGAAATTTGTCTGCACCTGGCACTTGTGCTCTTTTCCTCCATCCCTGCTTGGTCCATCTGTGCCAATCAGAGGGAGGTGTGAAAGGATCAGTACCTTTGTCACCCAACATCAACATGGTTGGGCCTTGTGTTCTCATTAACCCCTTATTATTCATGAGAATGTCCTCTCTTCGTTCTCCTAGGACGAAATGGCAGCCTAGGATCACCATCAGCACGCTACTCTTCATTATAAAAGCACCTCCTTGGGAAAGAAAAACATTAGCAATTTGCATTATGCTTTGCTCAGTCAGTTTTTTTAGTCTCTTTCCGATCTCAGGAATCTTGTTTTTTAGTCTCTTTCCAATCTCAGGAATCTCGCTGTTCTCCAAACTCAGATTGGCATCTGGAACCTTTCTCTTATCCGACTGACATCTCCATCTTTGCTGCCAGCACTGCAGCTGTCTCGAGTCCATATTGCCAAACTCCTGAAATCGAAATACAAACAAATCAATTCTTATTAATGATTTGGGATTCGCCCTGCGGCTTGTACTCTGTACACTTTAAATTGATCAATATATACCGTAATTGACCTCGTTGCTTTATGGTTCTCATGAACTCTGTTTACTCTTTTTGGTAGATTGGAGTTAAACCTCTCTCCCCTACCTAAGTACTATCCTAAGTACTTACCTGTGTAAAATATGCTCCCGCGGACTTCACCTTTGGAAGCTCTCACCTCATTGCAAGCTCTCTCCACCCCCCTTTCTGTACATACGCGGCCGTCGTATGCACAGATTACGGATGCCACACACCTGTTGTTGCTTTGCAGGTGAGCCTGCAATGCTCTTACTCATTTTCGCATTCACTTACCTAGAACTTCATTGCGATACCAGCTCTGCTAGAAGTTCTGTGTGTTGTACCCTCTGACCAATGTTCGCCGTGCTACTACCCCCATACTACAAAAAAAATGGCTGCCTCCCTGTAGGAAGGAGCACTTTGCACTTAAACTACACAGGGTGCAGGGCTAAGCATTCCAGCGTCAAATGCCTGTATGCAGATCCCTGAATGCCCACTTGGTAGGTAGTTGTATGGCAAACCTGTACTGATACACTGTCACTCTGTAAATGGCAATTCTTTCATCTTTATAATCGCCCCATGAACTGCTGCCAGTTCTTGTTCTTTGTGCTACACTTGGTAGGAGCTGGAAAAAACATATTTGACCAATCAGTGGACGAGAAAAACGCACAAACAGTCCCAGCCCAGCATTGACCTCTTAGTCAAGCTCTGGCCCTGTCCACGACTAAAACCGGAAAAAAACGTTACCGCTCTGCAGCCGCGGCGACGGATCCCTGGATTGGTCAACTCCCTTTTTTCCAACTCCGGCACCCCCTGATGCACTGTCCCCCCTTTACTCTATTGGGAACTAATGCTGCACCACCCGTTAAGGTGCCTCACTTAAAGGAATAATCCCATAAGCAACCCACTACAGATACTTTCCTGATCTGCACTGCGCTTGCAAATCAAACCCTGGGAAATATCTGACTTTACGTGTCTCCCTGCACCTAGCTGGGAAACACTTCCTATCCGTGACCATGCTAGTCTCACAGCAACTGCTTGGTGCATCCTTTCCCTGGACCCAGGCTCTGGGGAAATACTCCGGGATCCGAGATACTCAGTAGAATGTATCATTATCACTACCATCCCTTCCTTGCAGCTGCTCTGCCCGGAGCCGCGAGCACAGCCTGACGTGACGTGGATCCCCCAGCCCCTCCTCCCCCCTGCCATGACGTGTGGGGGCTATGACTCTTGGGGGCAGGCCGCCATTTTGAGTCCTGGACTGCCATCTAAGATGGCTGCTATACACTCTCCCGTAGCAACCTCTTAATCCTATACACATTAGGAGAAAAAACAAAATCAACAGAACAAACATTTTATGCCTAGTTACACATAGCATAATTACACATTGCAGAAAATCAGCATTCCGCTACATACACACTTGAATACCTGCAAAAACCTGAGAAAAAAACCCTGTCCCAGCTGTAATCCTAAATGCTATATACCTTAGTATCACCCAGTGAGGTGCGTTTTTCTCCACAAAACCAGCCTTCAGCTTTTCTCAGACATAGCTCAGAACTACTAGAGCGTGCTGTGTCCTCGTCTCACACAAAACCATCCCTGCATGACTCTAAATCACCATCCCAGTAACAAACTTATTCCGAGACGAACATCCCTCATCCTCAGCTCCACAATCCGTGAAACCAACAGAAACCTAAGCAGACATTAAACAAAACATTTAAAATATTTAGCACTAACTGGAACCAGAGAAGCTTGCTTTCCTCTATGCTTTCCTCTACCAGCCTCTCTCTCTACCAGCCTCTCTCTCTACCACTACTAATAGACTGAAACACCGCTGGCTTATCTCTGCTGCGGGGGACCCCCCCCCCCCCACCTCTGGCATGCTTCCCAGACTCTGTGAGATGAGAACGAAGGAAAAACAAAAACAAAAAACCCCAGCAAATAACACCGTTAACAACTGTCCAGCGAAAAGAATCCTGCCTGTGAACAGACAACCATATATACATACCCACTATGTAGGCCGTCACATGCAACACAGAAACATTAAAGCCAGTACTATGTACGCTTTACACCGAAGCTGCACACAACACAGAACACATTATCAACTCCTTGTACAAAAAAGATATAACAACGTAAATCATACTTGCCTGTGGTCCCGGACTTCTTACGCCTGCCAATTCATCAGCCTTAGCAACTTTCCCCGCGAAACTGATTGGACCCCGGAGCTTCTGAGCATAATCTCTCTGTGTCCCCACACTGGCTCAGCGAATCAATCTCCTGCGGCAGTTGTGACTGGCCTCGGAGCGTTCCTTCCGATCCTATTTAGGCTTTTAACTGCATGTGCACCTGCAGCTTAAGTTTAACGTCCAAGAGTTTCGCCGCTGATTTCCTCGAATTGCAGCCCGTGTGTTGGCTCACGCACACCACTTATCAGCTTGATAAGCTTTCCAGTCCGCGTCTACTTTGCTTGTGTCGCTGTGGAATGTCTTGAAAACTTCGGCCCCTGGCCCCTGTCTGCCTGTTTTGCTAGACAGCTAAGGGTTTTGGCACCATTGTTATAAATCGCCTTAACTGTTTCGACACCAGCAATTTCTTATAGTTGCGTCTCACAGACTGTGAGATAACTTGACTCTCAACACAGCAAGCAGGAGATAGACTTTTCTCAGGCTTCTTCAATATTTAAGGAGTTTATTCACTACACAGATAGACAGATACAGTTCATTATATCCTAGCAAAGCAGATCCTCATGTTTAAGTTCTTGGCGTTACAGCTCTTGACTAACCTTCCTCCTGAATGTTAGTCAGTTACCTTCTTTCTATACTACGTTACTCTAGACTAGTGTTGGGCGAACAGTATTCGCCACTGTTCGGGTTCTGCAGAACATCACCCTGTTCGGGTGATGTTCGAGTTCGACCGAACACCTGATGGTGTTCGGGCAAACCGTTCGGCCATATGGCCGAACTAAGAGCGCATGGCCGAACGTTCCCTGAACGTTCGGCTAGCGCTGTGATTGGCCAAACGGGTCACGTGGTTCGGACCCGAACGCGCTCTGATTGGCCGAACGGGTCACGTGGTTCGGGTAAATAAATACCCGATCCACGTCATTTCTCCACCATTTGTCTGTGGGTTTAGCTTTGGGTAGGCAGGCAGGGTAGTTCTCTCTCCAGCCAGGCTAGCCAGGGTCCCCCCAGTCATTGTGTCGCTGCTGGGAACAGTAGTACACCGCTCACCCACACTATATAGCATTGTGCTTACTGCCACTCTGTGTACACCGCTCACCCACCACTGTATAGCATTGTGTTTACTGTCACTCTGTGTCTCTGCTGGGAACAGTAGTACACCGCTCACCCGCCACTGTATAGCATTGTGCTCTGTGTCGCTGCTGGGAATAGTAGTACACCGCTCACCCACCACTGTATAGCATTGTGCTCTGTGTCGCTGCTGGGAACAGTAGTACACCGCTCACCCACCACTGTATAGCATTGTGCTCTGTGTCGCTGCTGGGAATAGTAGTACACCGCTCACCCACCACTGTATAGCATTGTGCTCTGTGTCGCTGCTGCGAATAGTAGTACACCGCTCACCCACCACTGTATAGCATTGTGCTCTGTGTCGCTGCTGGGAACAGTAGTACACCGCTCACCCACCACTGTATAGCATTGTGCTCTGTGTTGCTGCTGGGAATAGTAGTACACCGCTCACCCACAACTGTATAGCATTGTGCTCTGTGTCGCTGCTGGGAATAGTAGTACACCACTCACCCACCACTGTATAGCATTGTGCTCTGTGTCGCTGCTGGGAATAGTAGTACACCGCTCACCCACCACTGTATAGCATTGTGCTCTGTGTCGCTGCTGGGAATAGTAGTACACCGCTCACCCACCACTGTATAGCATTGTGCTCTGTGTCGCTGCTGGGAATAGTAGTACACCGCTCACCCACCACTGTATAGCATTGTGCTCTGTGTCGCTGCTGAGAATAGTAGTACACCGCTCACCCACCACTGTATAGCATTGTGCTCTGTGTCGCTGCTGGGAATAGTAGTACACCGCTTACCCACCACTATATAGCATTTCTGTACTGCCACTGTACTGCTGCCAGTCAGCGTGTACTTTAAGAATAAGTGAAATGAAGAAGAAATCCTGTGAAAGAGGGAGGGGCAAGGGAAGAGGTGTTTCCCCTGACGGTTCACGTACAGGCCACAGTGGAGCACCGAAGAAAACCCACTCAATACCGCCCATGTTGTCCAGGAAATCAACCCTCACAAATCCAAAAGAACAGGACCAGATAATTAATTGGATGACCTCTCAAGCATCCAGCAGTGGGTTAAGCAGCACCAGCTAGTGTTGGGCGAACAGTGATCGCCACTGTTCGGGTTCTGCAGAACATCACCCTGTTCGGGTGATGTTCGAGTTCGGCCGAACACCTGATGGTGTTCGGCCAAACTGTTCGGCCATACTAGGAGCGCATGGCCGAACGTTACCCGAACGTTCGGCTAGCGCTGTGATTGGCCGAACGGGTCACGTGTCACGTGTAGTGTTGGGCGAACATCTAGATGTTCGGGTTCGGGCCGAACATGGCCGCGATGTTCGGGTGTTCGAGCCGAACTCCGAACATAATGGAAGTCAATGGGGACCCGAACTTTTGTGCTTTGTAAAGCCTCCTTATATGCTACATACCCCAAATTTACAGGGTATATGCACCTTGGGAGTGGGTACAAGAGGAAAAAAAAATTAGCAAAAAGAGCGTATAGTTTTTGAGAAAATCGATTTTAAAGTTTCAAAGGTAAAACTGTCTTTTAAATGCGGGAAATGTCTGTTTTCTTTGCACAGGTAACATGCTTTTTGTCGGCATGCAGTCATAAATGTAATACATATAAGAGGTTCCAGGAAAAGGGACCGGTAACGCTAACCCAGCAGCAGCACACGTGATGGAACAGGAGGAGGGTGGCGCAGGAGGATAAGGCCACGCTTTGAGACACAACAACCCAGGCCTTGCATGAGGACAAGAAGCGTGCGGATAGCAATTTGCGTTTTGTCGCCATGCAGTCATAAATGTAATACAGATGAGAGGTTCAATAAACAGGGACCGGAAACGCTAACCCATCACAGATGTTCATTGTTCATGTTACTTGGTTGGGGTCCGGGAGTGTTGCGTAGTCGTTTCCAATCCAGGATTGATTCATTTTAATTTGAGTCAGACGGTCTGCATTTTCTGTGGAGAGGCGGATACGCCGATCTGTGACGATGCCTCCGGCAGCACTGAAACAGCGTTCCGACATAACGCTGGCTGCCGGGCAAGCCAGCACCTCTATTATGTACATTGGCAGTTTGTGCTAGGTGTCTAGCTTCGATACCCAATAGTTGAAGGGTGCAGATGGATTGTTCAACACAGCTATGCCATCTGACATGTAGTCCTTGACCATCTTCTCCAGGCGATCGGTGTTGGAGGTGGATCTGCACGCTTGCTGTTCTGTGTGCTGCTGCATGGGTGTCAGAAAATTTTCCCACTCCAAGGACACTGCCGATACCATTCCCTTTTGGGCACTAGCTGCGGCTTGTGTTGTTTGCTGCCCTCCTGGTCGTCCTGGGTTTGCGGAAGTCAGTCTGTCGGCGAACAACTGGCTAGAGGAGGGGGAGGATGTCAATCTCCTCTTTAAAGTCTCCACAAGGGCCTGCTGGTATTCTTCCATTTTGACCTGTCGGACTCTTTCTTCAAGCAGTTTTGGAACATTGTGTTTGTACCGTGGATCCAGAAGGGTATAAACCCAGTAATTGGTGTTGTCCAGAATGCGCACAATGCGTGGGTCGCGTTCAATGCAGTCCTAGGCCGAAGAGGTCATAGCCTAGGGTCACAAAAACCTGTTTATTTGGGCTATTTCAATGGTAGTGATGGTGACGTACATAAATCTCAGCCATGGCCGTTAGCAATGTCTGAATTTCACGAAATGTCTCATGCAGGTAGAAGACATATTGTTAGACTTGGATTCCAAAGATGGGGTACCTACATCTCTGCAAACCAGAGTTACAGGGGTCCAAAATTGGTAAAATCCCCCATAGGCTTTCATTGGGCCTCCTATTTACAGTTCCAAAATCTCACATCTTTTCAAAGGGCAATTGATCAGCAGTGGCAAATTTTCTAGCATTGTAGGGACCCTTAGGGGGAACATGACTGGTGAGTTTCGGGCCCCTAGGCCGAAGAGGTCATAGCCTAGGGTCACAAAAACCTGTTTATTTGGGTTATTTCAATGGTAGTGATGGTGACGTACATAAATCTCAGCCATGGCCGTTAGCAACGTCTGAATTTCACGAAATGTCTCATGCAGGTAGAAGACATATTGTTAGACTTGGATTCCAAAGATGGGGTCCCTACATCTCTGCAAACCAGAGTTACAGGGGTCCAAAATTGGTAAAATCCCCCATAGGCTTTAATTGCCTCCCTATTTCACTTTCCAAAATCTCACATCTTTTCAAAGGGCAATGGCTCAGCAGTACCAAATTTTCTAGCATTGTAGGGACCCTTAGGGGGAACATGACTGGTGAGTTTCGGGCCCCTAGGCCAAAGAGGTCATAGCCTAGGGTCACAAAAACCTGTTTATTTGGGCTATTTCAATGGTAGTGATGGTGACGTACATAAATCTCAGCCATGGCCGTTAGCAACGTCTGAATTTCACGAAATGTCTCATGCAGGTAGAAGACATATTGTTAGACTTGGATTCCAAAGATGGGGTCCCTACATCTCTGCAAACCAGAGTTACAGGGGTCCAAAATTGGTAAAATCCCCCATAGACTTTCATTGCCTCCCTATTTCACTTTCCAAAATCTCACATCTTTTCAAAGGGCAATGGCTCAGCAGTACTAAATTTTCTAGCATTGTAGGGACCCTTAGGGGGAACATGACTGGTGAGTTTCGGGCCCCTAGGCCAAATAGGTCATAGCCTAGGGTCACAAAAACCTGTTTATTTGGGCTATTTCAATGGTAGTGATGGTGACGTACATAAATCTCAGCCATGGCCGTTAGCAACGTCTGAATTTCACGAAATGTCTCATGCAGGTAGAAGACATATTGTTAGACTTGGATTCCAAAGATGGGGTCCCTAGACTCCCTACATCTCTGCAAACCAGAGTTACAGGGGTCCAAAATTGGTAAAATCCCCCATAGACTTTCATTGCCTCCCTATTTCACTTTCCAAAATCTCACATCTTTTCAAAGGGCAATGGCTCAGCAGTACCAAATTTTCTAGCATTGTAGGGACCCTTAGGGGGAACATGACTAGTGAGTTTCGGGCCCCTAGGCCAAAGAGGTCATAGCCTAGGGTCACAAAAACCTGTTTATTTGGGCTATTTCAATGGTAGTGATGGTGACGTACATAAATCTCAGCCATGGCCGTTAGCAACGTCTGAATTTCACGAAATGTCTCATGCAGGTAGAAGACATATTGTTAGACTTGAATTCCAAAGATGGGGTCCCTACATCTCTGCAAACCAGAGTTACAGGGGTCCAAAATTGGTAAAATCCCCCATAGACTTTCATTGCCTCCCTATTTCACTTTCCAAAATCTCACATCTTTTCAAAGGGCAATGGCTCAGCAGTACCAAATTTTCTAGCATTGTAGGGACCCTTAGGGGGAACATGACTGGTGAGTTTTGTCACTGCTGAGCCATTGCCCTTTGAAATGGTGTGAGATTTTGGAACGGTAAATAGTAGGCCCAATGAAAGCCTATGGGGGATTTTACCAATTTTGGACCCCTGTAACTCTAGTTTGCAGAGATGTAGGGACCCCATCTTTGGAATCCAAGTCTAACAATATGTCTTCTACCTGCATGAGACATTTCGTGAAATTCAGACGTTGCTAACGGCCATAGCTGAGATTTATGTACGTCACCATCACTACCATTGAAATAGCCCAAATAAACAGGTTTTTGTGACCCTAGGCTATGACCTCTTTGGCCTAGGGGCCCGAAACTCACCAGTCATGTTCCCCCTAAGGGTCCCTACAATGCTAGAAAATTTGGTACTGCTGAGCCATTGCCCTTTGAAAAGATGTGAGATTTTGGAAAGTGAAATAGGGAGGCAATGAAAGTCTATGGGGGATTTTACCAATTTTGGACCCCTGTAACTCTAGTTTGCAGAGATGTAGGGACCCCATCTTTGGAATCCAAGTCTAACAATATGTCTTCTACCTGCATGAGACATTTCGTGAAATTCAGATGTTGCTAACGGCCATGGCTGAGATTTATGTACGTCACCATCACTACCATTGAAATAGCCCAAATAAACAGGTTTTTGTGACCCTAGGCTATGACCTCTTTGGCCTAGGGGCCCGAAACTCACCAGTCATGTTCCCCCTAAGGGTCCCTACAATGCTAGAAAATTTGGTACTGCTGAGCCATTGCCCTTTGAAAAGATGTGAGATTTTGGAAAGTGAAATAGGGAGGCAATGAAAGTCTATGGGGGATTTTACCAATTTTGGACCCCTGTAACTCTGGTTTGCAGAGATGTAGGGACCCCATCTTTGGAATCCAAGTCTAACAATATGTCTTCTACCTGCATAAGACATTTCGTGAAATTCAGACGTTGCTAACGGCCATGGCTGAGATTTATGTACGTCACCATCACTACCATTGAAATAGCCCAAATAAACAGGTTTTTGTGACCCTAGGCTATGACCTATTTGGCCTAGGGGCCCGAAACTCACCAGTCATGTTCCCCCTAAGGGTCCCTACAATGCTAGAAAATTTAGTACTGCTGAGCCATTGCCCTTTGAAAAGATGTGAGATTTTGGAAAGTGAAATAGGGAGGCAATGAAAGTCTATGGGGGATTTTACCAATTTTGGACCCCTGTAACTCTGGTTTGCAGAGATGTAGGGACCCCATCTTTGGAATCCAAGTCTAACAATATGTCTTCTACCTGCATGAGACATTTCGTGAAATTCAGACGTTGCTAACGGCCATGGCTGAGATTTATGTACGTCACCATCACTACCATTGAAATAGCCCACATAAACAGGTTTTTGTGACCCTAGGCTATGACCTCTTCGGCCTAGGACTGCATTGAGCACGACCCACGCATTGTGCGCATTCTGGACAACACCAATTACTGGGTTTATACCCTTCTGGATCCACGGTACAAACACAATGTTCCAAAACTGCTTGAAGAAAGAGTCCGACAGGTCAAAATGGAAGAATACCAGCAGGCCCTTGTGGAGACTTTAAAGAGGAGATTGACATCCTCCACAGCCTCTAGCCAGTTGTACGCCGACAGACTGACTTCCGCAAACCCAGGACGACCAGGAGGGCAGCAAACAACACAAGCCGCAGCTAGTGCCCAAAAGGGAATGGTATCGGCAGTGTCCTTGGAGTGGGAAAATTTTCTGACACCCATGCAGCAGCACACAGAACAGCAAGCGTGCAGATCCACCTCCAACACCGATCGCCTGGAGAAGATGGTCAAGGACTACATGTCAGATGGCATAGCTGTGTTGAACAATCCATCTGCACCCTTCAACTATTGGGTATCGAAGCTAGACACCTGGCACAAACTGGCAATGTACGCAATAGAGGTGCTGGCTTGCCTGGCAGCCAGCGTTATGTCGGAACGCTGTTTTAGTGCTGCCGGAGGCATCATCACAGATCGGCGTATCCGCCTCTCCACAGAAAATGCAGACCGTCTGACTCAAATTAAAATGAATCAATCCTGGATTGGAAACGACTACGCAACACTCCCGGACCCCAACCAAGTAACATGAACAATGAACATCTGTGATGGGTTAGCGTTTCCGGTCCCTGTTTATTGAACCTCTCATCTGTATTAAATGTATGACTGCATGGCGACAAAATGCAAATTGCTATCCGCACGCGTCTTGTCCTCATGCAAGGCCTGGGTTGTTGTGTCTCAAAGCGTGGCCTTCTCCTCCTGCGCCACCCTCCTCCTGTTCCATCACGTGTGCTGCTGCTGGGTTAGCGTTACCGGTCCCTTTTCCTGGAACCTCTTATATGTATTACATTTATGACTGCATGCCGACAAAAAGCATGTTACCTGTGCAAAGAAAACAGACATTTCCCGCATTTAAAAGACAGTTTTCCCTTTGAAACTTTAAAATCGATTTTCTCAAAAACTATAAGCTCTTTTTGCTAAATTTTTTTTCCTCTTGTACCCACTCCCAAGGTGCACATACCCTGCAAATTTGGGGTATGTAGCATATAAGGAAGCTTTACAAAGCACGAAAGTTCGGGTCCCCATTGACTTCCATTATGTTCGGAGTTCGGGTCGAACACCCGAACATCGCGGCGATGTTCGGCGAACGTTCGCGAACCCGAACATCTAGGTGTTCGCCCAACACTAGCACCAGCACATCACGCACGGGGTCCGAGTCCTCAGCCAGTTACAAGGAGCCAGTGGGCACAAAGCTGACACAACCGGCAGCGACACCACGCACACAAATGCCAAATAACCAGTCCGAAGAATTTCCTCAGGACACAATGGGGTATTTGCAGGAGCTTTTCCCAGCCCAACAAACTTCCACCTTTCAAAGGTCAATGGAACAGCCAGAAATGTTGTGCCCGGATTCACAACCATTTACTGTGGGAAATGCACCGCGCACTGAAATGCAAGGCGAGTCCGAGGACTTTGAAACCCAAATCCCAGAGCAAGTTGGGCAGGAGGGGTTTCAATTGCAGGAGGTCGGCCGAGAAGATCTGGAAGACGACGTTGGAGTGAGCTGCGCAGAGGTTGTTCTGGGGAGCTCTACTCCACGCCGGCGGCCCACAATCACATATGACGAGTTTGAGGAGATGGAAGAGGAGGGTTTGGACAATGTGGACACAGACCCAGATTTTGTATGTGAAGGAGAACATCGGCGTCGTAGCAGCACAGATGAGTCTGTTGAAGAACCCACTGCTGCACGAGTTCACCTTGTGCCACAAGGTAGGTGGCGCGAAATTTCAGGCACCACAAGCGTGGAAGTTCAAGTGAGATGCAAAAGAGGCGCAAACAGAAATCGCCAGCAAGGCAGGTGCTCCAAAGTCTGGCCTTTCTTTGAAGACTGCAGTGAGGATGGTACCATGGTGATTTGCAAGGCGTGCAAGAGCAGGGGGAAAAATATTAACAACCTCTCCACCACCAGCATGACCCGCCACATGGTATCCAAACATCCCACTCTGTGGGCAAACGCGGCAGGACAGGGTACCAGCAACACTGCCTCCCTTGGGGTCACCAGACTCACCACCAGACCCTCCTCAGCAGCAGCAGTAGCCCAGCCATTGCGTGGTTCACAACAACATTCACAAACATCAGATGTCGCTGACACTGTCACTTTCCGGAATAGTGCTCTTGAGGTCTCCCAGTCTTCATCAAACACAACAACCAACAGCCCTTCAGTGTGCAGCCCTACGGTTCAGTTGTCTGTCTCAGAGATGTTGGAGCGCAAGAGGAAATTGCCAGCAAATGACCCCCGGGCCGTGGCACTAACAGCCAGCATAGCCAAGCTTCTGGCCTGCGAAATGCTGCCATATCGAGTGGTGGAGACAAACAGCTTCAAGGGCATGATGTTAGTGGCCATCCCACGTTACGTGGTTCCCAGCCGCTACCACTTTGCGCGCTCTGCAGTGCCTGAGTTGCATGAGCACGTGGTCAGCAAAATAACCCGAAGCTTGAAGAATGCTGTTGCCTGCAAGGTTCACCTCACCACTGACACCTGGACAAGTGCGTTCGGCCAGGGTCGATACATCTCCCTTACCGCGCACTGGGTGAACCTTGTGGAGCCTGGCAGCGATTCCTCACCTGCTACGGCGCGGGTGTTGCCCACGCCGCAAACAGTCCCTCCCACTGGATAACAACAGCAGCACCTACCTCTCTGACTCCTTTTCCTCCAACGCATCTCAAAGCTGTACCTCATCCGGAAACGCTAACCCAGCAGCAGTAGGATCGTGGAAGCAGTGCAGCACAGCTGTTGGCATGCGTCAGCAAGCGTTGCTGAAGCTGATCTGCCTTGGGCATAAGCAGCACACAGGGGAGGAAATTTGGAGGGGAATAAAGGAACAGACGGATTTGTGGCTGGCACCGCTGGACCTTAAACCGGGCATGGTTGTGTGTGATAATGGGAGTAATCTCATTCGCTCTTTAAGGTTGGCTAAGCTGACACACATCCCTTGCCTGGCGCACGTGATGAACCTAGTAGTTCAGCGGTTCCTGAGGAAATACCTAGGCATGGCTGATCTTCTGTTGAAGGTGCGACGAGTGGCCAAACATTGTAGAAATTCCAGTACTGCTTCGGGGGCACTCGCCAAGATGCAGGAGTGCTTCAATCTCCCCCACCATCGCTTGCTGTGTGATGTCCCTACGCGCTGGAATTCTACGCTGCACATGCTAGCCCGCTTTTGCGAGCAGAAGAGTGCAGTGGTCCAGTTCATGACGGCGCAGTACCGAGGCGCATCCGGACAGCTGCCAAGCTTCTGTGGATCCGATTGGGCCAACATGTTGGACCTCTGCCAAGTCCTCCAAAATTTTGAGCAATCCACGTTGCTTGTGAGCAGTGACAACTCTTCAGTCAGCATTACCATACCACTGCTGTGTTTACTGAAGAAGTCAATGTTGAAAATCAAGGAAACAGCTGTCATGATGCAACTGGGGGAATCTGAAGGAGAAAACGATCAGCGTGATGATACCAACATCAGGCCATCTGCCTCAGGAAACGCTGGCCCCAGCAGCTATGATGAAGAAGAGGAGGAGGAACAGCTGGAGTTGGAGCAGGAATTTCATGCCACCACTGACGAGGGCCAGAGCGGTGCACGTTGGACTTCCACAATTCAGCGCGAATGGTCAGCAGAAGCAGACCAGGAAGAAGGTGACGACTATGATGCATCACAACTATCACAACGCTCACAAGAGGATGATGAGGATTCTGGCAGGACTCTGGCACACATGGCTCAATTCATGCTAGACTGCATTGAACGTGACCCACGCATTGTGCGCATTCTGGACAACACCAATTACTGGGTTTATACCCTTCTGGATCCACGGTACAAACACAATGTTCCAAAACTGCTTGAAGAAAGAGTCAGACAGGTCAAAATGGAAGAATACCAGCAGGCCCTTGTGGAGACTTTAGATAGGAGATTGACATCCTCCCCCTCCTCTAGCCAGTTGTACGCCGACAGACTGACTTCCGCAAACCCAGGACGACCAGGAGGGCAGCAAACAACACAAGCCGCAGCTAGTGCCCAAAAGGGAATGGTATCGGCAGTGTCCTTGGAGTGGGAAAATTTTCTGATACCCATGCAGCAGCCCACAGAATAGCAAGCGTGCAGATCCACCTCCAACACCGATCGCCTGGAGAAGATGGTCAAGGACTACATGTCAGATGGCGTAGCTGTGTTGAACAATCCATCTGCACCCTTCAACTATTGGGTATCGAAGCTAGACACCTGCCACGAACTGGCAATGTACGCAATAGAGGTGCTGGCTTGCCCGGCAGCCAGCGTTATGTCGGAACGCTGTTTCAGTGCTGCCGGAGGCATCGTCACAGATCGGCGTATCCGCCTCTCCACAGAAAATGCAGACCGTCTGACTCAAATTAAAATGAATCAATCCTGGATTGGAAACGACTACGCAACACTCCCGGACCCCAACCAAGTAACATGAACAATGAACATCTGTGATGGGTTAGCGTTTTCGGTCCCTGTTTATTGAACCTCTCATCTGTATTACATTTATGACTGCATGGTGACAAAATGCATTGCTATCCGCACGCTTCTTGTCCTCATGCAAGGCCTGGGTTGCGCCTCAAAGCGTGGCCTTCTCCTCCTGCACCTCCTCCTGTTCCATCACGTGTGCTGCTGCTGGGTTAGCGTTGCCGGTCCCTTTTTACGGAACCTCTTATCTGTATTACATTTATGACTGCATGCCGACAAAATGCATTGCTATCCGCACGCTTCTTGTCCCCATGCAAGGCCTGGGTTGTTGTGTCTCAAAGCGTGGCCTTCTCCTCCTGCGCCGCCCTCCTCCTGTTCCATCACGTGTGCTGCTGCTGGGTTAGCGTTACCGGTCCCTTTTCCTGGAACCTCTTATCTGTATTACATTTATGACTGCATGGCGACAAAAAGCATGTTACCTGTGCAAAGAAAAATGACATTTTCCGCATTTAAAAGACATTTTTTCCTTTGAAACTTTACAATCAATTTTCTCAAAAACTATAAGCTCTTTTTCAAATATTTTTTTTCCTCTTGTACCCACTCCCAAGGTGCACATACCCTGCAAATTTGGGGTATGTAGCATGTAAGGAAGCTTTACAAAGCACGAAAGTTCGGGTCCCCATTGGCTTCCATTTTGTTCGGAGTTCGGAGCGAACACCCGAACATCGCGGTCATGTTCGGCGAACGTTCGCGAACCCGAACATCCAGGTGTTCGCCCAACACTACTCTAGACTACCTATGTACAGCATACACTAGATCAGATTACATAAAGAATGAAAATACTTAGAGGTCCCAGTCAGCATCTAGATAGCATGAAAGTAGGAAGCAGAGCAGGAATCAGAGTGAGCTCCGTCAGCCCGTCCGGCTCTTTAATACCGACTAGGAAAGAGTTAAATGTAACCTCATCTTCGCCATCCCCCAGACCCGACTATTGGCTTAGACCCCTCGTGGTGTCATAATACACACCTACTCGATTAATATTTAATTAGGCCTTTCCCTTACATACTGGAATGTGGTATTTTGAAAATATAGCCTATGTTTATTGTTCTTGTGGTGTACATGTTGAGGTCAGTGTAGGCCTGTGGCCTTCTTTCAGGAACATGTTCTCAGTATCTGCTTGTTATTCATTTTGCTTCAAGCAGACACTGAGATGCTTATGCCTGCATCACAAGAAACTTTTTTAAAGGCATACTCTGCGGACAAGCCTTTTACCTAAAACTCAGGCCAAATAACTGAGGCCTACTTAAATTATAACAACCTCGGGTATCCTTTAAGTGGTTAAACAATACCAGTTGCCTGGCTTTCCTGCTGATCCTTCATGCATCAGTAATGTCAAAATCACACACTTTAAATAAGCATGTGGCACATCCAGACAGACTTCTGTAAAACACCTGATCTGCATGTTTGTTGGGGTCTATGGCTAAAAGTATTAGAGGCAAAGAAATGATCAGCAGGATAGCCAGGCAACTTGCAGGGTTTAATTTCCCTGGTGATGTGATTATTTCTGGACTTCAGGGTCTAAAAGTGGTACAGTTTTTTCACAATCTTTTAGACCCTAAAAGCAGGGAAAAAAATCATACCACAGCGAGATCTGCGGCAGCCCCTGTACTTACCTCCCTGGGATCAAGCACTGCAACTCAACCACAGTCCTCTGGGTGGCTCTGTACCCCTACAGTGAGATCACCATCTGTCTTCATGATGCCAAACAGCGATCTCACCCAAGGGATCCAGAGCCTCCAAGGACAAGAAGAAGAATGTCTGCCAGCGGGATCACAGGGGAGGTGAGTCTGCATACCTCCCCGCAGCTACCCCGAGTCACGCTCAGGATTACCGCTCCTGGCTTCTTTTTTCCACCTCGAGCTTGACTCTGGGTTACCATCAAGGAGGTTAAAAGGAACTAAATATGACAGTGTCCATATCTTTCTCACATCACTATGCCAATTACCTGGCTGTCCTTCTGAAACTCTGTCTCTAATTATTTTAAGAAGACTTAAAAAATAAATACATATAGTTCTATATAAACTCTGAAGAAGTGTCTGTTTCCACCTTCCTCTCTGTTCTGTGAGGCTTCCAGCGTGCCCAACTAGAATGCAACAGTAGCCCATGTCGATGCATGAGCTCCTGGTGCATGAATAAGAGCATCTGAACTTGGAGAGCACTCCTCTTCCCTCGTACCTTTCAAAGTAAGCACAATATAGCAGTGTATATTTACCTGGTCCAGAACTGTGTCAGGTGTTCTCTTCTTCCTTGCATAGCTTGAATGAACTTGAATTTCTGTTGTAGAATTCACAATTACTATACTTTGCAAAATCATAATGTGGAATTTCAAACTATTGCAAAATTAATATTGCACGTAACTGTAATTACGATGCATTATTTTGCATTGACTATTTTGTAAAGGCTCACTTAAATTGGGCACTAGATTAGCCCCCTTAGTACCAACTAAGCTTAAATGCCACAGTCAATCTGAGTATTATTGCTGATCATCTTCATCCCTTTATGACCACAGTGTATCTGTTTTCTGATGCCTACTTCCAGCAGGATAATGCATCACGTCACAAAGCGTAGTTATCATAATCAAAAACTGGTTTATTGAACAAAGCGAGGAGTTCATTTCAGTCCAATGGCAGTCACAGATCTCAATTCAAAAGAGCCCCTTTGGTATGTGGTGGAACAGGGGATTTGTACTATGGATATGCTTCAGACGAGTCAACAGTAAATGCATGATGCAATCATGTCAATATGGACCGGAATGTTTCCAAAATCTTGTTGATTCGAAGGCAGCTAAGGCAAAAGGGGGTGCAACTCAACACTAGCAAGCTGTACCTAATAAAGTGGATAGGAAGTGTATTTTAAATAATTGGCAATGAAGGTATCATGTTTATCATGTTCCATCAATGTTTGAGATTGTTTTGTCTAGTTTATGTGTTAATAGTACAGATTGTAAATTAGATGCAAAATCTATTTGAATTTTTTGATCTCTGAAGAAGTGACCTTGGGCCTCAAAACTCTTCAGGTATACAATGGCCTTTTAATTGGTAAGGATGAAGATGTAGGTTTGGTTTTATATATGACAGGTTGTTTTGGGACTGTTTCAGAGAGTGTACATTAAACATTATGTTTTATTGATTCATGCTCTTTGGTCTTTGTTTTTATGTATATTTACCCCTTGATGTCAATAATCATGATGGGGAGGGGATGCTTCCAATAAACACATTACATGTGTAATTATTTCAATATTGTGATCACATGAACAAAAAAGTACAGAGGCCTATGGAAATATTCAATAGAAAAATAAAGTCTACAGATGAAGATAGAAGTCTACAGAAACATATAAGTTAGCACAGATGAAAACAAAAACTATTTGGGGAAAGCAGATTCTATTAAAGTATTTTAAAAACTGCATTTATTTCAATATTTTTTTCCACAGCCCCTTTACCGAATTAAAAGTTGCTTACAGTTTCCATGTACCACTACCCCATCTCTTTCTCTCTGGGCATGAGCCTATTGTCCTTAACATTAGGGCACAAGTGCTTTGCCAAAGGGGATTGGAGAGAGATTTTACACACCCCTTTTTAAAAACTACCTCCTACTGTTATGGACCAAGTGGGTTGGCATTGCTCAGAAGCACAGCCTCATGCTTGTGAATTATAAATTCCCAGAGAAATACTAACTAACCTGCATACGGGATAAAAGTCTTAGTAGGGAAGTTATCCAGTTTTTTGGGGGGTTTATGAACACTTTTTTTTATTTTTTTTTCCCCAAAAATTTGCCATTTTTTCAAATTTGGGCTATAAGCCAGTACGGAGGAAAGTAGCAAATAGTGTGTGCGTGTTGCAGAGTACATGTTGGAAGCATGCCCATAAATATAGCTACCTCTCCCAGCTCTCCCAGCTCTCCCAGCTCTGACAGCAGTCCTCCTATTTCCACCACAGCCTCAAACTCCTTTTAACAGCTCCATAGCTTCACTGTAGTTACCTAACAATCAGACCTGGAGCTCTCCGGAGGAATTCAAAGCTGAACATACATACTTCTAAAGTGCACTCTCCATGAGGAGCTGTGGAAAGACATTGAGAGGTGTGAGCTTATTGGCAGCTCACACCTCTTGCTTATTTTTAGAGGACAAAAGTTGAGGGTTGGGCTTACCTGCAAATCAGCCAATCCAAGAGTATGTAGGGTATGTTTTATAAATATGTGCCCCTCAGCAGCCTTATATTCAAGAAATACCAGCACACGTTATTTGTGTGCAAAGATAACAATATTTTGTATTCAAAACAATACAAAAAATGTGGTGACCACTCTATAACAACCACTAGAGGGCACCTGCTGATAATCTGCAATGGGTTACAAGTTGTATACATCAAGAGTTGTAAAACAGGCACTGGGCCCGACCCCCTTCACTCTTTCTCCAAGTTATCTCCTAGGTGATATTTTCACTAGGGATTAGCACAAATTTTACATTATCTGAAATTTGCATCGTGATTCGCAATAACAATGTGAAATAGTAATGCAAAATGTCATTGAAAATCATAACTAATTTCATTGGTAAGCATAATCAGGAACCATAATTTTGCATTTTTGCATAATTTTGTGCAGACTTTAGTGTTTAATAGCAAGACAGTATCAACATTAACATCAAAGAAATAGTGATGAATCAGCAAAGAAGTACCATATTTTTCAGACTATAAGACGCTCCGGACTATAAGATGCACCTAGGTTTAAAGGGCAAAAACTAGGGAAAAAAATATATACTAAACCTGTGTGCATCCATGGTCCAGGAGTGTCTTATAGACCTTTCCTCCCCCCAAGATGTCTCTTTCCCACTGCCAAGCTACATTAACCCCTGCTGCCATCACAAACTATACTAAACTACACTTCACTGACCCCTGCTGCCCACTGCCCCAGCTACACTGCACTACACAACTCCCCCCCCTCCCCAGCTACACTAACTAAGACATTCAATTACAGGAGATCTCACCAGCCTGGGTGGCAGTAGCTGGGTCCGGTCTGGGTGTCCATGTGGTCCTAACGAGGTGCACAGTACGGTGGTATCAGCAGCACCAACGTGATCCACAGTGTTCCAAAGCAGCATAGGAGCAGCTGCTTTTATTATCCACAATGCTGGCCCTTTGATCTTTAATCTCCCCAGCATGCCCAGCAGCGCGATCCACAATGTCTCTAAGCGGCATAGGGAAAGCCGATGTTATCATCTGCAATGTTTTGTTCTTTGATCTTTTATCTCCAGCCCAGCGTCAGCCCAGTCAGCCCTGCAGCAGCGTGATCCCAGCTGACAAAGTACCGGTACATCAATGTAAGGAACAAGTGACCGGGTCTCCACCTGGATTTTGTGCAAAAATGCTATAATTTATTATACCATAGTACAAAAATATACACACACGACGTTTCGGCCTGCGGCCTTTATCAAGTGTTACAACAAACTAAGCTCAGCTCACACTTAAATCACACACTTTCCCATAAAACACACCCTTTGAGGGTGGGTACAAACTTAATTCAAGAGACTTAAGAGACTTAAAGGGGTAGTACACTTAGACATAGAGATACACCTGCGGATTCATAAAAAGCACCTTAAGCTGAATTCTTCATTAAGTCCGTTTGGAGCCATTGTATTCAATTTACTAATCCATCTGCTCTCTCTTTGGAGAAGGATAGTTTCATTATTTGTTCCCTCTCCTGCTATTACCTTCTCCAATATACACCAGCGTAGATCTCCCGATCTCCCGCCATATGATCCAATTCGTAAAAATGTCTACCTAAGGAGGAATCGAAACACCTTTCAGGATCATTAACATATTTCCTATACAGCCTGATATTACTGCGATGTTCATTTAGCCTCACTCTGACTGGTCTAGAGGTTTGACCTACGTAGCCCATCCCACAAGGGCATTTCAATAAATATACCACATTGGATGTAAGACATGAAAAATTACCATTGATTTTAATCTTTGTGCCCTTGCTGGGATGGGCCACCCAGTCTCCCCTCACTATACCATTACAGTTCTGGCATCCCAGGCAAGGGAACGTTCCCATCTTTTTTGGTAGAAATGTAGACACCTGTTTCGGATTGGTTTTTAAATCTGCTCTCACTAATCTATCTCTAATACTCCTTCCCTTTCTATAGACAAAACTGGGGGGGGGGGAATAAAAAACCTTAGATAGCAAAGGGTCAGCTTCTATCAAAGACCAGTTATTTAATACCGTTCTCTTCACTAATTGCGCATGGTTCTCATATGTAGAAATAAACTGCACTCCTCTCTCAGTATTCTCCCTTTGTACCCTCTGTCTTAAACTTCTCCTATCTAATCCTGCTACTGTCTTAGCTGTTTCCATTACTTCCTCTCTCCTATAACCTCTTGCTACAAAGTTCTCCACTAGTCTGTCAGATTGTATATGATAGGAGGTATCATTAGAAGTGATTCGTCTAGCTCGAATGAACTGACTTTTTGGCAGGCCCCTGAGCAGGGGTCGAGGATGACAACTAGTAGCCATGAGGGCATTATTACAATCCGTAGATTTTTTAAACAGATCTGTCTGAAAACTACCTTTATCAAGGACAATGTCCACATCTAAAAAATGCAATTTACAAGGATGATACTCCAACGTAAACTTAATGGTCTCATGGCAAGAATTCAAGATGTCAAAAAATTCTTTTAAAGTTTCTTCCGATCTGGTCCAACAAAAAAATACATCGTCAATGAAACGACAGTAACCTCTAGTAAATTTCAAAAATATATCATTCGTGAAAATATGTGCTAATTCAAATTCTGCCATAAAAACATTAGCCAACGTTGGAGCATAAGGGGCCCCCATCGGGACTCCTCGTATCTGCAAATAAAAATCATTCTGCACCCTAAAATAGTTAGATTTCAAACACAGAACTAACAAGTTATATACAAATGATGCATCAATATTCACATTACTCCAAGTTTCCATAGCTTTCTTTATAGAGTCCAATGCCTCCTGATGCGGTATATTGGTGTATAGACTCTTAATGTCCAAGCTCACCAAAAATCTGATCCCTCCGGTCTCCACCTTTTCTAGGATATTCAAAAAATGTGTTGTATCCTGTAAACACAAACTATTTCTTTTTACTATTGGTTGTAAAGCACTATCGATATAAATACCCAGAGGTTCCATTAATGAATTGACTGCAGACACTACCGGTCTTCCTGGCGGATGTGCAATGTCCTTATGCACTTTTGGCAGCGTATACATTACTGGTATCTTATATCGTTCCTTTAGTAGTGCTGACATCACTTCACTAGAAATAAGACCTTCATTGTAAGCTCCTGTGACAAAAGTGGAAATCTGTTCTTTAATTTTCTGTGAAGGATCTCCTGGAAGAGGTGCATACGTATCGATATCATTTACCTGTCTCGTTAACTCCAATACATAATCCTCCTTTTTTTGCACTACCAGTGAACCTCCTTTATCTGCCCTCTTATAGATCACACTATTATCGTTTTGCAATGACTTTAGGGCTTCTCTTTCCTTCTTTGACATATTATGTATTGTCTGATATTTTTTATCGTCCCAATTTTTCTCCAATGTCTGAATCACCATATTTTCAAAAATATCTAAAACTGGATTGTCAATCGGTGGATCATTTTTATTCTTACTTCTCAATTTATCAGGAAGTCCACTATTCTCTCTCCTTTCAGATCTATCTAGGCTATTAACAGGTTGTCTCAAAAAATGCCATAATTTCCACTTTAATTTTCTCACAAACTTATATAAATCCACTTTAATCTCAAATAGATCTTGAAAGAAACTTGGCACAAAACCTAATCCTCTATTTAGTACTGCCTCTTCTGGGGGATCGAATTGTTTATCTGCTATATTAATCACCAACCCCTTAGCATGAGTAATAGGTATTTCCATATTAGTTTCCATCATGCAAATGTCAGAATTTAGTCCCGGGCACATCGCCCCCATATTTTCTAACACATTTCCCATATTACTCACTGTTAGTTGCGGGCGTATTGCTTCCAGGGGTTGCGGCTCTGACTCCGCGTGATTCTCGCTGTCCCCGACTCTGAATAGTCTCCTCTCCTGGGGCGTTGCTTTCCTCCCCGAGATTGAGGCTTGGAACGCGGCGCTACCGCGCCTGTAACGTCTCCTCCTCCTCCGTCTACGGTGTCCGTCCTGGGAAAAAAACGTTGGGCTCCTTCTGATTGTTCCTGATCTGTATCAGAGTCACCAGCTCCTCTCTGTTGCGGTTTTCCTCCTCGATCACCGAATCCCCGTCTCACCTGTCGTTGGGCCCGGCGGATCAAGTTCCAGGTATAGACCTGATTATTGGCGTAATCTTGTGCGTCCCTCTGGAACTTCTGTACCTTGGTTTTCAATGTTGTTTCTTTAGTTTCCTTTATAACTTCATCCAGTTTACATTTAAATTTCGCATAGGCTGCAATTGTGTCTTTGGCTAGTAATTCATTTTTCATGCGATCTATATCTGCTTTAATTTTATCGATCTGTGGGTGCAGATGTTGTATAGTTAGATACATTAAGTCCATTGAACATTTATTCAGAATTCCATTCCATTTTTTAATGAACTCTGCGTCGTCTTTGCAGAAAATAGGAGTGATGGTAACCCTTAAGCCTCTGGGGATCCTTTCCACTCGTAAGTATTCCGTGAGGGTAGAAACATGCAGCGACAGGTTAACCTCCTTAATAGATAAATTCTCAATTTGCTTTTTTAAGCTTTCAATTGGATCGGATTCCTCTGATGTAAAAGTATAGCGTACTGAACCTCCCAGTGCCAAAATGGCTAGTCTCTCTTCATCAGAAAAACTATGGTATTCAATTTGCTGATTTCCATCAGAAGATAATTCCTCCTGTGACATACTTGATTTATGTTTCCACTTTGCAGGAGCTGCTGGGCAAAAGGATCCAACTTCACAGCTACAAGAAAAAGCTGCCTCGCTGCTCACACTGCCACATTATTTTTCACCAGGGAGTCTACCAGTCCACACCCCGGATCCCATGGGTGTAAAGGATGCAACCAATGTAAGGAACAAGTGACCGGGTCTCCACCTGGATTTTGTGCAAAAATGCTATAATTTATTATACCATAGTACAAAAATATACACACACGACGTTTCGGCCTGCGGCCTTTATCAAGTGTTACAACAAACTGTGCTCAGCTCACACTTAAATCACACACTTTCCCATAAAACACACCCTTTGAGGGTGGGTACAAACTTAATTCAAGAGACTTAAGAGACTTAAAGGGGTAGTACACTTAGACATAGAGATACACCTGCGGATTCATAAAAAGCACCTTAAGCTGAATTCTTCATTAAGTCCGTTTGGAGCCATTGTATTCAATTTACTAATCCATCTGCTCTCTCTTTGGAGAAGGATAGTTTCATTATTTGTTCCCTCTCCTGCTATTACCTTCTCCAATATACACCAGCGTAGATCTCCCGCCATATGATCCAATTCGTAAAAATGTCTACCTAAGGAGGAATCGAAACACCTTTCAGGATCATTAACATATTTCCTGTACAGCCTGATATTACTGCGATGTTCATTTAGCCTCACTCTGACTGGTCTAGAGGTTTGACCTACGTAGCCCATCCCACAAGGGCATTTCAATAAATATACCACATTGGATGTAAGACATGAAAAATTACCATTGATTTTAATCTTTGTGCCCTTGCTGGGATGGGCCACCCAGTCTCCCCTCACTATACCATTACAGTTCTGGCATCCCAGGCAAGGGAACGTTCCCATCTTTTTTGGTAGAAATGTAGACACCTGTTTCGGATTGGTTTTTAAATCTGCTCTCACTAATCTATCTCTAATACTCCTTCCCTTTCTATAGACAAAACTGGGGGGGGAATAAAAAACCTTAGATAGCAAAGGGTCAGCTTCTATCAAAGACCAGTTATTTAATACCGTTCTCTTCACTAATTGCGCATGGTTCTCATATGTAGAAATAAACTGCACTCCTCTTTCAGTATTCTCCCTTTGTACCCTCTGTCTTAAACTTCTCCTATCTAATCCTGCTACTGTCTTAGCTGTTTCCATTACTTCCTCTCTCCTATAACCTCTTGCTACAAAGTTCTCCACTAGTCTGTCAGCTTGTATATGATAGGAGGTATCATTAGAAGTGATTCGTCTAGCTCGAATGAACTGACTTTTTGGCAGGCCCCTGAGCAGGGGTCGAGGATGACAACTAGTAGCCATGAGGGCATTATTACAATCCGTAGATTTTCTAAACAGATCTGTCTGAAAACTACCTTTATCAAGGACAATGTCCACATCTAAAAAATGCAATTTACAAGGATGATACTCCAACGTAAACTTAATGGTCTCATGGCAAGAATTCAAGATGTCAAAAAATTCTTTTAAAGTTTCTTCCGATCCGGTCCAACAAAAAAATACATCGTCAATGAAACGACAGTAACCTCTAGTAAATTTCAAAAATATATCATTCGTGAAAATATGTGCTAATTCAAATTCTGCCATAAAAACATTAGCCAACGTTGGAGCATAAGGGGCCCCCATCGGGACTCCTCGTATCTGCAAATAAAAATCATTCTGCACCCTAAAATAATTAGATTTCAAACACAGAACTAACAAGTTATATACAAATGATGCATCAATATTCACATTACTCCAAGTTTCCATAGCTTTCTTTATAGAGTCCAATGCCTCCTGATGCGGTATATTGGTGTATAGACTCTTAATGTCCAAGCTCACCAAAAATCTGATCCCTCCGGTCTCCACCTTTTCTAGGATATTCAAAAAATGTGTTGTATCCTGTAAACACAAACTATTTCTTTTTACTATTGGTTGTAAAGCACTATCGATATAAATACCCAGAGGTTCCATTAATGAATTGACTGCAGACACTACCGGTCTTCCTGGCGGATGTGCAATGTCCTTATGCACTTTTGGCAGCGTATACATTACTGGTATCTTATATCGTTCCTTTAGTAGTGCTGACATCACTTCACTAGAAATAAGACCTTCATTGTAAGCTCCTGTGACAAAAGTGGAAATCTGTTCTTTAATTTTCTGTGAAGGATCTCCTGGAAGAGGTGCATACGTATCGATATCATTTACCTGTCTCGTTAACTCCAATACATAATCCTCCTTTTTTTGCACTACCAGTGAACCTCCTTTATCTGCCCTCTTATAGATCACACTATTATCGTTTTGCAATGACTTTAGGGCTTCTCTTTCCTTCTTTGACATATTATGTATTGTCTGATATTTTTTATCGTCCCAATTTTTCTCCAATGTCTGAATCACCATATTTTCAAAAATATCTAAAACTGGATTGTCAATCGGTGGATCATTTTTATTCTTACTTCTCAATTTATCAGGAAGTCCACTATCCTCTCTCCTTTCAGATCTATCTAGGCTATTAACAGGTTGTCTCAAAAAATGCCATAATTTCCACTTTAATTTTCTCACAAACTTATATAAATCCACTTTAATCTCAAATAGATCTTGAAAGAAACTTGGCACAAAACCTAATCCTCTATTTAGTACTGCCTCTTCTGGGGGATCGAATTGTTTATCTGCTATATTAATCACCAACCCCTTAGCATGAGTAATAGGTATTTCCATATTAGTTTCCATCATGCAAATGTCAGAATTTAGTCCCGGGCACATCGCCCCCATATTTTCTAACACATTTCCCATATTACTCACTGTTAGTTGCGGGCGTATTGCTTCCAGGGGTTGCGGCTCTGACTCCGCGTGATTCTCGCTGTCCCCGACTCTGAATAGTCTCCTCTCCTGGGGCGTTGCTTTCCTCCCCGAGATTGAGGCTTGGAACGCGGCGCTACCGCGCCTGTAACGTCTCCTCCTCCTCCGTCTACGGTGTCCGTCCTGGGAAAAAAACGTTGGGCTCCTTCTGATTGTTCCTGATCTGTATCAGAGTCACCAGCTCCTCTCTGTTGCGGTTTTCCTCCTCGATCACCGAATCCCCGTCTCACCTGTCGTTGGGCCCGGCGGATCAAGTTCCAGGTATAGACCTGATTATTGGCGTAATCTTGTGCGTCCCTCTGGAACTTCTGTACCTTGGTTTTCAATGTTGTTTCTTTAGTTTCCTTTATAACTTCATCCAGTTTACATTTAAATTTCGCATAGGCTGCAATTGTGTCTTTGGCTAGTAATTCATTTTTCATGCGATCTATATCTGCTTTAATTTTATCGATCTGTGGGTGCAGATGTTGTATAGTTAGATACATTAAGTCCATTGAACATTTATTCAGAATTCCATTCCATTTTTTAATGAACTCTGCGTCGTCTTTGCAGAAAATAGGAGTGATGGTAACCCTTAAGCCTCTGGGGATCCTTTCCACTCGTAAGTATTCCGTGAGGGTAGAAACATGCAGCGACAGGTTAACCTCCTTAATAGATAAATTCTCAATTTGCTTTTTTAAGCTTTCAATTGGATCGGATTCCTCTGATGTAAAAGTATAGCGTACTGAACCTCCCAGTGCCAAAATGGCTAGTCTCTCTTCATCAGAAAAACTATGGTATTCAATTTGCTGATTTCCATCAGAAGATAATTCCTCCTGTGACATACTTGATTTATGTTTCCACTTTGCAGGAGCTGCTGGGCAAAAGGATCCAACTTCACAGCTACAAGAAAAAGCTGCCTCGCTGCTCACACTGCCACATTATTTTTCACCAGGGAGTCTACCAGTCCACACCCGGATCCCATGGGTGTAAAGGATGCAACCAATGTAAGGAACAAGTGACCGGGTCTCCACCTGGATTTTGTGCAAAAATGCTATAATTTATTATACCATAGTACAAAAATATACACACACGACGTTTCGGCCTGCGGCCTTTATCAAGTGTTACAACAAACTGAGCTCAGCTCACACTTAAATCACACACTTTCCCATAAAACACACCCTTTGAGGGTGGGTACAAACTTAATTCAAGAGACTTAAGAGACTTAAAGGGGTAGTACACTTAGACATAGAGATACACCTGCGGATTCATAAAAAGCACCTTAAGCTGAATTCTTCATTAAGTCCGTTTGGAGCCATTGTATTCAATTTACTAATCCATCTGCTCTCTCTTTGGAGAAGGATAGTTTCATTATTTGTTCCCTCTCCTGCTATTACCTTCTCCAATATACACCAGCGTAGATCTCCCGCCATATGATCCAATTCGTAAAAATGTCTACCTAAGGAGGAATCGAAACACCTTTCAGGATCATTAACATATTTCCTGTACAGCCTGATATTACTGCGATGTTCATTTAGCCTCACTCTGACTGGTCTAGAGGTTTGACCTACGTAGCCCATCCCACAAGGGCATTTCAATAAATATACCACATTGGATGTAAGACATGAAAAATTACCATTGATTTTAATCTTTGTGCCCTTGCTGGGATGGGCCACCCAGTCTCCCCTCACTATACCATTACAGTTCTGGCATCCCAGGCAAGGGAACGTTCCCATCTTTTTTGGTAGAAATGTAGACACCTGTTTCGGATTGGTTTTTAAATCTGCTCTCACTAATCTATCTCTAATACTCCTTCCCTTTCTATAGACAAAACTGGGGGGGGAATAAAAAACCTTAGATAGCAAAGGGTCAGCTTCTATCAAAGACCAGTTATTTAATACCGTTCTCTTCACTAATTGCGCATGGTTCTCATATGTAGAAATAAACTGCACTCCTCTTTCAGCATTCTCCCTTTGTACCCTCTGTCTTAAACTTCTCCTATCTAATCCTGCTACTGTCTTAGCTGTTTCCATTACTTCCTCTCTCCTATAACCTCTTGCTACAAAGTTCTCCACTAGTCTGTCAGATTGTATATGATAGGAGGTATCATTAGAAGTGATTCGTCTAGCTCGAATGAACTGACTTTTTGGCAGGCCCCTGAGCAGGGGTCGAGGATGACAACTAGTAGCCATGAGGGCATTATTACAATCCGTAGATTTTCTAAACAGATCTGTCTGAAAACTACCTTTATCAAGGACAATGTCCACATCTAAAAAATGCAATTTACAAGGATGATACTCCAACGTAAACTTAATGGTCTCATGGCAAGAATTCAAGATGTCAAAAAATTCTTTTAAAGTTTCTTCCGATCTGGTCCAACAAAAAAATACATCGT
This sequence comes from Hyperolius riggenbachi, assembly GCF_040937935.1. Taxonomy (NCBI): domain Eukaryota; kingdom Metazoa; phylum Chordata; class Amphibia; order Anura; family Hyperoliidae; genus Hyperolius; species Hyperolius riggenbachi. The sequence goes on along the minus strand of NC_090649.1, from coordinate 383,537,037 downwards.
CAATGAAACGACAGTAACCTCTAGTAAATTTCAAAAATATATCATTCGTGAAAATATGTGCTAATTCAAATTCTGCCATAAAAACATTAGCCAACGTTGGAGCATAAGGGGCCCCCATCGGGACTCCTCGTATCTGCAAATAAAAATCATTCTGCACCCTAAAATAATTAGATTTCAAACACAGAACTAACAAGTTATATACAAATGATGCATCAATATTCACATTACTCCAAGTTTCCATAGCTTTCTTTATAGAGTCCAATGCCTCCTGATGCGGTATATTGGTGTATAGACTCTTAATGTCCAAGCTCACCAAAAATCTGATCCCTCCGGTCTCCACCTTTTCTAGGATATTCAAAAAATGTGTTGTATCCTGTAAACACAAACTATTTCTTTTTACTATTGGTTGTAAAGCACTATCGATATAAATACCCAGAGGTTCCATTAATGAATTGACTGCAGACACTACCGGTCTTCCTGGCGGATGTGCAATGTCCTTATGCACTTTTGGCAGCGTATACATTACTGGTATCTTATATCGTTCCTTTAGTAGTGCTGACATCACTTCACTAGAAATAAGACCTTCATTGTAAGCTCCTGTGACAAAAGTGGAAATCTGTTCTTTAATTTTCTGTGAAGGATCTCCTGGAAGAGGTGCATACGTATCGATATCATTTACCTGTCTCGTTAACTCCAATACATAATCCTCCTTTTTTTGCACTACCAGTGAACCTCCTTTATCTGCCCTCTTATAGATCACACTATTATCATTTTGCAATGACTTTAGGGCTTCTCTTTCCTTCTTTGACATATTATGTATTGTCTGATATTTTTTATCGTCCCAATTTTTCTCCAATGTCTGAATCACCATATTTTCAAAAATATCTAAAACTGGATTGTCAATCGGTGGATCATTTTTATTCTTACTTCTCAATTTATCAGGAAGTCCACTATCCTCTCTCCTAGTTTGTTGTAACACTTGTTAAAGGCCGCAGGCCGAAACGTCGTGTGTGTATATTTTTGTACTATGGTATAATAAATTATAGCATTTTTGCACAAAATCCAGGTGGAGACCCGGTCACTTGTTCCTTACATTGGTTGCATCCTTTACACCCATGGGATCCGGGTGTGGACTGGTAGACTCCCTGGTGAAAAATAATGTGGCAGTGTGAGCAGCGAGGCAGCTTTTTCTTGTAGCTGTAAAGTACCGGTACATCTTCAGCCGCTATAGCAGCAGTCCTCAGAGGCTTCCGTACTTGCATTGTTTACTTCCGTTCTCTCATGAACTGCAGCGCACATGCACCGGGGTAAACAAGGCAGTACGGAAGCCTCTGAGGACAGCTGCTATAGCGGCTGAAGATGTTCTGATACTTTGTCAGCTGGAATCGCGCTGCTGCAGGGCTGACTGGGCTGACATTGGGCAAGATAAAAGATTAAAGAAGGAGCAGTGTGGATGATAACAGCGGCTTCTCCTATGCCGCTTAAAGACATTGTGGATCGTGCTGCTGCCGCTGAAACCCAGTGCGGACTGCCGCTGCTACTGCTGCTGTGCCACCCACTAGGAAACAAGCACCAAGGTAGATTACAATCGGACAATAAAATGCAGTAATTTTTTCCCCCCAGTTTTGGGGGAGAAAAAGTGCGTCTTATAGTACGAAAAATACGGTAGTTAATTCCACAAGGGGCTGTGCAAGAGAAACTAGCAAAATGGTCAGACGATTAGAGCGACTTGATAGCACCCATATTACCAACAATACTGTATCAGGGTGAACCTCTTGTACCCCATATGGTGAAGCAGCAGAGTAAAAATTTAAGTGGAGGGTGGGGTCCTATGTGGCCACTGTGCTATGCGTTCAGAGGCACAACACAGTCTGTGACATGTCCAAACTCCATCCCCATCCTGTCATCACTCATATAGGGCCCGTTTACACTACACGCGTTGCTATGCAGAAACCGTTCTGCATCGCAACACAAGGAAACTGCAACCAATTCCTGTCAAGGGAGTAGTCTATGTAACGAGCGGCGGGGATACCGCTGTGACGGAGAGCGGCGTTACCGCCGCTGCTATCCCCGCCACTCAGACTTGCAGGATGCCGCACGCAGGTCTCTCCGCCGCGCATAGACTCAGGGCAGCAGGACCTTTATTGTTTGAGGAGGCGCGTCAGCTGACCTGCGGGTCGGCTGACGTCATTGAGCTAGCTCCTCGTTCCTGATTGGTCGGACTGGTCTGGGCAGGCTGTAGGATTGTCTGCCAGCATAAAAGACTCAAGCTGTCAGTAGACCATTGTCTGTTGTTGCGAATACTTCGTGTTAGCGCTCAGACCTTTCATAGCTGTAATCAGTAGTGTAAAACATACCAATTGTATTTATCTGTGTATGACTCTTTGCTTGCTCTGACTACTCTCTCTGCCTTGTGATTCTGTACCTCTGCCCATCTGATCTTGTTGCCGACTTCTGCCTGAACTTCACTCCGAGCCTGCCTTCCAATTCTGTACCTTATCTGTCCGTCTGTTGCCTACCTGAACTGTCTGACAGTCTGACCACTCTCACTCACCAGTGGGCCCTCGCCACCGGTGAGGTTACTGTTGAGGTTCTGTCTATAACCTCCCTCGCCACCAGTGAGGTTACCGTTGAGGTTCTGTCTATAACCTCCCTCGCCACCGGTGAGGTTACCGCTGAGGTTCTATCAGTAACTTACTGTTTGCACCAATCACTACACTTTGTGCAATAAAGCTAGAGACTTTTGTCACGTCTTTTACGCCTCTTGCTTACTATATCTGTATTTATGATGATTCTGCAGATCATCAAATAATCAGATATAGTATCTGTATTATTGGTGATACTGCAGATCACCACATAATCAGAAATTTGGAATCCCGCTGACAGAATTGTTACAGTTTACATTGACGCAAATTTACCTACACGATGCGGGGGAAATTATGGATAGCATGCTGCAGTTTTCCACAGCACGCATCTGTGTCCCCATAGCCGCTGACGGAAACCACATGACGCCGCACCCGGTTGTACAGATGGCAACCAGGAAGTACCTGCGGGGGGTATGCGAGGCAATGCAGTGATCACCTCGCATTCTTTACTCCAGTGGAAATGGGCCCATAATTAAGTCACATATAAGCTGAGAGAGGAGACCAAGCAGTCTTTTACTATTGAGCCCACTCTCTCTGTGCTGCTGAAATGCTAACTCTTTGTGTTCAATACTGCAGTTAAAGTGCTGCATCTCATTATCAGTGTTTTTGTTTTCTTCCTCCATGCTTTGTATGTAATATAACATGTACATGTTCCATACCTCCTTCAGTGTGTTTACTTAAAAAAAAAACCAAAAAAAAAAAAACCTTGTGAAATAGTTTCTAACTGTTGTCACATCAGATTGATAAGAGGTACACATGGCTTTATAGACACACTAGGAAGTGGGAAGGTGGGAGAAGGCTCATTATACACTGAGCAGGGAGAAAACAAAGATCTGTAGTGCTGCAGTGGGAGGGGTGGGCTGGCCCAGCTGCTGCATTCTGGGAAGGGAACCCCTAATTTTCTAAAGATAAAAATCAATTCGAGTATTTGAAAATTTGTATTGCACAAAGTACAGACATGCGATCACAAAACATTGTTGATAGCTAATTAAAGTACACTAACCAGCATATGAATTATAAAACATGGTAAACTGAACTACGGTTTTTATCTTAGCTAACAATATATATATTTAATATCAAAACCTAATAAATCGCTGACAGATTAGTTTCCATCTGTGCAAGCCACAATACATTCTTTTAATAAGGATTTTAAATGGCACAATTAAGCCAAGCTTGTGCTCTACAATATTGTAATCAAATGAGGTAATTTTACACCAGATGTTCATAATGTTGTAAACAAGACCTTCTGACCTTCATGCCACAGAAATATCTTATGAATGGTAATTAATACAATTATAAACCATTCTGAGTGTAATATTTTGTGCTTGTTTAAAATAAAAAAATTGCATGGATGAAGCATAATGTTTTCAGCATTTTTTTTTGTATTTGTTAATTACTTATATTTTGCAATGTCAGCAATATATTGAGGTTAGATTAGTTGGACAACTCTTTGAAACATTATTTTTTACTCTATTGGAAGGACATGTTCTCTTCTGGATGTCAGTGCTTCATTCTCTCCTTCCTTCATGACTGACCGGTTTAGTGTTAATATATTCTGTAATGATTCTTTCCTGGGTGTGCTATCATGTACTTCAAAGCAATCAGGTGTAAGTACTCCACTCTCTTTAATAGTACATCATCTTCCAACTGAAGGACTATACAGTTTGTTTTGTTTTTCCAAGATGAACATAGGGTTTAACCATTACTACACATGTAAATTAAAATAGTCCTAAGTAAAAGAGATTTCTGTGTGTTGGACTCTTGACCTACCAAATATATGTGCTGCACAAACCTACTGCACCATACTGCTAGTGGTGGTTGGAATTTCCAAAATCTGAATCTGCCAATATTCCAAAATATTGCATAAAATTGGGAATTAAAATGTATCTGAGGCATCATGTGACATGATGAGATAAACATGTGTATGTACAGTGCAAAGCATATTAATAACCAGGCTGTTTTACTTGTTCCTTTTTGCTGCCTGAAATAGTTAATTTTTTGGCATTGAAGTGACAGCTGCTGTCTTGTCTTGGGGTCAGCACAGGTGAATGGAGGCCAGCACCGGATCTCAAATCTGTATGCCAAGGGCTGAAGAGTTTAAACGCGCACATACATGCAAGTGCACATGTGCATGCCTGCTCTCACGGCATGTGTGCATGTGCACTTCGGCAGAATGCACATTTTTATAAATTTGCTATTTGCACTAATGGTGCACAAAAAGGAAATGTATAAATGTCAATTTTGTAGAAATTGGTTAAACCATTTGATCAAGGCCTGATACTTCCAGATGGAGTTTTTGCAATCATAAATTGTAGTAATACAAAGGATCAATGTGCTCCTTTTATCTAAAGAATGCCTATTTCCTTGTTCAAGTAATCAAATTCTTTTATTAAACAGATCTTCAGAGTAGCTTTGAGCTTCCCTCACCAAGAAAACCAAGGTTTCCTAAACTAGACCTTCTGGCCTGAAACACACCAGGGGAGTTTTTCTGAGCGTTTTGAGTTTTTAAATCTGCTGCTAATGTTATCCTATGTGTCTGTGCACACTGGAGCAATGAGGTTTTGTAAAAAAAAACCATAGCATTACATTGGGAAGAGCTTTTAGAGGTTTCAAAAGCTCTTCCCAATGTAATGCTATGGTTTTTTTTTTACAAAACCTCATTGCTCCAGTGTGCACAGACACATAGGATAACCTTAGCAGCAGATTTAAAAACTCAAAACGCTCGGAAAAACTCCTCTGGTGTGTTTCAGGCCTCTGTGAGACTTTCCATTCAAGTTCTTCTAAACTAAAGTAGCCTTAAGTCCATAGTGTAGCTAAAAGTGGATGCTCTTTGTTATTCCTGACCTTGACTTATCTGTTTCATATAGATTATGTCCCATGGCAAATGTCAAAGCCTACTTAGAAAAAAAAAACAGTGCATTATAGAAGTTCTGAAAAAAACAGTTGTCATCCTTGCAAGTTTTAACAAAAGAATGATCTCCTCAAGAGCTAACTTAGTTAGGGACATGTCCTTGTCCAGGGTTTTCCTGCAGAGCAGCTAATTGGGTCTCAGCTAATACCTTTATTAGCCAGTAGAGCCACTATAAAACAGATCCAGCAGCACTCTCATCTGTCAAGTTCAGAAATAAAAACATTTCCACAGCTGTAAATGTCTAGTTGCATTATATTTGTATATTTAGTATTATTCCATTAAATTCATGTTTGCATCCAATGTGTGTTTTTCTACTTATTGTATTTAAGCGTGCCACTGTGGAGGCACCAAGGAACTAAGATAATTTCATATCTACCTTTGATAATTTTCCTTTCTTGTTGCCTTTCGTGTCAACATGTGGGCCCACCCTGCACTGTTGGCGCGTCAGATATAAGGCCCATACACACGTCGGATTTCCGTGAACAACGGGTCGTTTGAACGTCCCGTCGTTCAGTCGTTTGCCCGCTAAATCGGGCGTGTGCACAGACTGTCGTTCGCTTGATAAGAGTGAGTTTGAGCGATCTGCCGGGCAGTCTGTACACACGCCTGATTTAGCGGGCGAACGACTGAACGACGGGACGTTCAAACGACCCGTCGTTCACGGAAATCCGACGTGTGTATGGGCCTATGCAGTGGGTTGCAAAAGTATTTGGCCCCCTTGAAGTTTTCCACATTTTGTCACATTACTGCCACAAACATGCATCAATTTTATTGGAATTCCACGTGAAAGACCAAAACAAAGTGGTGTACATGTGAGAAGTGGATCAAAAATCATACATCATTCCAAACATTTTTTACAAATACATAACTGCAAAATGAGGTGTGCGTAATTTTTCGGCCCCCTGAGTCAATACTTTGTAGTACCACCTTTGGCTGCAATTACAGCTGCCAGTCTTTTAGGGTATGTCTCTACCAGCTTTACACATCTAGAGACTGAAATCCTTGCCCATTCTTCTTTGCAAAACAGCTCCAGCTCAGTCAGATTAGATGGACAGCATTTGTGAACAGCAGTTTTCAGATCTTGCCACAGATTCTCGATTGGATTTAGATCTGGACTTTGACTGGGCCATTCTAACACATAGATATGTTTTGTTTTAAACCATTCCATTGTTGCCCTGGCTTTATGTTTAGGGTCATTGTCCTGCTGGAAGGTAAACCTCCACCCCAGTCTCAAGTCTTTTGCAGTCTCCAAGAGGTTTTCTTCCAAGTTTGCCCTGTATTTGGCTCCATCCATCTTCCCATCAACTCTGACCAGCTTCCCTGTCCCTGCTGAAGAGATGCACCCCCCGAGCATGATGCTGCCACCACCATATTTGACGGTGGGGATGGTGTGTTCAGAGTGATGTGCAGTGTTAGTTTTCTGCCACACATAGCGTTTTGCATTTTGGCCAAAAACTTCCATTTTGGTCTCATCTGACCAGAGCACCTTCTTCCACATGGTTGCTGTGTCCCCCACATGGCTTGTGGCAAACTGCAAATGGGACTTCTTATGCTTTCTGTTAACAATGCCTTTCTTCTTGCCACTCTTCCATAAAGGCCAACTTTGTACAGTACATGACTAATAGTTGTCCTATGGACAGAGTCTCCCACCTGAGCTGTAGATCTCTGCAGCTCGTCCAGAGTCACCATGGGCCTCTTGACTGCATTTCTGATCAGCGCTCTCCTTGTTCGGCCTGTGAGTTTAGGTGGATGGCCTTGTCTTGGTAGGTTTACAGTTGTGCCATACTCCTTCCATTTCTGAATGATCGCTTGAACAGTGCTCCGTGGGGTGTTCAAGGCTTTGGATATCTTTTTGTAGCCTAAGTCTGCTTTAAATTTCTCAATAACTTGATCCCTGACCTGTCTTGTGTGTTCTTTGGACTTCACGGTGTTGTTGCTCCCAAGATTCTCTTAGACAACCTCTAAGGCCCTCACAAAGCAGCTGTATTTGTACTGACATTAGATTACACACAGGTGCACTCTATTTAGTCATTAGCACTCATCAGGCAATGTCTATAGGCAACTGACTGCACTCAGATCAAAGGGGGCCGAATAATTATGCACACACCACTTTGCAGTTATTTATTTGTAAAAAATGTTTGGAATGGTGTATGATTTTCGTTCCACTTCTCATGTGTACACCACTTTGTATTGTTCCTTCATGTGGAATTCCAATAAAATTGATTCATGTTTGTGGCAGTAATATGACAAAATGTGGAAAACTTCAAGGGGGCCGAATACTTTTGCAACCCACTGTACAATAATACAGTGGCAGAGAGTAAACACTATTTAAATAGTCAGGGATTCCATTGGAACTAAGAAGGTGAAGTTAGCTCATAAGTATGGGAAGGAACCAGTGGGGAAAATTAGTGATGGTAAGTTTACAGTTTTCCAATTAATCTTTCAATGACAGCAATAAAAATATTAAAAATATACATAAAATAATTAATATGTAAACACTTATCACAAGTCATATTCCGAAGGTAATGTCATGAAAGTTTATGGGGTTGATTCACAAAAACGAATGTTATGAATTATATCTCCTTATTTGTTTTTCACCTTGTCTATATAAAAGTATTTTAAAGAGAACATGAATAGGGGGAAATAAAACATTTTTATATATACCTGGGGCTTCCTCCAGCCCCCTTCAGCCTGATCGCTGCCTACCTACACTGCCGGCAGCCTCCTCCAGTCAGGGGCATAATGTGCATGCACTGTCTGGCTGTGTGCATGCCCCCATTGTGTTCTGCACCTGTGCAATAGTACTGCGTAGGTGCAGAATGCTCCCGGCCACGGGAGCATGATGGGGCAGCATGCACTGCCAGACTGCGCCTTAGCTGGCTGGCCTGACTGGATGACTTACCGGGGCCAGTTGTGGAGGCTGCAGGCAGTGGAGGATGGTAGCGAGGGAGCAATCAGGCCAGAGGGAGCTGGAGGAAGCTCCAAGTATGTATACATTTTTTATTTTGCTCCCTCTCAGGTACACTTTAAGCACCCTAGCAAAAACAAAGTAAAATAAAATAAAAGAGTAATATAAACATTAATTTAATCTGGATCAACTCCATTTGGACATTTTGAGAGCGAATTCATGGGAAAAGTTTAGTGCATCAACCCCCATGAGCTCCATTAATCATGCAACAGTTTATTTCTTCACTCATTTTGGAGCAGTGACTTACAAAATTCTACTAGATAGTGAATAAGTGGTTGCAACAGTATGCCTGCATCTGAGAACAGAGGAACACCTACAGAATACAGAATAGTGATGAGTGATGAGCAAATATGGCCATTTTTGTTAAGCCATAACAAAATAACAAAATACAATTTTGCACAGATACGATTTCTTTAAGAAAATATATTTACAATCCAAAACACACATGCTCCAAATGCCTTGAAGTCTATAGGCATGAGAACTGAACAGCGCTACTTAAAAACAGATGAGTGCTTACCTGCAAAAAAGTGCACACCCCACTCATGGGATTCAAATACACAATGAGCATACACATGACCTGTCTACCACTTGGAGGATGTTAGTTTCACTAACAATTTGCAATTTGTTAGGTACTTGTCCCTCCCACTGTCGAAGAAGTCTTTCCTCCATGGGAGGGGACCTAACACTAACTAAATTCTACCTATGCATATGCATAGCCTGGGCGCGCTACCAGTAAAATTGAGAATTGTGCAAAAAAAGTGGGATCAGCGCATCACCAGGCCGCCTCTGAATGGCCTCTGCTCAGAGATGCGCTGAGCCCCCCCAGAAACTGCAAACGCACCTTGAACCCAAACAGAGGCTCTGCATATACACCAAAGGAAAACTATTAAGTGGGAGCAGCTGACCAGAAATAAATCAATCAAACATAGCAAAGAAATGAACAGCGCTACTTAAAAACAGATGAGTGCTTACCTGCAAATGATGAGTGAGTACCTAACAAATTGCAAATTGTTAGTGAAACTAACATCCTCCAAGTGGTAGACAGGTCATGTGTATGCTCATTGTGTATTTGAATCCCATGAGTGGGGTGTGCACTTTTTTGCAGGTAAGCACTCATCTGTTTTTAAGTAGCGCTGTTCATTTCTTTGCTATGTTTGATTGATTTATTTCTGGTCAGTTGCTCCCACTTAATAGTTTTCCTTTGGTGTATATGCAGAGCCTCTGTTTGGGTTCAAGGTGCGTTTGCAGTTTCTGGGGGGGCTCAGCGCATCTCTGAGCAGAGGCCATTCAGAGGCGGCCTGGTGATGCGCTGATCCCACTTTTTTTTGCGCAATTCTCAATTTTACTGGTAGCGCGCCCAGGCTATGCATATGCATAGGTAGAATTTAGTTAGTGTTAGGTCCCCTCCCATGGAGGAAAGACTTCTTCGACAGTGGGAGGGACAAGTACCTAACAAATTGCAAATTGTTAGTGAAACTAACATCCTCCAAGTGGTAGACAGGTCATGTGTATGCTCATTGTGTATTTGAATCCCATGAGTGGGGTGTGCACTTTTTTGCAGGTGAGCACTCATCTGTTTTTAAGTAGCGCTGTTCATTTCTTTGCTATGTTTGATTGATTTATTTCTGGTCAGCTGCTCCCACTTAATAGTTTTCCTTTGGGGTATATGCAGAGCCTCTGTTTGGGTTCAAGGTGCGTTTGCAGTTTCTGGGGGGGCTCAGCGCATCTCTGAGCAGAGGCCATTCAGAGGCGGCCTGGTGATGCGCTGATCCCACTTTTTTTGCGCAATTCTCAATTTTACTGGTAGCGCGCCCAGGCTATGCATATGCATAGGTAGAATTTAGTTAGTGTTAGGTCCCCTCCCATGGAGGAAAGACTTCTTCGACAGTGGGAGGGACAAGTACCTAACAAATTGCAAATTGTTAGTGAAACTAACATCCTCCAAGTGGTAGACAGGTCATGTGTATGCTCATTGTGTATTTGAATCCCATGAGTGGGGTGTGCACTTTTTTGCAGGTAAGCACTCATCTGTTTTTAAGTAGCGCTGTTCATTTCTTTGCTATGTTTGATTGATTTATTTCTGGTCAGCTTCTCCCACTTAATAGTTTTCCTTTGGTGTATATGCAGAGCCTCTGTTTGGGTTCAAGGTGCGTTTGCAGTTTCTGGGGGGGGCTCAGCGCATCTCTGTGCAGAGGTCATTCAGAGGCGGCCTGGTGATGCGCTGATCCCACTTTTTTTTATAGGCATGAGAAAACATATTTTGCACAGATGAGTTTACCGTACTTACTCGCATACAAGCCGAATTTTTGACCCCCCAAAAAGGGGGCCAAAAGTTGGGGGTCGGCTTGTATGCGAGTCCTGTTTGTGGTGGAGGTGGTCCGTGGCTGACCCCCCCCCCCCCCCCCCGCCGCGGCCGCCGCTGCTATTACCTTCTCAGACAGCCAGCTGCCGCTTCTTCTAACCCGGTTCCCCTCTCCGATCTCCATGCGTAATACGGCGCTGCTGCTGTGACGGGGCAGGAAAGAGCGGTTCCCCTGGTAACGGCGATACACATCGCCATTACAGGAAGCCATGCTCTCTCCTGCCCCCTGCCTCGACACAGCAGCAGCGCCGGGCGCGCTGCTGTGAAACACCCGTATTACGCATGGAGATTGGAGAGGGGAACCCGGGTTAGAAGAAGCGGCCACTGGCTGTCTGAGCAGGTAATAGCAGCGGCGGCTGCGGGGGGAGCGGGGAGGGCGCTATACTGGTGGGCACTATACTATCTATACTGGGGCACTATACTAGCTATACTGGGCACTTTACTAGCTATACTGGGGCACTTTACTAGCTATACTGGGGCACTATACTAGCTATACTGGGCACTATACTAGCTATACTGGGCACTATACTAGCTATACTGGGAACTATACTAGCTATACTGGGCACTTTACTAGCTATACTGGGGCACTACCTACCCATACTGGGCACTATACTGGGCACTATACTGGGCACTATACTAGCTATTATGGGCACTATAGTAGCTATACTGTGCACTTTACTAGCTATAATGGGGCACTACCTACCCATTCTGGGCACTATACTAGCTATACTGGGCACTATACTAGCTATACTGGACACTACCTACCTATACTGGGCACTATACTAGCTATACTGGGCACTATACTAGCTATACTGGGCACTATACTAGCGATACTGTGCACTTTCCTAGCTATACTGGGGCACTACCTACCCATACTGGGCACTATACTAGCTATACTGGGCACTATACTAGCTATACTGGACACTACCTACCTATACTGGGCACTATACTAGCTATACTGGGCACTATACTAGCTATACTAGGCACTATACTAGCTATAATGTGCACTTTACTAGCTATACTGGTGCACTACCTACCCATACTTGGCACTATACTGCTATACTGGACACTTTACTAGCTATACTGAGGCACTACCTACCCATACTGGGCACTATACTAGCTATACTGGGACACACTGGGGGGATCACGTGGCCTGCACCAATCCAGCATTCCCTACCCCCGGCTTATATGGGGTCAATCATTTTTTCCTTTTTTTTTTCAGATAAAAGTTCGGGGGTCGGCTTATATGCGGGTTGGCTTATATGCTAGTATATACGGTAAGTAAAAAAAATACATAGGCAAGCATTTACGCAAAAATGTATATCTTGCCAAAATCCAAAATCCATTATGTTCCCATGAAAGCATTTAGTCAGCCAAAGATGCAAACTTCGATGCAAAAGTTATTCTGGCAAAAATTCAAGCTCATTCTTAATATAGACAGTAGTTGTCTTTAACCACTTCAGCCCGAGAGCAATGTTCACATATAGGCGCTGCTCCCATTTATTTGCCAATAACTTTATTACTACTTATCACACTTAAATGATCTATATATTGTTTTTTTTCAGGACAAATTCGGCTTTTAGTGTGTTTTAATCTTGTTTAGTAATCACCTTATTTTCTATGCATTGTAAAGGGAAAATAAGGGAAAAAATTGAAAAAACTAACTATTTCTCCATTTACATCCATTATAGCTTTACATTAAACAGTGCTGACTTTAATTTAAACCCGCTAATTTGATTTGCTCACCCATCCTGGTTATTGCAACATTTAGATTATCTGTATTTTTCGGACCATAACACGCTCCAGACCATAAGACGCACCTAGGTTTAGAGGGCAAAAATCAGGGGGAAAAATATATATACTAAACCTAGTGCGTCCATGGTCCAGGGGCCTCATGTGGATCTTTTTCCCCCAAACTACAGTAATCCCCTCCCTAATTACAGTAATACCCACCATTTACAGTAATATCCCCCAACTTACATAATATCCCTTTTCCCTCAGTTACAGTAATATCCCCTCCCCAGTTATAGTAACACTCCCCTAGTTATAGAAATACCTCCTTTGTCACAGTTATCCCCCCCCCCCAAGTTACCATAATACCAACTCCTTACAGAAATGACATCTAGTTACAATAATCCCCTGCACCCCACCCCACCCCAGCGACAGTAATACCCCCTCTTACATTAATAGCCCTCCAGTTACAATAAATCTATGGCCCAACCCCAGTTACAGTAATACCCTATTAATAGCCCCCCCCCCCCCCCCCAGTTACATCAATCTGCAGCCACCCCCACCCCTTTCACACTAAGTATGGGTTACTTGTTTAATCTTGCAGGTTGGTCACCATGGTGGATCTGGGAGCTGGAGGCTAGACGAGGTGGTGTAGACCGTCACCCTCCCGTGATGCAGGAGCAGTATGGCTCTGGTGGAGAGGCCGAGCTACAGGCAGCTCCGGGCCTCCAGCAGTCTCGGTCTGTGAGAAGAAGGGGACAGCACTGCAACCCGGGGCTCAGCAGCTCCTCTGTGCACGCTGTCTGCACCGGCCACTGCTTCCTCTTCCTCCCTGGCTCTTTCAAACAAGTCCATTCAGCATTACCAGCACTGCAGCACCCCTCAATGAGGAGAGACTCCTGTCTCTATGGTAAAGGGGGTAACGGCAATGACAGCCCGGGACCGACAGCGCTTCCCATCAGCCGCTTTGGGGAGAACACTTCCGGCCCCTCCTCCTCCGGCAGCTAAAGAATTATTTGCACAGTGCTACAAGTGTTGCCGCTCCCCGCCCCCATGATGAGGAAAGACTACTGTCTCCACGGGAACGAGGTAGCGGCAATGCCAGCCCGTCCCGACAGCGCTTCTTATCAGCAGCTTCGGGTAGAACTCTGTTCCCGCACCACCTCCTCCGCCACCATAACAAGCCCAGGCAGGCAGCGGCAGGACAACTCGGGATCTGTGCACTGAGGAAACAGCCTAACCAGATGTGGGATAAGCCCTCCCAGAACAGTGTTGCATTAGTAAGCAGCGCAATCCGCACCTTGACAGGAGATACCTCTCTTCTTTCGGACGGCTCCCGGCAGCAAGTTGACAGCGGGCAGGAAGGTAAAATGGGCCACAGACAGAGCTCCACAATGCTTAGCCTCTGCCAGTACAGTTGCGGGGAGGACGGGAAGTCAGTAGCGATGGGCCAAATTTGTAGTATTCAGACCATAAGACGCACTGACCCCCCCCCCCCCCCCACACACACACACACACACACACACACTTTTGGGGAAGAAAAAGTGCGTCTTATGGTCCGAAAAATACGGTATGTTCTTAGCACAATGTATGGTGACAATATTGTATTCGGAATTAAAGGTGTCTTTTTTCTATTTTTTGCTCTTTGCTTTCTCATTGTACACTATCGATGATTACAAGGCCTTATTTTGAAAAAGAATAGTAATAAACCCTCATGGCACACTTATTTAAGCCAGGTTCCTAAGGTAGAAATATATGTTGTTTCTTTCATATTCTGTCACTTTGTTTTCATTTTACAAGTCTTTTATTTTGGTACATAATATGCGAAATTTAATTTCTTTTGATTCAGTTTGTGACTAAAAAAATATGGGAGACATGCGCCTCAACCCTAAAACTCTTTAAAGAGACTCTGTAACAAAATTTTCATCCTTATTTCTTCTATCCTATAAGTTCCTATGCCTGTTCTAATGTGGTCTGGCTTACTGCAGCCTTTACTACTTGTACAGTGGCTGTGTTATCTCTGTTACATGATCTAATCTTCTCTCCTCTGTCGGGTCTGTCGGGCTCAGGCAGTCAGGCTGGAATGTGCTGTGCTGCTTGTGATTGGACAGAAGCTATACACACCCTCTCCAGGCCCCCTGCAAGCCCTGTGTGACTCACACACTCTGCTAACTTGAGCCTATCACAAGCCTTTAGCAGCCATTTCTTTTGTTTGTAAACACTGCCTAAAACTGGTAATTACAAGCCAGGTTTGCAGCAGAGAGTGGCAGAAACAGAACAGAGTGGCCCAGGAGAACATAATGAATAGAATGGTATGCTTTGTATTGTAAGAATTTTAGACTCGAGTACAGATTCTCTTTAAACTTTATTCTACTACTTAACACGGTTAAAATGATTCCACATATGTCTCTTGTAGTGTTGCTAAAACTTTCCGAAGTTTGATCATAATTCTGAAAATGACTTTTTATGTTTGATTGAGTTTGTCCCTACCTATTTTTCATGTAACGTGGTTCACAGCTTTTAAACACACCAAAATGTATTCTACAACTCGTCACGGTTAAAATGATACCACATGTGCCTCATTTAGTAACAAACTGGTGGTGCAGTCTCCACAACTACACGAGACAAATATATTCGTCCAGTTAGGCTTAAGTGGTTAAAGTGAACCTCCAGACTAAAAATCTACTCAGCAGCACTAAAACGGCTTGGTGTTTCTTTAACAGTTTCACAGCATCAGAACCTTGTTTTTCTTACCCAAGCCTCATTTTTACCAGCACAGAAGAAAACTGCCTGGGCATTTTTCCCCTGATGCTGTGAAAAACATGATCGGATTTCTGATGTTGTTGTTCTCCTGCTGTTTTGGCGCAATTTTTTTTTTATTTTGGATTTGAGATCTGAAGCCTAGCGCGCAACTGGGAGGGGTGATTAGGACACAGGCCAGTTGGAACTGTGTCTCATGCTCCCTGTCACCTCCTTTCAACAAAAAAAAAGGCTGCTCCCATGAAAACGATGGCTGCCTGTAATGATCTGCTCTGCTGTCTGCACAGGCAGACAGGTTTTTGATCATTTTGTAGGTCTGAGTGCTGCAGGTCCCTGGAAAGGAGACCTGTCTTCACTCTGCAACTTGCTGAGCTGCCGCTCTGGTGAGAAATTTGCATCCACTTGGCATGCAAATTGCTTAGCTGCTTCCTTTGATGGCTTGCAGTATAAATACCATTTTCTCCCAGAGTCCCTTGCTGGTCATGATGGTTTGTTCCTACTAACTTACCTGGAGTCTCAGCCTTTGCTATTTGTTTGCTAAGATTATCTTAGAGTAATTCCTTGGGTGTGCACTAGCATTCCTTCTAGCGTAGTCAGGTTGTATTATCTGTTTTGCCTTGTACTGTCTTTCTGTTGCGATTGTCTTGTCGCCAGCGGCGGTCGACAGGAAATCGTTCTGTCTGTTGGGATCGCATTCGCCCTAGCGGTAGAGGCGGTGGTTACTTCTGTACTCTGTCTGGGAGTATAGCCAGAGCAGCGGTTGCTACTGGTTGCTCCATCTGTCTGTCTGTTTGGATCTCATTCGCCCTAGCGGTAGTGGCGGTGGTTCCTTCTGTACTCTGTCTGGGAGTGTAGGCCAGAGCTGTGGTTGCTACTGGTTACTCCTTCTGTCTGTCTTGCCTGGAACGATCGCGTTCTCTATTCATTTTCATGCTACATTGGTTAGTTAGGGTTGGCATGTTTTGTCTCTGTTGCGCTTTTCGCGCGGAGACCGTGCCATTAGCGATATTTGTCGCTGTTGCGCTTTTCGTGCGGTGACCGCGCTTAGCGAGTGCGTTTGTTATTTTCCTTGCCGTTCTGATCATTGTTATTTGCTGTGTCTTTCTTGTTACACTTGTGCTCTGTCTTTATTTGGTCTTGTGTCACTGTTGGCAATCGCCACTCTTGCGATTGCGTTCCCACTTGATATCCGCTGTTGTGTGTTCACCGTCGCTGGTGGGCGACTAGATTGGTGGAAACACCTACATTCTGTCGCTGTGCTCACTCTCTCTCTCTGAGGGCTATCTTGCCCTGCATTGTTGCAATTCATACAATTCCCTTCTGGCATCTGTGGCAGTGCAGAGGGGTTGTTCCTCTGCACTCCACAGCTCCATCTGCCAGTGGGAATTTCCCTCTACAAGTGCATTGCACCAAGCTGGGTTCTGTCATTTTACATGCTTGTGGAGGACTTCCGCCGTGTCAGCGAACATCTTGTGCGCTGACCACGGAGATAATTCCACAATCGTTACACTACCCCATGAAATCACAAACATTTGCCTGTTCTTTTAAAACAGGTTGGGTAAGAGATTATATTACCTATCTATTAACATAACTAATGTAACTTAATGACAGTATGTTTGTTTAGGCTGAAGTTCCCCTTTAAGTGTCCCTGATGCCAGGATTTAAACATGCATTTCACCGAAGTCAAACACAAAGCAGCTTCTACGCAACTTATTTTAGTGTTATCTACAGCTTCAGCAGCTTGTATATTTATTTAAATGCGCCCATTTATAGTGTTGCAAGAGCTGAAAAATGTATTAATTTTATTTACTTTTCAGATATCATGTGCCAACATTTTTGGTGAAACCAGTTTCAGAGAAAAAAAAATCTTCATGTTGCAATTTTTTTGCAACTTTTTTTGTGTTTGGAGATTTTTGTGAAATTAGAAAGGGGAAAATGAGTTTGTTTACCATTTGTGTGTTGGGTACTGTGATGTGATAAATTCACAAATAAATATTGAACAATATGCAATGACAACAACCCAAGTCGTTTATCAGTTTCATTTGCAGAATGCAACAGTGCTGCTCGGATACCCCTTTTCAAAATCCGGATCCGATTCAGATCCGGATACCCAGATATCTGATCCGGGTCACATATCCGAGTTCAAAATTTTCTGATCCGAATCGGATATCCGACCCTAGTATCCGGGCAAATTCGGATAGAAAAATCGGAAGTGGCCTTTAAATTGCTTGAAAAACTTTTTTTAGGGTATATGAGGCATGTAGCATCATTATTTTGTAAAGGGGAAAACTAATTGATGATGTGGGGGGACTTAAAATCCCCCCCCCCCCCCAATAAATGGCTGTCAATTAACATTAGGCCTAGGTTCCAGACAGCGGTCGTGCAGCCCACATAGGCCTCAATTCACTAAGCTTTATCAAACACTTTATCAAACATTTGATAATTTACCTCATGGGTAAAATCTAATTTTGAATTCACTAAGGTGTTAAAGATTTATTGAACGTTTTATCGATAAAACATTTGATAAATATATAATGCCTTAGTGAATTCAAAATTAGATTTTACCCATGAGGTAAATTATCTAACGTTTGATAATGTGTTTGATAAAGCTTGGTGAATTGAGGCCATTGTGTCCAAAGTCCAACCGCACAACTGGGACAGTTTTCATCCAAGACACCTCCAAAAAAATTACGCAGCAATTGTGTTTTGGGTTAAATACAGGTGGTATCAGTGGCCTGTGGCACCCTGGCCTGGCGGTGGGAGCTGCACAGGCAGCAGGAGCAGGGCAATGCAGCAGCAGCAGGTGTAACGTGTGCCAAGAGCATGCCGGACATGGCAAGTTGCAATTGGCACTTAGCACATGTCACATGGCACTTGGCACGTGCCACGTATCATGTGGCACTTGGCTTGTATCACGTGGCACTTGGCACGTGGCACTTGGCACGTGGCACTTGGCATGACACGTTAGGGATTAGGGGATAGGATTACTGTGTTATTGTGTAGTTAGAACTGTAGTACTGTAGTACTGCAGTCAGTGTGCTAGTAGTTGTTAGAGTAGTAGTACTACTGTGTTAGCTTTCTCCTCTGCTGTCTGACTGGCAAGTGCCACGTGGCGTGCCAAGTGCCACATGACACGTGCCAAGTGCCGAGTGACAGTCAGACAGCAGAGGAGAAGACACTAGTGCACACTAACTGTCACACTGGCACAGCTTACAGCACAGCAGTTCTGTAGAAAGCTAACACAGTAGTACTACTACTCTAAAAACTACTAGCACAGTGACTGCAGTACTACAGTACTAACTACACAATAACACAGTAATCCTATCCCTAATCCCTTACCTAACCTATGCCTAAGGCTAATAGCTGGCCAGCAGGCAGCAGCTGGCCTGTTCTGTGCACAGCACACACACAGACATAGCAACTTCCTGCAGCACACACTCTGACTGTCACACAAATCACATCAAGCTAATTAATGATTTAACAATAGTGTAGTGATAGTGAAGGGGTTAATCACTGAACAGTTTTCGGTTTATCACTGCTAGGCCAGCAGCACTGGAGCACACACTCTGACTGTCATACAATGACATCAATCAAGCTAATTAATGATTTAACAATAGTGTAGTGATAGTAGTGAAGGGGTTAATCACTGAACAGCTTATCACTGTGTACAGCCCTTGCAACTAGGCCCAGCAGCACTGGAGCACACACTCTGACTGTCACACTATGACATCAATCAAGCTAATTAACGATTTAGCAATAGTGTAGTGATAGTAGTGAAGGAGTTAATCACTGAACAGCTTTAGGTTTATAACTGTGTACAGCCCTTGGTAGGCCACCAGCACTGGAGCATGTCTCTCAGCGAGCATTTAGCAAGCTAAGACGAGATGTCTCATCATGGCAGCCCTCCTTATTATACAGGGGGGTTGGCCAGTGTTCCTTTCTGTGATTGGGTGCCAGGGTTTAGGCTGGGAGCCCTCTGATTGGCTCAATGAGGTGAGGTGGGGCTGGCCAGGGTTCCCCTCTGTGATTGGTTGCTAGGGCTTCTGCTGGGAGCCCTCTGATTGGCTCCAGGACGTCATCTCCTTAGTTACAGTATTTCGGATCTGGATATCCGCAATATCCGCGGATATCCGGGTTATGTGGCCAAATATCTGCAAATAGCTAGCCGGATTTTTTTAAAAATCCGGAATCCGAATCCGAATCGGATAGCGTAAAAAAGTTCGGATATCCCCGTTAACTGGATATCTGGAATCCTGATGAGCAGCACTAGAATGCAACTACTTCAAACGAATATAGTACTAAACTGAAGGCTGCAAATATAAAATTATTTAATTGGTTCTAGAGCCTTTGTGACTTAAAATCTTGAACTTTACACTTGAGCCTACTGTTTTAACATCATTCAGAAAGTGTGAAAATCAGCTAATTGGTAATTATATTACATGCACCTAGAAAAAATGGAAGAAAATGAAGTACGGTTTCATTTTAATTGGCACAGTTGCTGTGAACATAATTATTTGATCATCTTTTTTTTGTAATCGGCAAGGATTACAAATAGTTTATATGGCACCAAGCCATGACATTTCACTGCAGGAGACTCAAGCAGTCATCTGTCTAGTGCTAATGAAGGTGAACAGGCTAGAATACTGGAAGGCAAATTAAATCAACAACTTTCCATTTAATATAAAGATAGTACATAGAACCTATACCATAATATTTATGTGTGTTATGCAGAATATGCATAGCAATAATAAATAACTTTTTCTCTTAATCACAAACCTAATTGGTAAAGATAAACATTAAAATGACATTGCAATCAGGATTTATTTACCGGAAAATATATAGTCACTTACTGTTAATCTTTGCTTAACTTAGTACTACACTATTTTTATTTCACTCTTCTTGAAACAAAGTTGTGCCATAAAAAGATAAAATAAAAATAAAAAAGGCAACCCTTCACAAACATGCAATAATGTTGACCAAGGTGGCACTTAAATTCATAAAGTTGCAAACTTCCATTAAAATTTAACAAAGCTAATTACCATTATTGTATAACAGTTGGTCTAGTATTAGCTTACAATGTTTGACATGTTTGAGGATATTGTATTGGTATTGTAAGTCATTATTTAGTCAAGGTACATCTATAAATCTCAAAACAAGAGAGTCCCCGATGTGTAAAACGATACTCAATTTAACTCACTAAATAAAGTAATGCTCGTACATAAAACACAGATTAAAATATATCAGCATATAGTAAATCCCCTGGTCCGTGGGCTGAGGCATCCTTCCATCTCTACAGGCTCAGAATTCAGCAATTTGCTTCCTGGCTCTGTTTTTTTTTTTTTATCAGTAAGACTCATGAGGGGCTTAGGAGCATGTGCTGGCTAGGATTCTGAAAGATCCTTCCTGTTTACTAAAACCCACTCCCCCTTACATCATAACTGCCCCAAGTTTGTGTAACACTCTCTCCACTCAGCTGTAGTCACATAACTATTTGAACCTAGAAGTGCTCAAGGAAGCACTACTGGGTTTAGGAACAACTGCAGGTCCCTGAGAATCTGAAATGTTGTGAAAATTCATCTCCCTCCACAGTGAGATCCATTTTGAGAACATTTGGCGATGAAGAGAAGGACTAAAAAGGGTATGACATTTATGGCAACTGCAAGGTAAGGGTGATTGGGATGCAGGAGATCCATCTGAAAAACTTCTAAACATTGTGAGAAGGTTGCACATTTTGTTTGAAGTAAAATTGCAGTGATTAACCACTTCAGCCTACAGGTGTTTTCACCTCAAGGACAGAAGCAATTTTCCCCTGTCAGCGCTCCTCCCATTTATTTGCCAATAATTTTATCACTTCTGATCATATGTAATTGATCTATATCTTGGTTTTTTTTGCCACAATTTAGCCTTTTTGGAGGCAATGCTTTTTTTCAGTAATAACTTTATTTTCTATGCATTTTATATGGAAATACAAGAAAAAAAAAACCAAAATACACAATTTTTCCAATTTCCTCCCCTATCGTTTTAACCACTTCCCGACCGCCTAACGCACAGCGGCGGCCGGGAAGTGGAGCCCTGAAGGACCGGCTCACCCACAGAGGCGGCGGTCCTTCTAAGGGCATGGGCGGAGCGATCGCGTCATCAGTGACGCGATCCTCCGCCCGGGATCGTTACTTGGGCATTTTGTCTCCGCTCGCCGGCCACTTAGCAGAGCCGGCGAGCGGAGGAATCCGCATAGCTGCCCAATCAGAATGTATAAGGCACTTTGTTAGGTAAACAAAGTGCCTTATACGTGCTTCCTCCTCGCCTCGTGGTCTCATTGTTGCAGAGACCACCAGCGAGGAGGAACCACTTGCAAGTATACATTGTACATTGCTTTTTTTGCCCTCAGCGTCCCTGATCTCCCACCCCAGGCCTCATACCCCCCCTGATCACCCCAGCAGACCCCTGCCTAGCACCCTTGCACCCCTGCAAAACCCCCACCCCCCCCCACCTGCCACTAACTAGCGACACTGCCCCTTAGTTTAGGTCCCTAACTGCCTCCTAGTCACCCCTGATCCCCCCCCCCTACCTTTAGATCACCCCCAGACCCCATCCCAGACTACCCCCCTGTATACTGTATACATCTGTATACAGCTACCTTACCCCCTGATCCCCCTCTGATCCCCCTCTGATCACCTGTCTATCACCTGTCCATCACCCCTCAGCACCCCCACCCATCAGAGCAGACCCTAACTGCCCCGCGGGGGTAACCGATCACCTGCCCAGGCCCTCGATTGCCCTCATACACCCCTTCTGATTACATCCCCTGCTCTTTGTTTACATCTGTCCTCCCCAGCGATCACTAACTGATCTTTGATCAGTAACCCCCTGTGTCTGCCTCTCATCAGATCAGGACTCAGTCTGCCCCGTGCAGGATCCTGATCAACCCCCCACCCCCTCAAATCGCCCTCAGACCCCCCCCCCTAATCACCGTCCAAGTGCATTGTATTTGACTGTGCTGCGCTTGTATTTGATTGTGCTGCGCTTGTATTCAATTGTGCTGTAATTGTATTTGATTGTCCCGTGATCGGCTTCGATTGCCCCGTGATTGTTTGATTGCCTGAGACCCCACTTCCTACCACACCCAACCCCCCCCTCCCCCCCACCACACCCAACCCACCCCTCCCCCCCCCCCACCTTCCGAGTGCATCAGATTTGCTTGTGCTGTGATTGGAGTCGATTGTGCTGTAATTGTATTTGATTGTCCCGTGATCGACTTCGATTGCCCCGTGATTGTTTGATTGCCTGAGACCCCACTTCCTACCACACCCAATCCCACCCTCCCCCATCACCTTCCGAGTGCATCAGATTTGATTGTGCTGTGATTGGATTCGATTGTGCTGTAATTGTATTTGATTGTCCCGTGATCGGCTTCGATTGCCCCGTGATTGTTTGATTGCCTGAGACCCCACTTCCCGCCACACCCAATCCCACCCTCCCCCTGTCAGAATCTCATATTAATGCAGAGAACTGATCATCCCTCTTGCCCAAATTGTGTACAAAATGTTAAATGGTTTGCAGATAAATTGAGTGAATTTCAAGACTCGTGAGTATGAGCAGAAATCAGAATTAGATAGTGTAAGCTACAGTGTTATTATTGGAAGTGAGCTGTTTATTCCTACAAGGTTAAAAGTGAGATAGTATTGAAGAAATGTTCACGTTATGTAGTATTGTTGTGTTAGTAAATTTAACCGTCTAAGGTCAAGATATACACTGCTTAAGCTAAGCCTATTTTATACGCAAGATGTTAATCACATAGTTTTCACACATATCTAATATGCTGATCACTAATATACACTTTATTTCAGATTGTATAAAAACAGTTAGGCCATAAGCCTTGTGTTGGCCATTACCACTTATAACCATAGGGGGCATCTCTTGTGCCTGCTACTAACACTTATTAACCACAAGGGGCCTCTATAGAACTCGATCTAAAAATAAAAATGAAATCATACCTGTATTTATAGAGATGTTATAAACAATTAAGTCATAGTTTGGAAAGTCCCTTATATCATTTCTTGGGAGAAATTCTCTATAAAAAGAGAGTTTTCAGGCTGTATATTTATTCATTGCCTGATGCCCTAGCTGATTGAAACATCCTAGGCCGACGTTTATCCTTCTCACAGACGTGATTCTGAAACCCAAGAGAGGTAATATGCAATTATTCTTGGTGAATTCTTTGACAATTAGTCTATGCAAAAGTTAAAGACTTGTCTTTTTAAACTTCAGCAGTTTTTTGAGTTTTAGATAACTTTTTTCTATGCTATAAGTTTTATTATTCAAACGCAATTGCAAGCTTAGAAGCAATTAACAAGCTTTGAAGGATTAAAATATATCTACTTTAAGTTCTTTATATGAGAATAGAACTTTATAAATCATTTTTTAAGGATAAAGCTATATTGTGTGTAACATACACTGTTCAATCTCGAGACAACAATTATCGATGAAGGATAAAAGCTACAGCAGAATATTTGCTATATTGAAATGGACTCTTTTAACTAAAGGAACTTTGAAAATGTATTTTTGGATGAAAATGTATTTTTTGAATGATTGACAACAACTGGAGAGATGTATATTCCTGTACATAAATGCTTTATCAATTTTTTAATAACAAGATAATTTTATAAAATTCAACAGCTGAGTGTTGCGTTTTTCTTTCAGAGGTAAAACTGTTAACCTATAAATATTCTGTTTATAGTGAGCACGCACCCACTTCTGTCTAATTTTGGTTATGACGCTTTAAAGGCTGGTCCTTTACTGAGTTGGTAATCATTTTAAGCAGATATCGATCAGATATTTGACAGATGGCACCCCAGATGTGTTAACAGTTACCCTGGAATTACATATTCACTTGATGGAAGCATAGATCATTGTGAATTTTACCCGGGAAATAAGCTAGCAAACTTTTATTATATATATGGTCAGAAATGTAAACTGCAGCCATAATCTGAAGCAAAGAAGGAAGAATTCTTATGCTTTTTAATCTCAGAGAGGAGATTTTTTTACAAGCACACTCATGCTACGGTCTATAGAAACTTTAATAAATAACGGGTAAAGTTATTTTTTATCTGAGAAGAAAAGAGCTATCTAAACATCCCTATATATCTCTGACGAGAGATTCAAGCAGGATGAATCTAGCAGCTTTCTTTCAAATACAACATGCCGTTGATATCTCAGAATACAGAGAAAATATTGGAGAGATATACAGACAATGTTTATATGTAGCGACACTGAAAAGAAGATTGTGCGCAATAGATGATTCTAGCAAAGTGACATGCCGTATCCCTTAATAAGAAGAGGAGAAACAGTTTTGCTTGGTTTTCTTTTATAAGATATTTTTATGAGAAATACAGTACTTTATAACAAACAAGTTAACATATAATGCAATGACTCTAAGTACAAGCTTGAATGCAGCGGACTTCATAACTAGATTGTTATTCATTTTTTTTTACTTTGTCTCTACTGTGTGAGAGACCACGTATTATCAGAAAGGTTTACGAAGACAAAACAAAATCTCTGAGAAACTCACAGCTCGAAGGAGACAACAAGTGTTACAGATATTTTTCAGCTGAAAGTTGGAAAAAAAAAAAAAGAGGCAATCCTACATGACTTTTCACCAAGCTATTAAGCTAGATAAAGCTCAAGCCATTGCCATAATAAGAAGTTAAATTTCAACGCCAAATGAAAATGCTCCGTGTTTAAGCATCTACCAGAAAAAAAAAATACACAGGATCCAGCGGATATTTCACAGAGCTCAGCAACTTGTCAGGGAGAAGCTGCAGGAGTTGATAAACAAAAGTCTCATACAGAGCGCGCTCACCCCCGCCTTTATAGTAAAACACAGCAAATGAACATTGTTTTTTCTTCTTTGTTTTTTTTTTTTTACAAGTTTTCTAAATACAAATATAAGGAACAGTTTATGCCATAGAAAGATAATACAAGGTGCAATCATGAAGATTGAGGTTTTTTATTTTATTTTATTTATTTTTCATTACTTATTTATTTTTATTAAAAAAGCCAAAGTTTTGTGCAACCAATCACGAAGACTCAGATATAGGGCTGAGATAGTTAGGTATCACACACAGAGATTAAAGTATAAAAAGAAGATTTTTATTTTATGTAGTTTCTACCCTCAAAGGGGGGAATTCTATATATTTTGAGGCTAGAATTGTACAGAGACGCATTAAGGCATCCTACACATCAGTAAAGAGACTGTCATTTTTGAAGAATGGAAAAGGTTGCTATTGCTACCAGGATTTAGAAGTCTCACAAGATAATTTATTTTATCTGGCCCACCAAGACTTCAAACAAGAATCCCATGTAGGCCTGAAGAACTTGCTAAGACAAGCGAAGACAGCTACATGCAAGAAGACTGAGCAAGATGTCAACATGAAGAAAGCCACTGAATGAGGCTAAGCTAGAAGATCTGATTTGGAACAGCTGAAGATCAATACAATTGGGTGGAGTGACCAAAAGAAGTTTGAGGCCTGAAAAGGACTTTGTACTTTTTTGAAAAAAAAACTCTGACCAATGGTTTGAAAAACTGGCTGACAACAGATCAAGAAAGCACTAAGAGGAGTAGGCCACTTGGGAGACAAGAACCGAACATAGAAAGAAGAGTAAGGGCATTAAGATAAAGTAAATTATCAGGTGAGTGAACAAACTGAAGATATTAGAAGAAGAAGATGGTGATTGACTTTACAGATAAAAGCAGTCAAAGTAGAAGATGATGAGAAGATTTGAGATGGAGATTTGAAGATATAGAGATGGTGACACTACATTAAGATCTTGAAGAAGATTATCCTGTGATGAAAGAAGATAGCCTACATAATATCTTGAAAAGATGACTGAAACATAGATGAATGTTTTTATTTTTTGATTCCATACACAAAGAAGTCTATGAAGACAGGGAACTTTCTACCTGTGCGATGATACAAGGACATGCTCTAGCTAAAGAAGCAGATACCAAGAGACAGAAGAGCGATTTCTACAGTTGAAACAGGAAGATGACTGTTAGAATACAGACATACAGCAATCGAGTTAGTTCTGCAGACATCTGCACTACAACACATGCTCTGTGTGAAAAGCAGCAGAGGCCTTGTGTGAAAGGTGAAGCCTAAATGAACAATAATCTCTTAAAGATACACAAAGGAGAAAAAGTGAAGTACACTGGAGCACTGGAAGAATTGTGTCAGATAATCTACTTATAAAGTGTGTAATGAAGATAAAAGGACATTATTTTTCTGTTCATATAACTTATAAAGAACAAGATAGAGGTCAAGCTAAGGAAAGCTATGACATATGAACACACATATAAAGACATAAGTGATGTGCTATTTTTGAGGCACTATTTGAAACATGTAATTTTTTCTACAGAAGGAAAAGAAAATAATATTTTGATTTTTACAGATGAACTACGATAAAGCTTAAAGAGACATCAGCAAGGAAAGATTGAACTTCCTGCTATAACTTGAATACTCGACCAAACAAAATACAACTTGCACCTAGTAACATCAAAATAACATATTTTTGTTTCAGAATCACATGTGAGAAGGTAGTTATTTTATGCTGAAGGTCACCAAGAATATTGCATATTATATATGTTTTGCCTCTCTTTACTTTTTTATATTTTTAAGGTGCTGAAACTGACAACCTACTCTACAATCCATAAAGATGCCACTAATATGGTGTTTGTTGTGTCTGCTGCTACTACTGCATACTGAAGCGGAACGGCATAATCTACAAGGAAAACTTCAAAATAAATTGATACTGATGCATCAACAATATGCCCAGCGCTTGAACAAGAGCGACTGTTGGATCTGTTCACATACTCCACTATCCGCAAAAATCATGCCTTACCTAGCAATTCCAGTACCACTAGAAGAATTGGTAAATACTACACATGCAAGTTATGGGACATTTACTACTGAAAAATTCAATTATTCCATACATGGACTACAACTGACAACATGGATGTATGCACCCTGGTGGACAATCGAAAGAGAAAATCCTGTTCAATTAAACAAAGGACAGTCATACATATGCTTGAACCCTAAAAATTGCAAAAATATCTCTACTGATTCCCTACATCATTTGGGAGATACTCCAAAAGGAACACTTTTAAACCTACACTGTAACTGGGATAAAGGACTAACTTACAAGTTGACTGAAAAAGGAAAACAATATGAAAATCTCTTTGCAAATAAAACTTGGAGAGAACCACTGTTCACTTATGCATTTCAAGGAAGCATCTTGGGACAAATCAAACTGCCATATAACTGGTTCTGGGCTTGTGGAAATACAGCGTACAAGTTATTACCTATAGGTGGAAAAGGAAGGTGTACAATCATTAAAATAGCACCCGCCACTTGGTTTGTCGAAAAAGACCAGATAAGCATTGAGCAAATTTCCAATCATCATATGTACAAGAGAAGTGCTGATGGAACTAAGAAAGGAAGACTCCTTCAAGTACCATGGTATGCAAAAGTTGGTGTGTTCAATGGACTGATTGGAACAGGAGGACTAACTTTAATAAACTCGCAAAATATAGAATTGCTTGCTGGACTATTTGATAATGTTACAGATGAAATATTTCAGACTATCGGAATAGTGAACGAAGAGTTAAAATGGCATACTAAAATGTTGGCTCAGCATACTCTAGTGTTAGACTTTTTAACTGCAGCACAAGGAGGAACATGTGCAATTGTAGGAGCTGCTTGTTGTAACTTCATACATCTAAACTATAGTGAAATAATAGAAGGCCACTTGAAACATATGGAAGAAGTAAAAGCCGCCTTCAGAAAGAGAAATTCAGAAATAGTATCATTGGAGTTTCTCAACCCAGTTAACTGGTTTTCCGGATGGATTGGAAACATGCTAAATACAATTCTTTGCATTATCATCGTTGGAATCGCCATATATATAGGCATTCGTTTGTTTTTCTGCTGCATCAATAAGATGACCACTACCTCTAATACCCCAGAATAAGAATGGAGAAGAGTGCCATTTAAGTCAAGAATAAGCTGAATATTATGAGAGACATTCAGACAAATGTTCTAGCAGACATATCAGAAAGAGATAGCCCTGCTAGCTAGTTGAAGAAATTGTTCATGAAAAGTGACTATGTTCTTATCAAACTAATTGATACTAAGCTATCCCATTATTTTCATCATTGGAGGAAAAAAAACATCCATATAACATACCAAAATTCACATACAAAGATGTTCACAGACTACATCATAACTTTCAAAATACTTTAAAATCTGTGGTAAAGATACTGATCAATTCAGGAGAAAGAGTTACTCCACAATGCTGGAAAGATGAAACATGAAGTGGAGAAGCACCTTCAACAATGTGAAGTTAGTAAATGTGGTTCATGAAGAACATATTTGAAAACGGCTTACTACAACTGGATACATTGCAAATTGCATTTCCAAGAACTTTGTAATGTCTAAGCTCTCTATATATCTACATCAAATGTAAGATGACATCACAACATGGGGATCCTGCTGAGGAACTACACAGCATTTTTATATAGGTGTACTACACATACTTTGTTCTGCTACATACCATTTGTGAAAGAAACTTTGTGGTATAAGAAAGGTGTAATTAACTGTATTAATACATAATACTAACCAACTAACTAATTAACCTGCTGTAAGCTAACAATAAAATGTTGAATGCATTGTGCTCTAAAAGCATTCAGGAGTCACATCACATCACATCAATGGTATAATTCCTGCTTATACATTTTGAACTTTAAGTTTCACCACATGTCTTAAAATGGGAAACAATTACACTGTAGAAACCCCAGATAATAAGCTACATCTGATATTCAATGAACCTGATGTTCCACCCATCACGTATAATGCTACAAAGATACCTGTCTGTACAGAAGAGGTTTAGAGATCTGGACCGATCAATCCTCTATCATCAGGAGATGAAGGTTCTGATACATCTGGATTAGTGAATGGATATCATGATCCATCAACACCTTCCACTGACGATGATCTTAGTCCAACAGTACAAGGAGACTATCCAAGTCAGTCACAGCAACCTCTGTGATATCAAGATAATCATCATGCTCCAAAATAAGCAATCCAGGAGCCACATGAAAAGTATAATTGCTGCCAACGCTTTGCTACTATGAAAGTTTTGCAACTGATCTTAAATGGGAACATACTGACTGTGAACTTTTCTTACATATCTACACAAGCTACCACTGTGATGAAAACTTCAAATTCAAGGATGTCATCAAAAAGACTATAGACTATCTGGACCAGTAAAATGTGTTAAACGGAGAATATATTAATCAAGGACTGAGACTTTGATTATGCCACAAAAAAGTGCCACTTAAAGAGCAAAGATTTGCCTGAGAAAAAAATTGCACCACTGTGGAATTAGACGTTATACTAGGAGCTAACTACTACCAAAACAAGCAAGATTCTATCATCTCTCTGCATCCGGGGGTGTCAGAATCTCATATTAATGCAGAGAACTGATCATCCCTCTTGCCCAAATTGTGTACAAAATGTTAAATGGTTTGCAGATAAATTGAGTGAATTTCAAGACTCGTGAGTATGAGCAGAAATCAGAATTAGATAGTGTAAGCTACAGTGTTATTATTGGAAGTGAGCTGTTTATTCCTACAAGGTTAAAAGTGAGATAGTATTGAAGAAATGTTCACGTTATGTAGTATTGTTGTGTTAGTAAATTTAACCGTCTAAGGTCAAGATATACACTGCTTAAGCTAAGCCTATTTTATACGCAAGATGTTAATCACATAGTTTTCACACATATCTAATATGCTGATCACTAATATACACTTTATTTCAGATTGTATAAAAACAGTTAGGCCATAAGCCTTGTGTTGGCCATTACCACTTATAACCATAGGGGGCATCTCTTGTGCCTGCTACTAACACTTATTAACCACAAGGGGCCTCTATAGAACTCGATCTAAAAATAAAAATGAAATCATACCTGTATTTATAGAGATGTTATAAACAATTAAGTCATAGTTTGGAAAGTCCCTTATATCATTTCTTGGGAGAAATTCTCTATAAAAAGAGAGTTTTCAGGCTGTATATTTATTCATTGCCTGATGCCCTAGCTGATTGAAACATCCTAGGCCGACGTTTATCCTTCTCACAGACGTGATTCTGAAACCCAAGAGAGGTAATATGCAATTATTCTTGGTGAATTCTTTGACAATTAGTCTATGCAAAAGTTAAAGACTTGTCTTTTTAAACTTCAGCAGTTTTTTGAGTTTTAGATAACTTTTTTCTATGCTATAAGTTTTATTATTCAAACGCAATTGCAAGCTTAGAAGCAATTAACAAGCTTTGAAGGATTAAGATATATCTACTTTAAGTTCTTTATATGAGAATAGAACTTCATAAATCATTTTTTAAGGATAAAGCTATATTGTGTGTAACATACACTGTTCAATCTCGAGACAACAATTATCGATGAAGGATAAAAGCTACAGCAGAATATTTGCTATATTGAAATGGACTCTTTTAACTAAAGGAACTTTGAAAATGTATTTTTGGATGAAAATGTATTTTTTGAATGATTGACAACAACTGGAGAGATGTATATTCCTGTACATAAATGCTTTATCAATTTTTTAATAACAAGATAATTTTATAAAATTCAACAGCTGAGTGTTGCGTTTTTCTTTCAGAGGTAAAACTGTTAACCTATAAATATTCTGTTTATAGTGAGCACGCACCCACTTCTGTCTAATTTTGGTTATGACGCTTTAAAGGCTGGTCCTTTACTGAGTTGGTAATCATTTTAAGCAGATATCGATCAGATATTTGACACCCCCATCACCTTCCGAGTGCATCAGATTTGATTGTGCTGTGATTGGATTCGATTGTGCTGTAATTGTATTTGATTGTCCCTTGATCGGCTTCGATTGCCTCGTGATTGTTTAATTGCCTGAGACCCCACTTCCCGCCACACCCAATCCCACCCTCCCCCCATCACCTTCCGAGTGCATCAGATTTGATTGTGCTGTGATTGGATTCGATTGTGCTGTAATTGTATTTGATTGTCCCGTGATCGGCTTCGATTGCCCTGTGATTGTTTGATTGCCTGAGACCCCACTTCCCGCCACACCCAACCCCCCCCTCCCCCCCCACCACACCCAACCCCACCCTCCCCCCCCCACACCCAACCCCACCCTCCCCCCCCCCCCACCACACCCAACCACCACCTTCCGAGTGCATCAGATTTGCTTGTGCTGTGATTGGAGTCGATTGTGCTGTAATTGTATTTGATTGTCCCGTGATTGTTTGATTGCCTCTGAGACCCCACTTCCCACCAACCCCAATACCTCTCAAATACTCCCTTTTTGCTAGGTAGGTGCTCTTTTTTTCTGGGTAGTCTCGGAGGAAAACCCCATAAATTTAGCAATCCAAAATGGCAAGAAGGGGGCTTTCCGATGACGAGGTATACAGGTACATGGACCAGTCGGATGAGTTCTTTTGGGAAGAATCATCCGTCGAATCTCCCGGGTCCGAATTTGAACCTG
Source organism: Hyperolius riggenbachi (assembly GCF_040937935.1). Lineage (NCBI taxonomy): Eukaryota > Metazoa > Chordata > Amphibia > Anura > Hyperoliidae > Hyperolius > Hyperolius riggenbachi. The sequence continues at coordinate 383,505,078 of NC_090649.1, read as the reverse complement.
TAGAAAGCAGTGGTTCCCTGACCGATAGTGATGACGAGGCTATGGTCCCGGCTAGAGCCAGGCGTACCAGACCCCAAGTCGTTAGACCGCAGGTGGCGCAGGATCCGCCTCAAGGGCAGCAGGGTGGTGCTAGCGCTGTTGATAGTTTTCTTGGTGAGGCAGGCACCAGCAGCGCAGCATCTCCTGGACTTAGTGCCAGTGCTTCCGTAGACCCTGGCGAAGTGGTGAGCGTCAGCATGGAAGTTGAAACTGGTACGGTGGCAAGTGCAGTAGTACCCTCGTCGCAGCCACCAAGAAGAAGACGGGCCCGTAGTACCCATAGACTCCCAGAGGTGCTGGCACAACCAGATTGGCAATCCCCTGATTCCGCCGCACCCGTAGTGCCCCCTTTCACCGCCCAGTCTGGAGTCCAGGTGGCGACAGCTCATCTAGGAACGGCCCTAGACTTTTTGCAGCTGTTCATCACCCAGGTTCTCTTGGACTTAATTGTGGTTGAGACCAACCGTAAAGCCACACAATTCATCACCGAGCACCCGGAGAGCATGTATGCCCAGCCTTTCGGGTGGAAACCAGTCCAAGTTTCCGACATTAAAATCTTTTTGGCCCTTATCCTTCACTTGGGACTAATGAAACAAAATGTATTGCGGTCGTATTGGTCTACGAACCCAGTACATCATGTTCCCTTGTACCCTGCTGCCATGTCCAGGACACGATTTGAGTCCATCCTGTGCTTCCTGCACTTTAACGATGACGAAACCTGTCATGAAAAGGGCCACCCTGCTTATGACCGGCTCCACAAAATTCGGCCCCTCATAGACCACCTGTCATCAACATTTGCAGATGCTTATATCCCTGAACAGAACATCTGCGTAGTCGAGTCCCTCTTACGCTTTACCGGGCGCCTTGGTATCAAACAGTACATCCCAAGCAAGCGCGCCCGGTATGGGGTGAAACTGTATAAGCTCTGTGAAAGGGCCACAGGCTATACATGTCGTTTTAGGGTCTATGAGGGAAAAGACTCAAAATTGGAGCCGGTCGGATGCCCTGACTACCTGGGGAGCAGTGGAAAGGTTGTGTGGGACTTGGTGTCACCCTTGTTCCGGAAGGGGTACCATCTTTTTGTGGACAATTATTACACAAGTGTGGCCCTCTTTCAGCACTTAAAGTTAGAAGGAATCCGATGCTGTGGCACTGCGTGGCCTAGTCGCCAGGGCTTCCCCCAACGGCTCGTTACCACCAGACTTCAACGGGGGCAGAGGGCCGCCTTGCGTACTGAAGACCTGCTCGCGGTGAAATGGAGGGACAAGAGGGACGTTTACTTTCTGTCCACCATTCACACAGACACGACAGTCCAAATTCAACGGGCAACTAAGGTCATTGAAAGGCCCCTTGTCGTCCACGAATATAATGTCAACATGGGAGGGGTGGACTTCAATGACCAGAGGTTAGCGCCCTATTTAATTTCCCAGAAAACAAGACGCTGGTATAAGAAAGTGTCTTTTTATCTGATTCAATTGGCAGTTTACAACAGCTTTGTTCTCTACAGTAAGGCTGGGAGAACTGGATCTTTCCTCCAATTTCAGGAACAGATCATTCTGGACATCCTGTATCCAGGAGGTGCCAGCCCCCCCCCCCCCCCCCCCCCCCCCGATGCAACTAGCCGACTGCATGGAAGGCATTATGCCTATCAGCTTCCGTGTGCCCCAGGTCAACGCATCCGAAGAAAACGTTGCCGTGTCTGCAGCAGGGCTGGAACAAGGACTGACACCGTTTATTATTGTCCCCGCTGTCCTGACCAGCCTGGTCTATGCGTAGGGCCGTGTTTTGAGAGGTACCACGAGCAGGTACACTATTAGAACCTAGGGAACTCCAGACACAGGAGTAGGCACACACTCAGTGGTCTTTCGCACATTGTCGCAGGGAGAGGAGAGGTAAGCTTGAAGACCAAACGGGTAAGCATAAAAGTGGGAAGAAGGATCGGTTTCCATGCTTGATATTGCTGATCTGTCCTGGGTTGGCGATATAAGACGGCATGTTTGAATTTCCCTTGAGTGTGGACACCCCCGGTTTATATGTGATTTGGGCCTATGATGATGCTTTAATGCCACACAGAGTCATCTCTATTGGCAGGCATATTGCTGTATCCTACAGGCATAATGCTGTATACTAAAGTTCTGAGGCCCAGTCACATAAGTTGGTGGCTCACCCTGAGTGCAGGGTGGCACGGGGTGTCTCTCTCCTGAGGTTATCACTGCCATTGATGTGGAGGAAGATCTGCCATTGATGTGGAGCAAGGTATGTTTGCCGTTCATTTTTCCTTTCAGCCCAGAGTGCATTACTTGTATACCCAATATAAGGAGTATAGCAGAAACTCCTAATACTGGCCATACATGTAATGATTGCAGAGACCCTAAAATGCCAGGACAGACTCCACAAATGACCCCATTTTGGAAAGAGGACACCCTAAAGTATTATGTGAGGTGCACGGTGAGTTCATAAAAGATTTTAGTTTTTGTCACAAGTTAGCAGAATTTTTTTTTTATTTTTTTTTAACAAAGTGTCATTTTCCGTTAACTTGTGACAAAAAATAAAATTTTCAATGACCTCACCATTCCCCTCATGGAATACCTTGTTGTGTATTCTTTCCAAAATGGGGTCATTTGTGGGGTTTGTTAACTGTCCTGGCAAGTGGGCGGGGTGCTAAATTTTGAGCACCCCTGTAAAGCCTAAAGGTACTCATTGGACTCTGGGCCCCTTAGCGCAGTTAGGGTGCAAAAAAGTGCCACACATGTGGTATCGCCGTACTCGGGAGAAGTAGTACAATGTGTTTTGGGGGTGTATTTTTACATATACCCATGCTGGGTGGGAGAAATACCTCTGTAAATGACAATCTTTTGATTTTTTTACACACAATTGTCCATTTACAGAGTTATTTCTCCCACCCAGCATGGGTATGTGTAAAAATACACCCCAAAACACATTGTACTACTTCTCTCGAGTATGGCGATACCACATGTGTGGCACTTTTTTGCACCCTAACTGCGCTAAAGGGCCCAAAGTCCAATGAGTACCTTTAGGATTTCACAGGTCATTTTGCGGAATTTGATTTCCAGACTCCTCCTCACGGTTTTGGGCCCCTAAAATGCCAGGGCAGTATAGGAACCCCACAAATGACCCCATTTTAGAAAGAAGACACCCCAAGGTATTCCATTAGGAGTATGGTGAGTTCATAGAAGATTTTATTTTTTGTCAAAAGTTAGCGGAAAATTGATTTTTATTGTTTTTTTCACAAAGTGTCATTTTCCGCTAACTTGTGACAAAAAATAAAATCTTCTATGAACTCACCATACTCCTAACGGAATACCTTGGGGTGTCTTCTTTCTAAAATGGGGTCATTTGTGGGGTTCCTATACTGCCCTGGCATTTTAGGGGCCCTAAACCGTGAGGAGTAGTCTGGAAATCAAATTCCGCAAAATGACCTGTGAAATCCTAAAGGTGCTCATTGGACTTTGGGCCCTTTAGCGCAGTTAGGGTGCAAAAAAGTGCCACACATGTGGTATCGCCGTACTCGGGAGAAGTAATACAATGTGTTTTGGGGTGTATTTTTACACATACCCATGCTGGGTGGGAGAAATAACTCTGTAAATGGACAATTGTGTGTAAAAAAATCAAAAGATTGTCATTTACAGAGGTATTTCTCCCACCCAGCATGGGTATGTGTAAAAATACACCCCAAAACACATTGTACTACTTCTCCCGAGTACGGCAATACCACATGTGTGGCACTTTTTTGCACCCTAACTGCGCTAAAGGGCCCAAAGTCCAATGAGCACCTTTAGGCTTTCACAGGTCATTTTGCGGAATTTGATTTCCAGACTACTCCTCACGGCTTAGGGCCCCTAAAATGCCAGGGCAGTATAGGAACCCCACAAATGACCCCATTTTAGAAAGAAGACACCCCAAGGTATTCCGTTAGGAGTATGGTGAGTTCATAGAAGATTTTATTTTTTGTCAAAAGTTAGCGGAAAATTGATTTTTATTGTTTTTTTCACAAAGTGTCATTTTCCGCTAACTTGTGACAAAAAATAAAATCTTCTATGAACTCACCATACTCCTAACGGAATACCTTGGGGTGTCTTCTTTCTAAAATGGGGTCATTTGTGGGGTTCCTATACTGCCCTGGCATTTTAGGGGCCCTAAACCGTGAGGAGTAGTCTGGAAATCAAATTCCGCAAAATGACCTGTGAAAGCCTAAAGGTGCTCATTGGACTTTGGGCCCTTTCAGCGCAGTTAGGGTGCAAAAAAGTGCCACACATGTGGTATCACCGTACTCGGGAGAAGTAGTACAATGTGTTTTGGGGTGAATTTTTACACATACCCATGCTGGGTGGGAGAAATATCTCTGTAAATGGACAATTGTGTGTAAAAAAATCAAAAGATTGTCATTTACAGAGGTATTTCTCCCACCCAGCATGGGTATGTGTAAAAATACACCCCAAAACACATTGTACTACTTCTCCCGAGTACGGCAATACCACATGTGTGGCACTTTTTTGCACCCTAACTGCGCTAAAGGGCCCAAAGTCCAATGAGCACCTTTAGGCTTTCACAGGTCATTTTGCGGAATTTGATTTCCAGACTACTCCTCACGGTTTAGGGCCCCTAAAATGCCAGGGCAGTATAGGAACCCCACAAATGACCCCATTTTAGAAAGAAGACACCCCAAGGTATTCCGTTAGGAGTATGGTGAGTTCATAGAAGATTTTATTTTTTGTCACAAGTTAGTGGAAAATGACACTTTGTGAAAAAAACAATAAAAATCAATTTTCCGCTAACTTTTGACAAAAAATAAAACCTTCTATGAACTCGCTATGCTACTAACGGAATACCTTGGGGTGTCTTCTTTCTAAAATGGGGTCATTTGTGGGGTTCCTATACTGCCCTGGCATTTTAGGGGCCCTAAACCGTGAGGAGTAGCCTGGAAATCAAATTCCGCAAAATGACCTGTGAAATCCTAAAGGTACTCATTGGACTTTGGGCCCCTTAGCGTACTTGGGGTGTAAAAAAGTGCCACACATGTGGTACCGCCGTACTCGGCAGAATTAGTATAATGTGTTTTGGGGTGTATTTTTACACATACCCATGCTGGGTGGGAGAAATAACTCTGTAAATGGACAATTGTGTGTAAAAAAAATTAAAAAATTGTCATTTACAGAGATATTTCTCCCACCCAGCATAGGTATGTGTAAAAATACACCCCAAAACACATTATACTACTTCTCCTGAGTACGGCAATACCACATGTGTGGCACTTTTTTGCAGCCTAACTGCGCTAAGGGGTCCAAAGTCCAATGAGCACCTTTAGGCTTTACAGGGGTGCTTACAATTTAGCACCCCCCAAATTGTCAGGACAGTAAACACACCCCACAAATGACCCCATTTTGGAAAGTAGACCCTTCAAGGTATTCAGAGAGGGGCATGGTGAGTCCGTGGCAGATTTCATTTTTTTTTTGTCGCAAGTTAGAAGAAATGGAAACTTTTTTTTTTTTTTTTTTTGTCACAAAGTGTCATTTTCCGCTTACTTGTGACAAAAAATAATATCTTCTATGAACTCACTATGCCTCTCAGTGAATACTTTGGGATGTCTTCTTTCTAAAATGGGGTCATTTGGGGGGGTATTTATACTATCCTGGAATTCTAGCCCCTCATGAAACATGACAGGGGGTCAGAAAAGTCATAGATGCTTGAAAATGGGAAAATTCACTTTTTGCACCATAGTTTGTAAACGCTATAACTTTTACCCAAACCAATAAATATACGCTGAATGGGGTTTTTTTTATCCAAAACATGTTTGTCCACATTTTTCACGCTGCATGTATACAGAAATTTTACTTTATTTGAAAACTGTCAGCGCAGAAAGTAAAAAAAATCATTTTTTTGCCAAAATTCATGTCTTTTTTGCTGAATATAATAAAAAGTAAAAATCGCAGGAGCAATCAAATAGCACCAAAAGAAAGCTTTATTAGTGACAAGAAAAGGAGCCAAAATTCATTTAGGTGGTAGGTTGTATGAGCGAGCAATAAACCGTGAAAGCTGCAGTGGTCTGAATGGAAAAAAAGCGACCGGTCCTTAAGGGGTAGAAAGCCCTAGGTCCTCAAGTGGTTAAAATAAGCAAGGCTATTATACATAAAACCCACCCATTTTATTTGCCCCGGCTATCACAACATTTAAATTATGTTCTTAGTACAATGTATGGTGACAAGATATTATTTGAAAATAAAAGTATTTTTTTTCTGTCTTGTTTTTTTTTTTTTTTTGTATTTGTGGTATTACTTTTAATTTTAGCGCTGTGGACATTTATTTACTAGTCTTTTTCAGGTATTGGATGATTGCCTAGTCCACATAGCTGCTGACCAAGATGAAAAGATTTTTCAACTTTGATTTAAAATAAAATTTTAGCACTTTGCAATGGAAAAAAGTATCAAAAAGTATGTAAAGGGTACTATCAAAATTATTGTGAGCACTTTTTTGTTTGCTGATGGTTTAAAATTCATTTTATTGACAAGTTTCAAAATATCACCTAGGAGAAAACTCAGGTGAAAAATGTAATTGCATATGGGTCATAGAATTATTCTGAAACAAAACTGAGCTGTAACGATTGGGTGCTGCAACTCGTCTGATTATTGGGTGATCTGCAGTATCACCAATAATGCAGACACTATACCTGATTATGTGGTGATCTGCAGAACCACCAATAATGCAAGTATAGCTCACAAGGTACTGTGTGATAGTGATTGGTGCAACATTAAACAAATAGGAGATAGAGCCTCCCAGAGGAGCTGGGAGGCCTAGCAGCACTGTACTTAATAGTTTGACTGAACCTTACCAGAGGAGCTGGCGAGGTATTGTCAGAAGATGTGCCTGTATAATTTAACCAGACCTTTCCAGTGGGGCTGGTCAGGGACTACAGTGCACGTAGCTATGAAGAAAGTACAAGGACTTTACCAAAGGAGCTGGTAAAGTACTATCAGTGATAAGTGACTGTATAGTTTGACAAGACCTTACCAGAGGAGCTGGCAAGGTACTATCAGACACGGTAACTGTATAGTTTGGCAAGACCTTACCAGAGGAGCTGGCAAGGTACTATCAGTAACAAGTGTCACCTCACCAGTGGAGCTGGTGGGTAATACTACAAACACCTCACCAGTGGCAAGGGCCCACTGGTGAGAGGAGTGGTCGGACAGGCAAGGTTCGGCAACAGAGAGGCAGTATCAGTACAGAAACGACAGGCAGGAGAATAGTAGGTAATCAGGCAGAGGTTCAGCAACAACAGTCAGATAGGCAGAAGTACAGAATCAGTAAACAAATGCGAGGTCAGAGAATAGCCAGAATCATACACAGGTAATCAAATAATAACAATATACAATAGTCCTAGTCTTGTGTGAAATCCCTGGTTTCCTCCCAGATCAAAGCACACCGGATACTAGTCTAAGGTCTGAGCGCTAACACAAAGTATTCACGACAGCAGACAGTTAGCTAATGGAGAGCGGATGCTTAAGAAGCAGAGGAAGGCTCTCAGCTGTGCCCAGCTCGGAAACAGCCAATCCGAGCGGCGAGAGTCACCTCTGACGTCAGCCGACCGGCAGGTCAGCTGACGCGTACTCTCCCAGCATAAAGGTCCTGTCTCCGCGCCCGCCCGTGCGAGACAGCGACCCCATGAGCAGAGGACAGTACCGTTCCCGGCGTGCTAAACGCCGGCGGAATGGATAAGACCAGAGAACAGGGAACACAAGCGGCTGCGGCCATACTCCGCACCTCCGCAGCCGCCATATTATTGATTGTTACATGAGCACTGTGAACTAGCCCTCATAGACAGTGCTAAAATAATAATGTATTTTGTACAATTATGTCCCGAAACAATGCTTATTTGTTTATTGAGTTTAATTGGATTTTACAACTGCAAATTGAACAAGCATATGGGAACATTACTCTTCCCTTTCATTGATGTCCCATATGTCTGAAAGTTATTGCATTCAAATTACTCACAGCTTGAAAAAAAACTCCAGTAGGATTGAAAGGTCAGGCTTAGAAATGTAGTAGTCACTACATGCAACATTTAGTGGCACTGTCACTTCATTCTGGTCCTTATGGTCTTTTAGAGAAAAGGCTTATGCCTAATAGTGTGAAAGAATAATGCTGGTTCATTCAATCAAGCTAATAACCCACACTTAAGGAGCTTACATTGCAGGGCAATCAGTCTCACAAAGAATAAAAAAAGTCTATTAAGGGCTTTTTCTGATCATGATGGGAGTATGCTGGATTGCTTAGAGAATATAATACCTTTCTAAATATTACTTTATTTCAAATGTAAAATATTTTTAGAAGAAACTACCTTTATACATTTCCACTTCAGTACAATAAATCATACAAAAAGTTCATATGCATAGAATCAGCATGTTTATTTCCTATGGACATTCTGATTTTCTCCCACATGACTGGGAAAGTGGCTTAATTCAAAAAGACTGCAGCTTTTTTTGGACAACTAGTATCCTCCATTTCTACTTTTTTTGTTCAATGGTTTTCATCGCTGTCTGTGTTACAGGTTACTGCATGTATGGTATGTATGGTTATGAGTGCAAGGGGTTAACATTGGTTTAGACTATGAAAATGACATAAGACTGTGACTATGGTGGGGATCAGATTATTATCTCTTCTCAGGGATATTTAATTGAAGCAGGTGTGGGGGAAGGTATCCTTAGAGTTAGTTATCAGGCAGGAGAGTCACTAGTGTTAGGCATCGGCGGGGGTCCTTATGGCAAGGCACTACTGGGGGGGGGAGGTTTCTTATGGTTATTGGTGGGGGGATAAGTTAGGGTTAGGCATCAAGCGGGAGGGCTTGTGTGAGATTATTGTTAGGATAGGCTTTAGTAAAGTATTAGTAAAGATTACCATTATTGTACTATAGGAATTACTTAGTGATTCAATGTAGAATATTGGTAATTTCCCAATATTTTTTTTGCAGATACCCAAATTCCCAAATTTAAAATTCATTTTAAATGTACTTCATTTAGTGACATGATTATGGACTAAAGTGGTGAGGAAGATATCAGTCCTATATAAATATAAAATAATAATAATAAAATAGATATCTAAGTTCTCTAAAAGCAATCATTCACCTACAGTTATTTGCCACAAGTACCAGTTGATCACAGGCAAAGTTGAATCAATTGTAATCTGCATAGCTGCATTTCAGTGCTTGTTAATCATGGGGGCAGTCTAATGGTGGTGAATCTATCCACCTTTCAGATCCTTACGTTCACCCCTTATGTACTATCTGGCTTAGGCACTGGCACTACGGAGGTGGAAATCACATTTAGTTACATCTGAGCGTGGATCAAATGCAACATAACTGGAAATTAAACTGCGGCCAATCAAAGCTGATTTTGATTTTTTTCAGTTTCAATCTGCTTGCAAAATTCAACCAGATTTGCATCAACCCTGAAAAGTTAACATCTCGCTGATTATCTCTCATGCCAATAGCAGGCCAGAGACATTAGCATTAATGTAAATACTTTAACCCAATGAACAGCTTCACTTAACTCTAAGGGCCTGTTTCTATTACATGCAGTGGGATGCAGCTACATAGCCGCATCGCACTGCAGGTGTCCTGTAACCAATGCACGGCAATGGAACAGTTTCCACTGTGTGTATTGCATGTGGAGCGATCGAGAATCTGCAGCATGCTGCAGATTCTCATACGGCCGCATTCACATGCAACCGCCCACCGTCCCCTCCATATATTTCCACATCGGGAGATGCGGAAGTGACGCAAGCGCCATTGGAAGTGATGCAATGCAGCGAGGTAGCTGTATTCGTATCTCTTTATCAATGGAAAAGGGCCCTTATGCTCTTGGCTTTACAAAACCACAACACAATTCTGCAGATCAGATTTAAAAAAAAATGAAAATGACATACTGATTGGTACAACAAAATTGTGTAGAGTTCCCATTTAAATGTTACTTGTTTATTTCTCCATAAACCAAAAATGCTTTTTCTTCAGATGTAAATTTCACATGTTTTCTTTTAGTTGAGTTTTAGCTAATTTACAGCATTTGAAAAACGTACAAAGCAATTCAAAGATAATTGTAAAATCAATTTAACTGAAGCATGGTTACAGCATGTTATTTATGTAAGAGGATTCTACAAAATGGTGTCATCATGCTTTAGAAAACCTACAAAAAAAAATTGTAGGATAAAGACAAAAAAGTAAAGTCTTTAAAGTCTACATTTGAGGAAGACAATACAGCCTGAATGATCTTTTTAGTATAAAACTTTTACTTTCAATAGTAAAAAAAAGAAAATTGGTAGTGAAGTTCAAATTTCAATGAAAGGATGTGAATTCCATTGAAATACCTTCTCATTTAAAACTTTAAATAAAACCAATATAAAAAATGTACTATTGCAAAAAAAAGTGATTATATGGCATTTGTGCAAGTTTCAGCCACAGAATGGGGAATCGTATTATTATAGATCAGAGCCTCTGAAACTTTTCTTTTATGTATAGTTCTAAAAGTTAGCATGGAGTACTCTGGTAACTACAGCTGACAGCTCAAAGCCATGAAGATCTAAATGCATTTCAGGGTTTTCAAAAGAACAAGGTATAAAAAAAACTGTTTGTTTGTCTGTGTTAAAATATATATATATATATATATATATATATATATATATATATATATATATATATATATATATATATATATATATACATATATACAGTGGTGTGAAAAACTATTTGCCCCCTTCCTGATTTCTTATTCTTTTGCATGTTTGTCACACTTAAATGTTTCTGCTATTCAAAAACCGTTAACTATTAGTCAAAGATAACATAGTTGAACACAAAATGCCGTTTTAAATTATAGCATTTATTATTTAGTGAGAAAGAAAATCAAAATCTACATGGCCCTGTGTGAGAAAGTGATTGCCCCCCCTTGTTAAAAAAATAACTTAACTGTGGTTTATCACACCTGACTTCAATTTCTGTAGTCACCCCCAGGCCTGATTACTGGCACACTTGTTTCAATCAAGAATTTAGTTAAATAGGAGCTTTCTGACACAGAGAAGTAGACCAAAAGCACCTCAAAAGCTAGACATCATGCCAAGATCCAAAGAAATTCAGGAACAAATGAGAACAAAAGTACTGTAATTGAAATCTATCAGTCTGGTAAAGGTTATAAAGCCATTTTAAAAGCGTTGGGACTCCAGTGAACCACAGTGAGAGCCATTATCCACAAATGTCAAAAACATGGAACAGTGATGAACCTTCCCAGGAGTGGCCGGCCGACCAAAATTACCCCCAGAGCGCAGAGAAAACTCATCCGAGAGCCACAAAAGACCCCAGGACAACATCTAAAGAACTGCAGGCCTCACTTGTCTCAATTAAGGTCAGTGTTGATGACTCCACCATAAGAAAGAGACTGGGCAAAAACGGTCTGTATGGCAGATATCCAAGGTGCAAACCACTTTTAAGCAAAAAGAACATTAAGGCTCGTCTTAATTTTGCTAAAAAACATCTCAATGATTGCCAAGACTTTTGGGAAAATACCTTGTGGACCGACGGGACAAAAGTTGAACTTTTTGGAAGATGCGTGTCCCGTTACATCTGGCGTAGAAGTAACACGGCATTTCAGCAAAAGAACATCACACCAACAGTAAAATATGGTGTTGGTAGTGTGATGGTCTGGGGTTGTTTTGCTGCTTCAGGACCTGGAAGGCTTGCTGTGATAGATGGAACCATGAATTCTACTGTCTACCAAAAAATCCTGAAGGAGAATGTCCGGCCATCTGTTCGTCAACTCAAGCTGAAGCGATCTTGGGTGCTGCAGCAGGACAATGACCCAAAACACACCAGCAAATCCACCTCTGAATGGCTAAAGAAAAACAAAATGAAGACTTTGGAGTGGCCTAGTCAAAGTCCTGACCTGAATCCTATTGAGATGTTGTGGCATGACCTTAAAAAGGTGGTTCATGCTAGAAAACCCTCAAATAAAGCTGAATTACAACAATTCTGCAAAGATGAGTGGGCCAAAATTCCTCCAGAGCACTGTAAAAGACTTATCGCAAACACTTGATTGCAGTTATTGCTGCTAAGGGTGGCCCAACCAATTATTAGGTTCAGGGGGCAATTTCTTTTTCACACAGGGCCATGTAGGTTTTGAGTTTTTTTTCTCACTAAAAATTAAAAACCATCATTTAAAACTGCATTTTGTGTTAAATTATGTTATCTTTGACTAATAGTTAACGGTTTTTGATGAGCATAAACATTTAAGTGTGACAAACATGTAAAAGAATAAGAAATCAGGAAGGGGGCAAATAGTTTTTCACACCACTGTATATATATATATATATATATATATATATATATATATATATATATATATATATATATATATATATATATATATATATATATATACAGTGGGTTGCAAAAGTATTCGGCCCCCTTGAAGTTTTCCACATTTTGTCACAATACAAATAAATAACTGCAAAGTGGGGTGTGCGTAATTATTCGGCCCCCTGAGTCAATACTTTGTAGAACCACCTTTTGCTGCAATTACAGCTGCCAGTCTTTTAGGGTATGTCTCTACCAGCTTTGCACATCTAGAGACTGAAATCCTTGCCCATTCTTCTTTGCAAAACAGCTCCAGCTCAGTCAGATTAGATGGACGGCGTTTGTGAATTGTCATGAAGTTGTTTGATAAGTTGCCAAACTATTATCACATCTGTGAAAATATCAGTTAATACTAAAAAAAAAAAAATTCTTTGGGTGTCTCCATGGCACCATACAATTGGGCAGTTCTCCACCTCCAACTGCCAAGTAGAACTACCCTAAATATATTTAAAAGCAACCCCACCTCCCATTTAGTATTCCTTTTTTTGTCTAATTTATATATAGCACCAGTTTGTATAGCACCAGATATTCACAAATGCATGTCACTAGCATTGATTTAAAGGCTTTTGTGTAGTTAGTTTAGGCATTCATCAGTCTGCACGAGTCTTGGGTACTGCTCAGTGAACAAGTAGAGTTTTACATGTCTGGTAAAAAGGGAGTTGCATGACACTTTTCCTTTGTGTGGGTATTTCATTATCAGCATTTTCTTTTCTTAGATAAGCCAGAGCGTGATGATGAACGCTAGAGCAGCTTAATTTAAAAGTGCACTTTCAGTTTTCTCCAAACATTCCTTTTTCATGCTTAACTGCACACCATGAGGTTTGGGTCCTGTGAGTGACATCAGGCAGGTCTCTTCTCAAGCTTTTTATTCAATTAGATACGGTAAGGTCTCAGTTATCCGGCACAGCTCTCAATGAGTCTTGTTATTCAATTCAGGTCAGAGGACACACCTACAGAGGATGCAGCAGAGCAGCAGGAAGCTGTGGAAGTGAAGAGGATTAACACCCGGAGCTCTGGTAAGAGGTTTCCCCTGCACACTGTACTGCATTATAAGACAGGGACAGAGGCATGCCCCCATGGCTCCCCCACTAACAGCCGGTTAGTTAAGACAACCGGTTGCTAAACTGCCAGATATCCAGTACTCTACTGTGTATGTCCTTTTTCAAGGATCCAGTATTAATAGTAAATAAAAAATTGATTTTACTATGATAATTATGTCTTTGTAGGTCTTTATTAGTGATTTGCTCCGAATGGATTCCGAAGTGATTTTTACTCGAAATCATTCGGAATCCAAGCGCTAATTAGTGCACCTGAGCGGGCAGGTTTGGAAGAGTTAATTTACCCAGGGTATCTTCTTCTTTAAACCCAACTCCTTCCGGGTTGAAAGAGGTAGCGTGTTAGTCAAATGACTAACACGCTACCTCTTTCAACCCGGAAGGAGGAAGCGTGTTAGTCCCGTGACGCGACTTGGAAAGTGACGTGACACGCAATTAGACACGAATTAAAGAAGAAGGAACCCTGGGTAAGTTAACTCCTCCACACCAGCCCACCCAGGTGCACTAATTAGCACTTGGATTCCGAATGATTTCGAGTTGAAATCAATTCAGAATCCATTTGGAGCTCATCACTAGTCTTTATACTGAATTAAACTAATATGTATACTATTAAATTAAGAGGAAAAACAAGAGAAAACATAGTATATCAAATAAAACACATTCATTGAAAGAGGAGGCTGTTTGCCAGTACTTTCACAAAGTCACTGACAAAAAGGTAGAAACCTGAAAAGAACAATGACTTAGGAAAGATGAACTTTAACACTTCTTCGCCTTCTAATTAGTTGTGCTTCAGCCACAGTGTGAATGAGTCATTCAATCAATTCTGCAGTTTGAGCAGCCCCACTAGCTCTGCAATTTGCTGATGTTATCATTACTTAGGACAGAGACACTTGGTTAGCATTTTAATAAGCACATTTATTGCAATAATATTTCTGTGAACAAGTATCAAATGTAACCAAGAATATAATCTACATAATATGGTTTCATAGAGGGCGAAATTAAATCCTTCGTAGGAAATTTTAAAGAAATGCAATTTCTCTCTTACTGATCAGGAGAATAATAATCTCTCAACTGGGAGGATTAAAATGTAATTACCTGATCAAGACACATATGGGATACATTTGGTAGAAAAATAATGCTACACGCAGCACAATTTTAAAATATTTATAAATGGAAAATAAGACAGATAGAGACAGAGAAACAAAAAAACAAAAAAAAAACAGAGAAATGTTGACCTTGATTTTGATCCACTTTCTCAGAGATACCATTTCACTTGCACACAGATCAGTATAGTGGGTTTACACAATTGTCACTATTAGGGCTTATTCAGATGGATGTTGTAAAATGGCAATGGTTGAGTGTTTGTGAAGCCTAATAAATATCCTCACTGCACCTGAGTTTTTAGTTTTCATTGGAGTGAATGAGGAAGGTCAGAGTTAAATGTTATTTATGGTGCTGGTTAGATGTTGTTGTTAAGATTCAGTTCAAAGGGAAATTTAATCAGAATATAGTCAGTTTTTATTCAGTTCTTACTAAACCAAATTTCATGAGGAGTCTGGGGAAAAAATTCTAGTACATGGTGTGCTATCACATAATGCCCGGGTTCATGAATCAGCAGATAGAGAGGAGCATGGGAGTTTGTCATCAAACTTAGGGGTGGCAGGAGTCCTGTTTGCCATCTCTTAAACCTTGTATTTGGTCACACTCAAGCCCTATAAAAGAGAACACATGTAACCTTCTAGGCAGCCATTTTACAGAAGACTTGGATCTAGCTAGTTAGACGGTGTTACTGCTGAGAGCAGTGGTTGGCTAGCTGGGAGGTTTTTTGTGTGAAATAACTGATTTTTATTACTGCTGAAGAACTTAGCCTATTAGAAGGATAGTACAACTTACTGCAGGCACTGTGAGTAAATTGTGTATGTACTACAGTTATTGGATGTATATTTGAATTTACATTCCAATATATGATGGTGGAACACACAGCCTAATTGACTAACTGCTTTTCTCAAAGTGTGGAGCTTAAGTCAAAGCAGCCCCCATGAATAGTGACTTTAATTTTAAAATTATAGTGGGCAGAGAAACAATAGGAAAATTATACAAAAAATTTTATAATTAAAAAATCGTGGAACCACTTTTGGGGGCATCTGCATCCAAATGTCTTCCAATTGTGCTTCAGAGCAGTTCAGGAACTGTAAACTGTTGGAAAGTTGCAGTAATCAGTGCTGCTCGGATACCACTTTTCACTATCTGGATCCAATTCGGATCCGGACACCCAGATATCCGATCTGGGTCGGATATCCGAGTTTAAAATTTTCCAATCCGGATCCGAATCGGATATCCGACCTCAGTATCCGGCAGGATTCGAATATACCCGGATAGAAAACCGGAAGTGACCTGAAAATGGTTAAAACCCTTTCGGAGGTCTCTCTCTCTCTCTCTCTCTCTCTCTCTCTCTCTCTCTCTCTCTCTCTCTCTCTCGGCATGGATGCCTTCGAAAGGCAATTTTGCCATTGAAGGTGATTTTGCCTTCTGCTCGGATATCTGACTAACTATCCGCCTTCGGATTTCAGATGGGAAATCCGAGTTTGCTCAGATAGTCTATTCGGATTTGAAAAAATATCCGAATTGCTATTCAAAGTTCGGATAGTGGAAAAAGTTTGGATTATCTAGGTAGTTCGGATATCCGAAATCTTGCTGAGCAGCACTGGCAGTAATGGCTTGGCAACACTGTTATTGTCGGCTGTGACATTTCTAGGACAAATTCCCAAAGTTCAACTTATGTTTTTTGTATGTGGACTTCCAAAGAGGGAAAATGAAGTGAATCAAAGGATTATCTTGTAGCTCAAAATTTAGAAGGTTGTAATCTCTTTTAAATAAAAAACCACACCCAAACAGGTATGCGACATGATAATACAAACTGGGAGGATGCAGTTTATTCAAAACTGAAATAGTAGTGTAATGATCCGCTTAGCTGCCTGCGCAGGCAGGCAGCTTTTTGACCACTGTTCAGGTCTGCATTCTGCAGGTCTCTGGAAGAGAGACCTTTTGTCAGTTTTGCAGCTTGCTGCTGCTGAGGAATTTGCATACGTTTGTCATGCAAATTGCCTAGCCACATCCTTTGTAGGCTTGCTCTATATATACCATGTGATTCCACAGTACGTCGCTGGTCATAACAGGTTGTCCTGTGAAACACCCCTGGAGTGTCAGCCATGCTTATTGTTTGAAGATTAGCTTAGAGTAATTCCTGGGACTTCACTAGGCATCCTTGCTAGAGCAGTCAGGATTGTATCATTTGTATTGCCTGTTCTGTCTATCTGTGGGGTACTAACCAGAGCAGCGGTTGTTACTGGTAGGCCCTTCTGTTCATCTGTCTGTCGTGCTTGGATCGCACTAGCCTCTAGCGGTAGCGGCTGTGGATCCTTCTGCTCTCCAACTCTCTCTTGCTGTACTTGGATCGCACCTGCTCTGGCGGTAAGAGCAGTGGATCCAGCTCACTCTGTTTCTATACTTGGATCGCACTCGCTCTGGCGGAAAGAGCAGTGGATCATATCTCTCACTTATTCCTGTTTTCGTGTATATGTCTTGTCTGATACGAACGCTTGCTGAAGGCTCGGTGAGGTAACTCTACTTTGTTTTGTGTTTGTCTGTCGGTGGTTAGTTAGGCGTGCTTGTCTCTGTTGTGCTTAACACGCGGAGACCGCGCGGTAAACGCGTTCGCTGTTGCGAATGAGTGTGGTGTTCGCGTTTAGTTAGCGGTTGTTATTTTCCTTATCTTCTCATTGTATGATTTGCTGTGCCTTTACTACTCTCGTCCCCTGTCTTGCTTAAACCTTATGTCACCTCTGGCAATCGCCTCTCTCGCGATTGCGTTCCTACTTTGTTTCTGCTGTTGTGTGTGCACCGTCGCGGGTTGGCGACTAGATTGGTACACATACATACATTCTGTCCCTGTGCTCATTCTCTTTCGCAATCGCTTCTCTTGCAATTGCGTTCTCACTTGGTTTTCTCTGTTGTGTGTCCACCGTCGCAGGTTGGCGGCTAGATTGGTGGACATACATACATTCCTCATCTGTGCTTATTCGGTCTTGTGTCGCTGTTAGCAATCGCCATCTCTGGCGATTGCCTTCTCACCTGATCTTCATGGTTGTGTGTTCATCGTCGCAGGGTGGCGACTAGATTGGTGGACACACATACCCTCTGTCGCTTTGATCTTTCTCTTTATGGGCTGTTCAGCCCCGCATTGTCTTGATCTGTACAATCCCCATCTGGCATCTGTGGCCGTGCAGCAATTGTACTCGTCTGCACTCCACAGCGCCATCTGCCGGTGGGAATTGCCCTCTGCTGGTGCATTGCACCTAGCCTGGGTTCACCCAATTATACACTTGTAGAAGGTTTTTGCTGTGTCAGTGTGCATCTCGTGTGCTGACCACGAAAACGATTTGCAATCGTTACAAGTTGTAGCGATTAAAACATTACAATTGGCCTTACAATGTGTTAATTATTTTTATATCTGCTCATTTGAAGCTATATAGCTCAAGTCAATATGAACACAAAAATGATAAGAAAAAAGAAAAAAATTATATAAAACACAGTTAACTTAAAAATAAAAATTGTTTTCCACAACAAACACAGTTAACTTTTTAACATCCACCCGATCAATTTGCATCTCCATTATGTTAGATTGTTTCATTTCACTGTTAATCAATTTCTTCCCACTGTTAGTTACATTTATAAGCAGAAAATGCAAATACTAAATAATAATAATAATAAAAGGTCAACATTTGGGACTATTTTCTAAATGTTCCCTTTTGTATTTATTTTAGGGTTTGTCCTCTGTAATATCCATTTTTTTATATTAATAATGCATGTTAAATGTTGCTATTGAATTTCATACATTAGGAGTGTTGATTAATGATGCTTTCCCATTCATGAGTTATACACATTCTAGCAGTGGTATATATATCTTTAACCGTTGTGCTATTGCTGTGTAGGTCTTCATCTGTTCCTAAATTTGGCAGAACTGAAGCTGGATTAGAAGCTTTAGTCCCTTTCCTGTGCATTATCTCCAACAATTTGAAAATAAACTGATGAGATAAACAATTGTATTTATCCTCCTTCTCCTAAAAATGACCTTTTTTAAGATATCCCAGGTTTATTTTATTTTTAATCTACTTTTAAATTGTTACTATTTTGTTGTATCTACTGAATGACATATGCATTTAAGTATGTCAGAACTAAAATCTATTGTTTTTTTTATCTCTTTCCTGCTCACAGAAGCCATTTCCTACAAGGAAAATGTTTATGGCTCTAATTCCTTATCAGTGAGGGTTACACTATAGTCCGACCCGGTCCCAACCTGGACAGAAATTCCTTCCATGATCTTTAATTATTTCAGGCAGAGGAAGAAAAAAAGTAACACAGCATAGTTATTTATGTGCTTGGAACTGTACATACATATGTCTATCTCATCCTGTCACATGTCACCTCGGGTATCCTTTAAGTTTGTTTGGGCATGTAATACCACCTTAAAATTACTTTAGATACAAAAACTCCCTATGCTTCACAAAAAAATGGATGCTTTGTAATTTACTGCAATATATAACATACCAATCTGTAAGATCCCAATTCGTATAGATCTTTTTCCCATTTCAAAAAAACTAGGAGACGGTGAAGGAAGATGTATGCTCAAATCAATACACATGCAATGATGTAGTAATAAAATACCATCATTTTTATTCTAAAGCAAAATGTATATGCCAAGTGTTGTCTAACACACTCACAGACTGGCACATCACCACTGCTGCCCAAAAAGGCCTGGAAATATAACTAAAAAAATTAAAGAAAGGGCTGGGAGAAAAAAAACGAGACTAATATAAACACTGCTTTGGGAAAACAAACTCAATGCAAATCCAGAACCTGGGTTCAACAGTTGAAAAAATATATACAGTCCCATATATATAAGGGACTTCAGGGTGAGGAATGCTGCGCTGCAAGTCACCATGGCATCAGAAACATATCCTATATCTATATTTTGCCCTATATTGATTCATAATCTGCGCCCTCCCAGTGATGTTTAGCCTAGGCTGTGATGTTACACAGCCCTCTGCCCAGGAGAACTTTGGGAGAGCAGGGCCCATATGCAATTCACTTTTTCTCCTGAGTTATCTCCTAGGAGATAATTTTCATATACTCTTTAACCACTTCCGGATTCTCGGAGCGTATATACTCGCCCCTGAATCCTGAAGTGTATTCCATGGAAACGGCCGCTCGTATGAGCGGCCGTTCCATGTCAGCTCACGGAGGGTGTCTCCGTGAACACCCTGCGAGCCGATCGGCGGCTCGCAGGGTAAATGTAAACACACGGGGAAGACCTTCCCCGGTGTTTACATGTATACGGCGCTGCTGCGCAGCAGCGCCGTAGAGGAGATCGGTGATCCCCGGCCTCTGATTGGCCGGGGATCACCGGCATCTGATAGGCTAAAGCCTATCCCATCAGGCGCAGGACGGAAATCCGTCCTGCGCCGCTCACAGGGGGAGGGAGAGGGAGGGAAGGGGAAGGAGGCCAGGAAGCGCTGCGGAGGGGGGCTTTGAAGAGCCCCCCCCCCGCAAGCGCAAGCAGCCGGCGGCGATCAGACCCCCCCAGCAGGACATCCCCCTAGTGGGGAAAAAAGGGGGAAGTCTGATCGGCCTGGCTGCTAGCTGATCGGTGCTGCGGGCTGGAGAGCCCACGCAGCACCGATCAGCACAAAATAGCGTGGTAGGGAAGTGGTTAAAATAACTTTTAAGCATTCTACAATTGAAAAACTACTTAAAAGTTTGTGAAGAAGTACTGTCAAACTTATTTTGAGTATTTTGTTGCTCGCTGGTGGTTTAAAAGGCATTTTATGACAAAGTGTGAAAATATCACCTAGGAGAAAAGTCAGGAGAAAAAGTGAATTGCATATGGGCCCAGGGCCCATATGCAATTACATTTTTCTCCTGAGTTTTCTCCTAGGTGGTATTTTTAAATGTGTCATTAAAATGACTTTTAAGCCACCACAAAGCAAAAAAATACTCAAAATAATTTTGATAGTACTTTTTCATTTAATTTTAGGTAATTTTTTTTAGTTGAAAAGTACTAGAAAGTTATTTTAAATAGAAGATTAAAAATTATCTCCTAGGAGAAGACTCAGGTGAAAAAGTGAATTGCATATGGCCCCAGGGCTCATATGCAATTAACATTTTCACCTGAGTTTTCTCCTAGGAGATAATTTCTCAACTTATTTTTAAAATAACTTTTCAGCATTTTATAATTGAAAAAGTACTAAAATGTAGTTGAAAAAGTACAATCAAAATTATTTTGAGTATTTTCTTGCTTTCTGGTGGCCTAAAAGGAATTTTTGTTGTGAAAATATCACCTAGGAGAACTCAGCAGAAAAAGTTAATTGCATATGAGCCCAGGTTTTGTTCCTTCTAACTTCACAGCAGACAACAAACAAACATGTACCACTGAATTCCCTTGCCAGCAGTAAAGATGGCGCCTTCTGCGGCAAAAATGTCATTGTGTTTTCTACCATCCTACAGGTTCCTAAACCTATTATAATGTGCTCTGGCCTACTGCAGCACTTTCTACTATCACCATCTCTGTAATAAATCAGCTTATCTTTCCCCTGTCGGACTTGTCATCCTGTGTCTGGAAGGCTGCCAACTCTTCAGTGTGATCTGCTATGCATGCCCCCTCTATGCACACTCCCCTGTGTGAGTGTGTTATTTACATTAGCCAGCTTTTCTCTGCTCTCTTATCTTTTACAAGCTGGATAAATCCTCTGTTCACATACTGATGAGTCACATACTGCAGAATTACAGACAACCGGGCAAACATTGTCTAAATCATTTAAATGATGGTAAGGGTAACTGCTACATTTATGTAATGGTATGGTTTAGTATTGGTATCTTGGTATCTTGTGCTATACTTATGATTAAGCAGATTATGGCGATGCAGATTGCGAGGCTCACTTTACAGGTATTTTGGTTTGTCTTACAATTTTTTTAATAATCTCTTTTTTCCCCACAATTTGTCTATAGATTTATGACTTCTTGAATCTCTTGCTATGAAAATCGTTGATAAACTACACCATGGAATTACTCCTAGATGGACAGTCATTCAGTTTCACGCTTAGTGGAACTAGTCATATACTTATAACAGCATAAGTGTTTCTAAAAATGCCAAACCATACTGTTTCTAGCACAGGCTACATTAATGTATTTTCATAGTTCTGTGATTCACTGGGCTTTAAAATGCTTCCCTGTACGAGAATGACTTCTTTAATTCATGCAGTACCTTCAAATCTGCTTTCTAAATAGCTGACGAATAAATAATGTTGAAGAAGTCATTTTTCAGTGCGGTAATATTATTGCGTGCTCTTAATGCTTTTGCTCTTTAGTTTTTATGCTCTGCTATAAAACTTTTATGATGACATAAATTAAGATTTCAAGTGCCAATATTGTTTTCCAAACATCTGAGCCACAGGCCTTCTTCAGTCATGAGGGTATCTCCTCTGATATGTAACGCACTTTAGGCTAACTATATAAGAAACGCCATCTGCATCAAA
Organism: Hyperolius riggenbachi; assembly: GCF_040937935.1. Classification (NCBI taxonomy): domain Eukaryota; kingdom Metazoa; phylum Chordata; class Amphibia; order Anura; family Hyperoliidae; genus Hyperolius; species Hyperolius riggenbachi. The sequence continues at coordinate 383,482,984 of NC_090649.1, read as the reverse complement.
TGAGACAGTTTTCTTTTTCTGTTTCCATTCTAAGATTAAAAACAAACAATTATGACTTCACATATCATAGGAATTATTGGTAAATGACTCAAACAAGCTAATACATAAAAACAAGTTTTCAGTTTGTAACTCTTTTTGCACAAACAGAAGAAATTTAATGAATATGCACTTTAAAGGACCACTCCAGCAAAAAAAAGTAAACAGTTAAAATCTAACAGAACTGACAGGTTTTGAACTAGTCCAGCTCCTCATGGGGGGTCAGGGGTTTCTTTGCATTTACAAGCATTTCTTGAGCAGAAGTTGCTAAGTCTAACTGACATAATTGAAAGTAAGTAGGGAGGCTGGCTTCTTACTATTTTTTGCAGTGAAACTAACATTCAGGAAACATTTTGGAAAACAAATAAAACCCTGAGAATCTCCCATGAAGCGAAGGACTAGTCCAAAACCTGGTGGTTCGGCCAGATTTTAACTGCATACTTTCTTTGCTGGAGTTGTCTTTTAAGCAATAATAAATGCTTTGCAGCAGATGAGCGGACGTATTGATACACGTGGTCAAACTTGCTTTATCTTTGCAACTGAGAATATTTCAGCTGTGCCATGTTGGTTTGGACACTTGTGTCGATGCTGAAACTGCTGTTGAGCACCTTGCACATTTGTCCCTCTGACCATGGACCAGGCTTGGCAGTGTCCAGTGTCCATATACTCCTCTGTAGGAAGGGTGTGCTGAAATCCGCCGCTGTGTCTTTGCAGGTCTCTGCCTGGACTGTGTGCAAGTTCTGCACTATGCAGCCACAACACACACTATGGCAGGTTGCACTAGTGCAGAGTGTTATACAGTAAAGGGGATGTCCAAAGCTCCCTGTTGCTCTCCGTGACTCCATAAACAGCTCCCAGGTAATTGGGAGTAGTGATTAATGCTTGTAAGTGTATCCGTGCGTGTAAGAAAGGGTACGGCGGCTGCCATGTAATATAATATGGTTTAATGGCTACGTTCATTACAGGAGGCAAGTCCTCCTTTCATCAGGCAAAAGGTGATCAAAGGAGGATTTTTCAGCATTATGCAAAAGTAAAGGTACCAAAAAGTAGGTGAAAAATTACAATTAAAATAATTTTAAGTATTTTCTTGCTTGCTGTGCTGGTGGTTTAAGGGCATTTTACTGAAAAGTTTTGAAAATATCACCCAGTGGAAAACTCAGGAGAATAGGTGAATTGCAAATGGGCCCGAGTGTCCCATCTTCACTCCTTGACTATTTTAGCTAAGTAGCGGAGAGAAATTATTTTTCTATTCCTCAAGAGGCATTACGTGATACCACTGTTTCATCTATGTCTATTTGGCTCCTTTTGACAGTAATGGATTATTTTCATGTACTGTTTCTCTGCTGGGAAAACCACATGTGGCTAACAAGGGTAATGTCATATTAGGGACAGTATTTGTGCATTATGCATTTCTATTTCAATTCTTTACAATTTGCTGCACCCTAAGTGTAAAACAAGAGCAACAAGAGCTAGATTCATAATTTTCCTCTTCTGCTGCTAAGAATAGCGCTTCATTCAAGTATAACTTGTCCAGATCACTTTTATTAGGTGTGCCTTTTTCCATTGCAAATTTAATGTACCTATTTCGCTAAATGTCCCCTTGGCAGGCATTCAGGATGGTGGATACACGTGCTAGGAAAGCAAAAGAGAACCATCTGAACTTTTGGATGAATAAGAAGCTTAGTTTGTACTAGATTTGCAATAGATTCTAGAGACAAAAGACAAACAGATTTATGAAAACAAAACTGTGTTTATCTTTTTGCATACTGCAATAATTGAGTAATGGGCAGCAGGCTGTGATACCCCCACTTGGCAGTTTCTATTATGAACAATGAGGGATGGTGGTATTTTCATGTTTCGGTCAATGTCTAAGGCAGTACTGCACTATACCACTTCACAAATCTAAACAGATCATGAGAACATAAAGAAACAGAAAACATCTACCTACTATTACTGGCACAAAAAAATAGCATTTTAATCCATTGGACCAAACCTTATCCGCCAAGCCTCTCAGAAATCCTGACTACTGGACATAGCAAACTAGAAACCAAGCTCCTTAAAAAGCAAAACCTTCAAAATTATTCCCCACATAAACACCATTTATGCAATCCTACCTTACACAAACTCAACTAGAGGTATTTAGTCACTTGAGGAACATAAGCTTACACCCCCCTTGTGACCAGGCTATTTTTCACAAATTAGGCCACTGCAGCTTTAACCACTTGAGGACCTAGGGCTTTCTACCCCTTAAAGAGGAACTCCAGTGAAAATAATTTAATATAAAAAGGTGCTTAATTTTTACAATAATTATGTATACATGATTTAGTCAGAGTTTGCTCATTGTAAAATCTTTCCTCTTCCAGATTCACATTCTGACATGTATTACATGGTGACATTGTTACTGTGGGCAGATTATGTAGCTGTTCTGGCTTTAACAGACAGCTATAAACAGCCATTTCCTGTGTGTGTCATTGTTACATTGTGGCAGTTTGCCCAGAGTACCGTACGGTACCAGAGCCTCTTGTGGGAGGGGTTTCAGCACAAAATCAGTCATACAGCGCCCCCTGATGGTCTGTTTGTGAAAATCATTATATTTTTCATGTAAAAGTGGGTATCAGCTACTGATTGGAATAAAGTTCAATTCTTGGTCGGAGTTTCTCTTTAAGGACCAGCCACTTTTTTTCCATTCAGACCACTGCAGCTTTCACGGTTTATTGCTCGCTCATACAACCTACCACCTAAATGAATTTTGGCTCCTTTTCTTCTCACTAATAAAGCTTTCTTTTGGTGCTATTTGATTGCTGATGCGATTTTTACTTTTTATTATATTCATTAAAAAAGACATGAATTTTGGCAAAAAATGATTTTTTTAACTTTCTGTGCTGACGTTTTTCAAATAAAGTAAAATTTCTGTATATATGCAGCGCGAAAAATGTGGACAAACATGTTTTTGATTAAAAAAAAAAACATTCAGCCTATATTTATTGGTTTGGGTAAAAGTTATAGCGTTTACAAACTATGGTGCAAAAAGTGAATTTTCCCATTTTCCAGCATCTCTGCCTTTTCTGACCACCTGTCATGTTTCATGAGGGGCTAGAATTCCAGGATAGTATAAATACCCCCCAAATGACCCCATTTTGGAAAGAAGACATCCCAAAGTATTCACTGAGAGGCATAGTGAGTTCATAAAAGATATTATTTTTTGTCACAAGTAAGCGGAAAATGACACTTTGTGACAAAAAAATAAAAAAAAAAAGTTTCCATTTCTTCTAACTTGCGACAAAAAAAAAAATGAAACCTGCCACAGACTCACTATGCTCCTCTCTGAATACCTTGAAGTGTCTACTTTCCAAAATGGGGTCATTTGTGGGGTGTGTTTACTGTCCTGACATTTTGGGGGGTGCTAAATTGTAAGCACCCCTGTAAAGCCTAAAGGTGCTCATTGGACTTTGGGCCCCTTAGCGCAGTTAGGCTGCAAAAAAGTGCCACACATGTGGTATTGCCATACTCAGGAGAAGTAGTATAATGTGTTTTGGGGTGTATTTTTACACATACCCATGCTGGGTGGGAGAAATATCTCTGCAAATAACAATTGTTTGATTTTTTTTACACACAATTGTCCATTTACAGAGAGATTTCTCCCACCCAGCATGGGTATGTGTAAAAATACACCCCAAAACACATTATACTACTTCTCCTGAGTACGGCGATACCACATGTGTGGCACTTTTTTGCACCCTAACTGCGCTAAGGGGCCCAAAGTCCAATGAGTACCTTTAGGATTTCACAGGTCATTTTGAGAAATTTCGTTTCAAGACTACTCCTCACGGTTTAGGGCCCCTAAAATGCCAGGACAGTACAGGAACCCCACAAATGACCCCATTTTAGATGGAAGACACCCCAAGGTATTCCGTTAGGAGTATGGTGAGTTCATAGAAGATTTTATTTTTTGTCACAAGTGCCACACATGTGGTATCGCCGTACTCGGGAGAAGTAGTACAATGTGTTTTGGGGTGTATTTTTACACATACCCATGCTGGGTGGGAGAAATAACTCTGTAAATGAACAATTGTGTGTAAAAAAAATCAAAAGATTGTCATTTATAGAGGTATTTCTCCCACCCAGCATGGGTATGTGTAAAAATACACCCCAAAACACATTATACTACTTCTCCTGAGTACGGCGGTACCACATGTGTGACACTTTTTTGCAGCCTAGGTGCGCTAAGGGGCCCAACGTCCTATTCACAGGTCATTTTGAGGCATTTGTTTTCTAGACTACTCCTCACGGTTTAGGGCCCCTAAAATGCCAGGGCAGTATAGGAACCCCACAAGTGACCCCATTTTAGAAAGAAGACACCCCAAGGTATTCCGTTAGGTGTATGGCGAGTTCATAGAAGATTTTATTTTTTGTCACAAGTTAGTGAAAAATGACACTTTGTGAAAAAAAAAACAATAAAAATCAATTTCCGCTAACTTTTGACAAAAAATAAAATCTATGAACTCGTCATACACCTAACAGAATACCTTGGGGTGTCTTTTTTCTAAAATGGGGTCACTTGTGGGGTTCCTATACCGCCCTGGCATTTTACGGGCCTAAAACCGTGAGTAGTCTGGAAACCAAATGTCTCAAAATGACTGTTCAGGGTTAAAAGCATCTGCAAATTTTGATGACAGGTGGTCTATGAGGGGGCGAATTTTGTGGAACCGGTCATAAGAAGGGTGGCCTTTTAGATGACAGGTTGTATTGGGCCTGATCTGATGGATAGGAGTGCTAGGGGGGTGACAGGAGGTGATTGAGGGTGTCTCAGGGGGTGGTTAGAGGGGAAAATAGATGCAATCAATGCACTGGGGAGGTGATCGGAAGGGGGTCTGAGGGGGATCTGAGGGTTTGGCCGAGTGATCAGGAGCCCACAGGGGGCAAATTAGGGCCTGATCTGATGGGTAGGTGTGCTAGGGGGTGACAGGAGGTGATTGATGGGTGTCTCAAGGTGTGATTAGAGGGGGGAATAGATGCAAGCAATGCACTGGCGAGGTGATCAGGGCTGGGGTCTGAGGGCGTTCTAAGGGTGTGGGCGGGTGATTGAGTGCCCTAGGGGCAGATAGGGGTCTAATCTGATAGGTAGCAGTGACAGGGGGTGATTGATGGGTAATTAGTGGGTGTTTAGGGTAGAGAATAGATGTAAACACTGCACTTGGGAGGTGATCGGACGTCGGATCTGCGGGCGATCTATTGGTGTGGGTGGGTGATCAGATTGCCCGCAAGGGGCAGGTTAGGGGCTGATTGATGGGTGGCAGTGCCAGGGGGTGATTGATGGGTGGCAGTGACAGGAGGTTAATAATGGGTGATTGACAGGTGATCAGTGGGTTATTACAGGGAATAACAGATGTAAACATTGCAGTGGCGAATTGATAAGGGGGGGTCTGAGGGCAATCTGAGCGTGTGGGCGGGTGATTGGGTGCCCGCAAGGGGCAGATTAGGGTCTAATCTGATGGGTAACAGTGACAGGTGGTGATAGGGGGTGATCAGATTGCCCGCAAGGGGCAGGTTAGGGGCTGATTGATGGGTGGCAGTGACAGGGGGTGATTGATGGGTGATTGATGGGTGATTGATGGGTGATTGATGTGTGATTGACGGGTGATTGACGGGTGATTGACAGGTGATCAGGGGGATAGATGCATACAGTACACAGGGGGGGGGGGTCTGGGGAGAATCTGAGGGGTGGGGGGGTGATCAGGAGGGGGCAGGGGGGGGAATAAAAAAAAAATAGTGTTGACAGATAGTGACAGGGAGTGATTGATGGGTGATTAGGGGGGGTGATTGGGTGCAAACAGGGGTCTGGGGGGTGGGCAGGGGGGGTCCTGAGGGGTGTTGTGGGCGATCTGGGGCGGGGGGGGGGGGGGAATCAGTGTGCTTGGGTGCAGACTAGGGTGGCTGCAGCCTGCCCTGGTGGTCCCTCGGACACTGGGACCACCAGGGCAGGAGGCAGCCTGTATAATACACTTTGTAAACATTACAAAGTGTATTATACACTTTGTATGCGGCGATCGCGGTGTTAACATCCCGCCGGCGCTTCCGTATGGCCGGCGGGATGTTGCGGCGGGTGAGCGGCGACAGGCGGAGGCGGAGGATCGCATCACGGATGACGCGATCGCTGTGCCCATGCCCCTACAAGGACCGCCGCCATTTGTCTATACGGTGGTCCTTGCGGGGTCCACTTCCCGGCCGCCTCTGTGCGTTAGGCGGTCGGGAAGTGGTTAAGGCCTCGCTGCGGGGCTGTATAACTCAGCACACAAGTGATTCCCCCCCCTTTCTGCCCACCAACAGAGCTTTCTGTTGGTTGGCTGTTAAGGGAAGGTTAAAGCTCACCTCCTGGCATTTAAGAAACTTTCACATACCTTAGACCCTCTTGAGGTCAGGCCCGTTTCTATGGGCGTGCGGTCAGTGCTACCGCACGGGGCGCAGTGCGGCACTGAGAAGAAGGGGGGCGCAGGCAGAAGGAGGGCACTGACAGAGAGAGGGTGACGCATGCTAAAGAGGAAATTAAAAGCTGCTCTGCGATCACCTCTCTGTCTCCACGGACTCCTCCTGCGCGTCCTGTTGCCTTGGCTGCAGATCACCACGTGACCATGTGGTGACACTGACTTCCTGCAGCGGCACCGAGTGTGTATCAGCCATCAGAGCACTGAAGGAGCTGGCTGCTTTTGATTTCCTGCACGTGGTGGGACTAGGGCAGAAGGAACTGACAGGCAGCTGAGGGCTGAGGCTCTGCTGGGGTCGCAGTCCATCTGGACTACAAGCAGCTGTCTCAATCTGGGACACTTAGAAGAGGCTTCCCGGCCGCCATAAGCCCCGCCCCCAATCTAGGAAGCCCCGCCCCCCGCATGGGACACAGATGATAGGGTGGCTGGCTAATGTGAGCCCTGCCATCCACATGCAGGAAAGGCCATCTGTAGCCCATGGAAGCTGATTGAGGAGCAGTGCCTGGTAGGTGGAAGTGTACCTGTCTTGGAGGAAGCCCCATCTGATATCTAGAGGAAGCCCTGCCCCCCTGCACAGGGGAGAGGTCACCCCAGCCTCATGTGCACTAAGGAGTGCTTGTGTGACAGGAGGAAGACCTGCCTGGAGGAAGCCTCGCCCCCCTGGGACAGCGGTGGACTGGACACCTGCAACCAAAATGTAGTAAGTATGAATCTACCTGCCCCCACTGTCTTCAGTGACCTTTCCCCTCCCCCTGCTAGCTCCGGTGATCTTCTTGCTCCCCCCAGTAGCCCCAGTGACCCTTGTCCTGCCCCCACTAGCTCCAGTGACCTCCTCCCTCTTCCCCTTAAGCTCCAGTGGCTTTCTGCCCCCTCAAGTAGCCCCAGTGACCTTCTGCTCCCCCCCTCCCAGCTCCAGTGACCTTCTTCCTCCACCCTAGTAGCCCAAGTGAACTTCTTCCTGCCCCTGCTAGCCCCAGTGACCTCATCCCTCCCCCCACTATCTCCAGTGTCCTTTTGCCTACCTCCAGTATCCCCAATGACCCCCCAGCAGCTCCAGTGACCTCTCTCTTCCCCCATTAGCCCCAGTGACCCTCTGCCTCCCCCCATTAGCTCCAGTGACCTTCTCCTTCCCCCCCCCCACTAGCCCCAGTGATCTCCCCCACACACACACACACTAGCCTCAGTGACCTTCTCCCCTACCCCAGTAGCCCCAGTGACCTTCTCCCTCCCCCTAGTAGCCCCATGATCTTCTGCCTCCCACCACTAGCTGCAGTGACCTCCCCCCCCCCACTAGCCCCAGTGACCCTCTGCCACCTCCCAATAGCCCCATTGACCCCCCCCCCTTCACTAGCCCCAGTAACCTTCTTCCTCCCCCACTAGTCCCAGTGACCATCTGCCTCCCCCCCAATAGCTCCAGTGACCTTCTGCCCCCCAGCAGGGCCGGGCCGAGGCAGAGGCTGGAGAGGCTCCAGCCTCAGGGCGCAGTGTAGGAGGGGGCGCACAACTCACTCAGCTATCATTTCCTATTGTGTTTGAAGCAGAAAGAAATAAGAAAAGGGGATACATGATAGTGACTGCAAGCCAGATAACTAGAGATTAAAGAGGAACTCCAGTGAAAATAATTTAATATAAAAAGGTGCTTAATTTTTACAATAATTATGTATACATGATTTAGTCAGAGTTTGCTCATTGTAAAATCTTTCCTCTCCCAGATTCACATTCTGACATGTATTACATGGTGACATTGTTACTGTGGGCAGATTATGTAGCTGTTCTGGCTTTAACAGACAGCTATAAACAGCCATTTCCTGTGTGTGTCATTGTTACATTGTGGCAGTTTGCCCAGAGTACCGTACGGTACCAGAGCCTCTTGTGGGAGGGGTTTCAGCACAAAATCAGTCATACAGCGCCCCCTGATGGTCTGTTTGTGAAAATCATTATATTTTTCATGTAAAAGTGGGTATCAGCTACTGATTGGGATAAAGTTCAATTCTTGGTCGGAGTTTCTCTTTAAGGTGTTGGGGAGGTTGGGGGCCCTGGGGTGCCTCTTACTTAATAGCAATCAGAGTGATGGCTGGGGTGGGAGGGATGGAGGGGCGCACTTTGCTGTCTTAGCCTTGAGTGCTGAAGGACCTTGTCCCAGCTCTGCCCCCCAGTAGCCCCAGTGACCTCCCCCCCAGTAGCCCCAGTGACCTCCCCCCCCCCTCCACTAGCCCCAGTAACCTTCTCCCTCCCCCACTAGCTCCAGTGACCTTCTCCCTCCCTCGCCCCACTAGCCCCAGTGACCTCCCTCCCCCCACTAGCTCCAGTGACTTTCTCCGTTCCCCACTAGCTTTATTGACCTCTGTCGCTTTTCCTCCTGTTGTGGCCACTCTCAGTGGGAAGAGGGGGGATGCTCCTCTCTGCCCTGGTCTGAGTAGTACTCTAATGCCTGGTACACACCATGCAATTTCCCGTCAGATTGACAATCGAATCAATAATTTCCGGCAGGTCCGATCTGATGTCTGATAATTCGTCTGATCGATTTCCAATCACTTCTATACAAAAATGATCAGAAATTAGATCGGACCTGTCAGAAATTATTACAGTCAATGTGACGGGATATTTCGTGGTGTATACTTGGCATTATCTGCTATATCATTTTCTGTGTATGATCCAAGGCTTTGAAGCTGGTAGTCAGTAAAGGTGGCCACACACCATACAATTTTTTAAATATCTATTCAATTGAAGAATTGCAATCAATTTTTCTGACTGATTGTAACATTTCAAAAATCTGACCAATGTACCACACACACATGTTCAATTTTTCCCCAATTATGATAAAAATGATTGGAAACTCTGAGAAAGTTGATAGGGTGTATATATTAATAAATTGACAATCTAACACACACCATACAATCTTTAGAAAAATTGAAGAAAAATTTCCAGCATTTCGGATCAATAAGTCGAAAAAAACGGGAAATCCGATTGGAATTTTCATTCGAATAACAAAAAAAGGTTTCGATTTTTTTCAGGAGATCCAATCATATTTTTAATTGCTGTAAAATCGGATTATTTTATTGTGTTGTGTGTGGCCACCTTTAGTTTAATTCGTGCTTAGACAATCTGCTATGATCTCCTGTGTAGGCTGAGTAGGTGCTTTCTTTATTTATGAACTCTACCTCTGTTTTCACTGTCCCCCAAGTGTATAGCCAGTTAAAAATTGTAAAGGCCCATACCCAATATGCTTTTTTTACAGCAATTTTTACGACATCGGTCATTTTTTTTTTAACGACGAGCGTTTCCCCCCGTCTCGAGATGTGGGTACAGGTGCACGATTTACACAAATGACATTTGGCATGTGTAGTCATAAAGACCAGAACGGATCGGATATTTAAGGTCCCTGTGACTTTCACTCTCATGGGGGGGGGGGGCGAATTTTTGACACTCGCCCTGGGAGAAATTTATCCTAGAAACTGCACTGCTTGAGGTCAACTTAACTTAATCACACACCAACACACTGGCTACATGCTTCACACTTCTCAATATCTAGCTCTTTGACTTTCTCCATCATTTGCAGGCTACCAGAAATTAATTGAGTAAAATGAGTGCACCACTACCACCAGTGGCTATGGAGATGCCCAAGGGGTAATTTGGGTTCCAGTAGCCAAACTCCTGCTACTGGATGAGGGGGAGCTCTGATGGCAGAGTTTGCAGCGGATACATGCCAGAGTTTGGTAATACTATAGCTTAACTCCAGGTGCTGCATGTGGGGGACAATAGCTGCCATAGTTTTCAGCTGCTTGATGATAGGGAGGAATAGTTTGCAATATTTGGTGTAGAGGAGAGAAAGCAAGGAACAGCAGCTGTAGAAGCCAGAGTCTGAGGAGGGATGATCTGGCCGGATCCTTTGTATCATTAGTTTTCATTTGACATACTCTCCTCCCCAGTGATGCCTTCCTGTACATAGCAGCATAAATCTGTGATTCGTGGTGCTTGTAGCGGCTGTGCATCTTGGTCTCCACCTTGGCTCCTGTCAGGTCAGGTTGCATGATGCCCTCATTCTGAAACCAGAATTACCCAAACTCAGCCTTCTCAGGTATTCTCTAAAAAACCATATCCTACCTGGTTAGCTCTCTAAACCATATCATACCTGGTTAGCTGAACCATGGAGACACCACGGCAGTTGATATTGGCCTTTGAACCTTCTCAACACATTTGGAAGGCATTTACATTCAGTACCCTTTAGGTTGCTTAGGCCTCAAGCATACTCACTCCATCACCCCCTTGTTGGCTACTGGATGGATAGATCACTGTTTTCATAGATAATACAGTTATTGATATTTTTCTTTCTGCCCTGTATTGTTGACATACCTGCTATTCCCATTTTTTCTGTTATTCTAATACCTGCATAAGTTGGGAGAGCTGTCCTAACCCAACCAAAGTTATGGTTTGACCTTCACACTTTTATCCTCCTTAATGATGCTTAACTGATTTTAGTGATTGGTATGGTTCATCACCTGAATAAACCATACCATTTTCATTTTTTTTCACACCAATTTCATTTGTGTTCTATCTTTATTGTACAACCTCAACCTGTTAATAGACTCGACATAAGAAAATAGAAAATGTGACTGGATGTTTAAAACGAGCAGGGTGAATCTTCACTATTCATCTCATTTAGCTAATCTCACCCTATGAGTAAGTATGGATGCTAACTGGAATCCATCTACTGAAACTATTGAAAACTCATTATAGTTCAAAGAAAATACTGACTGAGCAATAAGATTAGCCCAAGTTATCCTAAAAGCTTAAAATAAGACCTATGTATCTACACCATATTTAAGTAACATCAATGCTGTCCGTTTCACTGAGCAAAGACAAGACAAATACATTTTTTTCTCCTGGCAGACTCAAAGCACTAGACCTTCAGCTACTAGAACGTGCTCTATAGGCAGTAGCAGTGTTAGGGAGTATTGCCCAAGGTCTCCTACTGAATAGGTGCTGGCTTACTGAACAAGCAGAGCCAAGATTTGAACCCTGGTCTCCTGTGTCAGCGGCAGAGCCCTTAAAGTGAACCTTAACCCGGGAAAAAAATGAGTTTTACTCACCTGGGGCTTCCAATAGCCCCCTGCAGCTGTCTGGTGCCCTCGCTGTGTCCCTTCGATCCTCCTGTCCCCGCCGGCGGCCACTTCCAGTTTCGCCCGTCAGGACCTGACAGGCTGGGAATGCGAGTGATTATTCGTGTTCCCAGCCACAATAGCTCCCTATAGCAGCATAGAGGGCTGCTATAGCAGCATAGAGGGAGCTATTGTGGCTGGGAATGCTAATCATCACTCGCACTCCCAGCCTGTCGGGTCCTGACGGCGAAACTGGAAGTGGCCTCCGGCGGGGACAGGAGGGTCGGAGGGAGGCGAGGGCACCAGACAGCTGCAGGGGGCTATTGGAAGCCCCAGGTGAGTAAAACTCATTTTTTTCCCGGCTTAAGGTTACCTTTAACCAGTAAAATATCCAGCCACTGCAAAGAGCCCCTCAGCAGTACAAATGCTGACTGATCTCTGCTATTGTCTTTTAATGTGTGGTTTTAAGCCAAGTATCACAAAGCACGACTATTGTCATTCCAAATGATTCTGCTAATAAGTGTTGTGGTAAGAATATCCTGCTACATCTTTTTTACTCTAACGTTCTTGATTTTTGCATAACGATAATCTGTGAATTATACTTCTGATGCATCTTTCAGCAATAACGCTTATATTTTCCATCAGAGTCTATAGCAATATGGCAAATTTCCTTTTATTAACTGCCAAGAGGACCATTTGATTTTGTTTATGTCTTTTCATTTCTCAGTCACAGTAATGGTTTCGCATTATTGTCAATGTGAACTCAGTTGTCTAATAAAAGAGAATTAAAGCAGTGTTTGATGCTATCGCTTTAATTCACAGAACAATTTGTAATCAGACACGGGAGAATAGCTGGTTCGGTGGATTGCGAGCGGTCAAATTAAAACCCATAACAACAACATAAACGGAATGTTATTACCGATGTCTTCATCACTCACATGATAAAATATGATATTTTTTCATTATGCAGAGTTCTGATATTAGGGAAAAGGGAGATATTCATGCAAAACTTTCACTGTCATGACTTACAATGGAACTCCAGTTCAAACATTTCCCTTGCTTTAGAATGAGTGAGAGAAAGTAAGTCAGTTAACCACTTGAGGACCTAGGGCTTTCTACCCCTTAAGGACCGGCCACTTTTTTTCCATTCAGACCACTGCAGCTTTCACGGTTTATTGCTCGCTCATACAACCTACCACGTAAATGAATTTTGGCTCCTTTTCTTGTCACTAATAAAGCTTTCTTTTGGTGCTATTTGATTGCTCCTGTGATTTTTACTTTTTATTATATTCATCAAAAAAGACATGAATTTTGGCAAAAAAATGATTTTTTTAACTTTCTGTGCTGACATTTTTCAAATAAAGTAAAATTTCTGTATACATGCAGCGCGAAAAATGTGGACAAACATGTTTTTGATTAAAAAAAAAACCCATTCAGTGTATATTTATTGGTTTGGGTAAAAGTTATAGCGTTTACAAACTATGGTGCAAAAAGTGAATTTTCCCATTTTCAAGCATCTCTGACTTTTCTGACCCCCTGTCATGTTTCATGAGGGGCTAGAATTCCAGGATAGTATAAATACCCCCCAAAAGACCCCATTTTGGAAAGAAGACATCCCAAAGTATTCACTGAGAGGCATAGTGAGTTCATAGAAGATATTATTTTTTGTCACAAGTAAGCGGAAAATGACACTTTGTGAGGGGAAAAAAAAAAAAAAAAGTTTCCATTTCTTCTAACTTGCGACAAAAAAAAATGAAATCTGCCACGGACTCACCATGCCCCTCTCTGAATACCTTGAAGGGTCTACTTTCCAAAATGGGGTCATTTGTGGGGTGTGTTTACTGTCCTGACATTTTGGGGGGTGCTAAATTGTAAGCACCCCTGTAAAGCCTAAAGGTGCTCATTGGACTTTGGACCCCTTAGCGCAGTTAGGCTGCAAAAAAGTGCCACACATGTGGTATTGCCGTACTCAGGAGAAGTAGTATAATGTGTTTTGGGGTGTATTTTTACACATACCCATGCTGGGTGGGAGAAATATCTCTGTAAATGACAATTTGTTAATTTTTTTTACACACAATTGTCCATTTACAGAGATCTTTCTCCCACTCAGCATGGGTATGTGTAAAAATACACCACAAAACACATTATACTACTTCTCCTGAGTACGGCGATACCACATGTGTGGCACTTTTTTGCACCCTAACTGCGCTAAAGGGCCCAAAGTCCAATGAGTACCTTTAGGATTTCACAGGTCATTTTGAGAAATTTCGTTTCAAGACTACTCCTCACGGTTTAGGGCCCCTAAAATGCCAGGGCAGTATAGGAACCCCACAAATGACCCTATTTTAGAAAGAAGACACCCCAAGGTATTCCGTTAGGAGTATGGTGAGTTCATAGAAGATTTTATTTTTTGTCAAAAGTTAGCGGAAAATGACACTTTGTGAAAAAACACAATTAAAATCAATTTCCGCTAACTTGTGACAAAAAATAAAATCTTCTATGAACTCGCCATACTACTAACGGAATACCTTGGGGTGTCTTCTTTCTAAAATGGGGTCATTTGTGGGGTTCCTATACTGCCCTGGCATTTTAGGGGCCCTAAACCGTGAGGAGTAGTCTTGAAACGAAATTTCTCAAAATGACCTGTGAAATCCTAAAGGTACTCATTGGACTTTGGGCCCTTTAGCGCAGTTAGGGTGCAAAAAAGTGCCACACATGTGGTATCGCCATACTCGGGAGAAGTAGTACAATGTGTTTTGGGGTGTATTTTTACACATACCCATGCTGGGTGGGAGAAATACCTCTGTAAATGGACAATTGTGTGTAAAAAAAATCAAAAGATTGTCATTTACAGAGGTATTTCTCCCACCCAGCATGGGTATGTGTAAAAATACACCCCAAAACACATTATACTACTTCTCCCGAGTACGGCGATACCACATGTGTGGCACTTTTTTGCACCCTAACTGCACTAAGGGGCCCAAAGTCCAATGAGTACCTTTAGGATTTCACAGGTCATTTTTGTTTCAAGACTACTCCTCGCGGTTTAGGGCCCCTAAAATGCCAGGGCAGTATAGGAACCCCACTAATGACCCCATTTTAGAAAGAAGACACCCCAAGGTATTCCGTTAGGAGTATGGTGAGTTCATAGAAGTTTTTATTTTTTTGTCACAAGTAAGCGGAAATTGATTTTAATAGTTTTTTTTCACAAAGTGTCATTTTCCGCTAACTTGTGACAAAAAATAAAATCTTCTATGAACTCACTATACTCCGTACGGAATACCTTTGGGTGTCTTCTTTCTAGAATGGGGTCATTTGTGGGGTTCCTATACTGCCCTGGCATTTTAGGGGCCCTAAACCGTGAGGAGTAGTCTTGAAACCAAATGTCGCAAAATGACCTGTGAAATCCTAAAGGTACTCATTGGACTTTGGGCCCCTTAGCGTACTTAGGGTGTAAAAAAGTGCCACACATGTGGTACCGCCGTACTCAGGAGAAGTAGTATAATGCGTTTTGGGGTGTATTTTTACACATACCCATGCTAAGTGGGAGAAATATCTCTGTAAATGACAATTGTTTGATTTTTTTACACACAATTGTCCATTTACATAGAAATTTCTCCCACCCAGCATGGGTATGTGTAAAAATACACCCCAAAACACATTATACTACTTTTCCTGAGTACGGCGGTACCACATGTGTGACACTTTTTTGCAGCCTAGGTGCGCTAAGGTGCCCAACGTCCTATTCACAGGTCATTTTGAGGCATTTGTTTTCTAGACTACTCCTCGCGGTTTAGGGCCCCTAAAATGCCAGGGCAGTATAGGAACCCCACAAGTGACCCCATTTTAGAAAGAAGACACCCCAAGGTATTCTGTTAGGTGTATGACGAGTTCATAGAAGATTTTATTTTTTGTCAAAAGTTAGCGGAAAGTGACACTTTGTGGAAAAAAACCAATAAAAATCAATTTCCGCTAACTTTTGACAAAAAATAAAATCTTCTATGAACTCGTCATACACCTAACAGAATACCTTGGGGTGTCTTTTTTTCTAAAATGGGGACACTTGTGGGGTTCCTATACCGCCCTGGCATTTTACGGGCCCAAAACCGTGAGTAGTCTGGAAACCAAATATCTCAAAATGACTGTTCAGGGGTATAAGCATCTGCAAATTTTGATGACAGGTGGTCTATGAGGGGGCGAATTTTGTGGAACCGGTCATAAGCAGGGTGGCCTTTTAGATGACAGGTTGTATTGGGCCTGATCTGATGGATAGGAGTGCTAGGGGGGTGACAGGAGGTGATTGATGGGTGTCTCAGGGGGTGGTTAGAGGGGAAAATAGATGCAATCAATGCACTGGGGAGGTGATCGGAAGGGGGTCTGAGGGGGATCTGAGGGTTTGGCCGAGTGATCAGGAGCTCACACGGGGAAAATTAGGGCCTGATCTGATGGGTAGGTGTGCTAGGGGGTGACAGGAGGTGATTGATGGGTGTCTCAAGGTGTGATTAGAGGGGGGAATAGATGCAAGCAATGCACTGGCGAGGTGATCAGGGCTGGGGTCTGAGGGCATTCTGAGGGTGTGGGCGGGTGATTGAGTGCCCTAGGGGCAGATAGGGGTCTAATCTAATAGGTAGCAGTGACAGGGGGTGATTGATGGGTAATTAGTGGGTGTTTAGGGTAGAGAACAGATGTAAACACTGCACTTGGGAGGTGATCGGACGTCGGATCTGCGAGCGATCTATTGGTGTGGGTGGGTGATCAGATTGCCCGCAAGGGGCAGGTTAGGGGCTGATTGATGGGTGGCAGTGACAGCGGGTGATTGATGGGTGGCAGTGACAGGGGGTGATTGATGGGTGGCAGTGACAGGGGGTGATTGATGGGTGATTGATAGGTGATTGACAGGTGATTGACAGGTAATCAGTGGGTTATTACAGGGGAGAACAGATGTAAATATTGCACTGGCGAATTGATAAGGGGGGGTCTGAGGGTAATCTGAGCGTGTAGGCGGGTGATTGGGTGCCCGCAAGGGGCAGATTAGGGTCTGATCTGATGGGTAACAGTGACAGGTGGTGATAGGGGGTGATTGATGGGTGATTGATGGGTAATTAGTGGGTGTTTAGAGGAGAGTAAACGCTGCGCTTGGGTGGTGATCTGATGTCGGATCTGCGGGCGATCTATTGGTGTGGGTGGGTAATCAGATTGCCCGCAAGGGGCAGGTTAGGGGCTGATTGTTGGGTGGCAGTGACAGGGGGTGACAGGGGGTGATTGATGGGTGATAGGTGATTGGCAGGTGATTGACAGGTGATCAGTGGGTTATTACAGGGAAGGATAGATGTAAATAATGCCCTGGCGAATTGATAAGGGGGGGTCTGAGGGTAATCTGAGCGTTTAGGCGGGTGATTGGGTGCCCTCAAGGGGCAGATTAGGGTCTGATCTGATAGGTAACAGTGATAGGGGGTGATTGATGGGTGATTGATGGGTAATTAGTGGGTGTTTAGAGAAGATAACAGATGTAAACAATACATTTGGGAGGTAATCTGACGGCGGGTTTGCGGGCGATCTAATGGTGTGGGTGGGTGATCAGATTGCCCGCAAGGGGCAGGTTAGGGGCTGATTGATGGGTGGCAGTGACAGGGGGTGACAGGGGGTGATTGATGGGTGATAGGTGATTGGCAGGTGATTGACAGGTGATCAGTGGGTTATTACAGGGAAGAACAGATGTAATAAATGCACTGGTGAATTGATAAGGGGGGGTCTGAGGGCAATCTGAGCGTGTGGGCGGGTGATTGGGTGCCCGCAAGGGGCAGATTAGGGTCTGATCTGATAGGTAAAAGTGACAGGTGGTGATAGGGGGTGATTGATGGGTGATTGATGGGTAATTAGTGGGTGTTTAGAGGAGAGAATAGATGGAAACACTGCGCTTGGGTGGTGATCTGATATCGGATCTGCGGGCGATCTATTGGTGTGGGTGGGTGATCAGTTTGCCCGCAAGGGGCAGGTTAGGGGCTGATTGTTGGGTGGCAGTGACAGGGGGTGATTGATGGGTGATAGGTGATTGGCAGGTGATTGACAGGTGATCAGTGGGTTATTACAGGGGAGAACAGATGTAAATATTGCACTGGCGAATTGATAACAGGGGGTCTGAGGGTAATCTGAGCGTGTAGGCGGGTGATTGGGTGCCCGCAAGGGGCAGATTAGGGTCTGATCTGATGGGTAACAGTGACAGGTGGTGATAGGGGGTGATTGATGGGTGATTGATGGGTAATTAGTGGGTGTTTAGAGGAGAGTAAACGCTGCGCTTGGGTGGTGATCTGATGTCGGATCTGCGGGCGATCTATTGGTGTGGGTGGGTAATCAGATTGCCCGCAAGGGGCAGGTTAGGGGCTGATTGTTGGGTGGCAGTGACAGGGGGTGACAGGGGGTGATTGATGGGTGATAGGTGATTGGCAGGTGATTGACAGGTGATCAGTGGGTTATTACAGGGAAGGATAGATGTAAATAATGCCCTGGCGAATTGATAAGGGGGGGTCTGAGGGTAATCTGAGCGTTTAGGCGGGTGATTGGGTGCCCGCAAGGGGCAGATTAGGGTCTGATCTGATAGGTAACAGTGATAGGGGGTGATTGATGGGTGATTGATGGGTAATTAGTGGGTGTTTAGAGAAGATAACAGATGTAAACAATACATTTGGGAGGTAATCTGACGGCGGGTTTGCGGGCGATCTAATGGTGTGGGTGGGTGATCAGATTGCCCGCAAGGGGCAGGTTAGGGGCTGATTGATGGGTGGCAGTGACAGGGGGTGACAGGGGGTGATTGATGGGTGATAGGTGATTGGCAGGTGATTGACAGGTGATCAGTGGGTTATTACAGGGAAGAACAGATGTAATAAATGCACTGGTGAATTGATAAGGGGGGGTCTGAGGGCAATCTGAGCGTGTGGGCGGGTGATTGGGTGCCCGCAAGGGGCAGATTAGGGTCTGATCTGATAGGTAAAAGTGACAGGTGGTGATAGGGGGTGATTGATGGGTGATTGATGGGTAATTAGTGTGTGTTTAGAGGAGAGAATAGATGTAAACAATGGATTTGGGAGGTGATCTGATATCGGATCTGCGGGCGATCTATTGGTGTGGAGGGGTGATCAGATTGCCCGCAAGGGGCAGGTTAGGAGCTGATTGATGGGTGGCAGTGACAGGGGGTGATTGATGGGTGATTGATGGGTGATTGACGGGTGATTGACAGGTGATTGACAGGTGATCAGGGGGGATAGATGCATACAGTACATGGGGGGGGGGGGGTCTGGGGGGGTCTGGGGAGAATCTGAGGGGTGGGGGGGTGATCAGGAGGGAGCAGGGGGCAGGGGGGGGGTATAAAAAAAAATAGCGTTGACAGATAGTGACAGGGAGTGATTGATGGGTGATTAGGGGGGTGATTGGGTGCAAACAGGGGTCTGGGGGGTGGGCAGGGGGGGGTCTGATGGGTGCTGTGGGCGATCTGGGGCGGGGGGGGGGAGAAAATCAGTGTGCTTGGTGCAGACTAGGGTGGCTGCAGCCTGCCCTGGTGGTCCCTCGGACACTGGGACCACCAGGGCAGGAGGCAGCCTGTATAATACACTTTGTAAACATTACAAAGTGTATTATACACTTTGTATGCGGCGATCGTCGGGTTAACATCCCGCCGGCGCTTACGTATGGCCGGCGGGATGTTGCGGCGAGTGAGCGGCGACAGGCGGAGGCGGAGGATCGCGTCACGGATGACGCGATCGCTCCGCCCATGCCCAAACAAGGACCGCCGCATTTTGTCAATACGGCGGTCCTTGCGGCGTCTGCTTCCCGGCCGCCATTTGTCTATACGGCGGTCGGGAAGTAGTTAAGACAGTATCCTCTAGAGATACACGTGGAGGCTAGCTCCATGTGACCATCACAAATGCTGGAGCTAATATAATAAGCCAGCTATCTTACTTTCACAGCAATAGCTGCACAGAATGCATCATATACTTCCCACCAGTAGCACGGCAGTGATATGATGAAACTGCAAGCTACTCTAGGGCTCCATCAGCAGACATGCAAGGCTCAGTTGAAACAGATATGCCTGGTTGTAAGTGAGTCTTTGTTAATCACCATAGATTACACTGCTTAGTGGCAAGTGTGCTGCCCCTTTAGTTAAACAAAATGTTAGCGTGTACCTGAGGTGAGCCTCGGGTCAAAAACTGTATACTTGCCTAAGAAGAAGGAAGCCTCTGAGTCCTGTAGAGCCCCCTCCCCCCAAAAGTAAAAGGAGCCATAAATTACTTTTCTCCTATGTTGCTGTCACTTACAATAAGTAGTAGAAATCGGACATTACCGACAGAGTTTGGATTAGCCTATCTTCTCAAGGGGGGTTCTAAGGGTTTTCTTTATTTTTAAAAGCACAGTTCCTCTTTAAGTAGTCCTTCAGTACAACCTACAGCAATCTCCTTCAAGATAGCTGCTCAGCTGTGTTCATGTGCATGCACAGGGCTTCAAAAAAGAGACTTGCAAAACAAATAAAAAGTGAATAGTTCCTCCCAAAACTTATTGATTTTTTAAATCACTATGCAGGCTGGTACTTGTCAGGAAAGAAGAGCTGTTGTCTGTGTCAACGTTGTAAATAGGGATCAGCACACAAAATTGCAGAATTCGAATCTGCAGCAAAGCAGGGCCAAGCTCTTTAAAGGGGCCCATACACCTAATGATTTTCCCGCCGATATACAGCAGATTCGATCACTGTGATCGAATCTGCTGTGAAATTGTTGCGCAAACGCTGACAGAAAGATTGATTTCCATCCGAAATCAATCATTCCCATCGATTCCCGCCAATCCGTCAGTGCGGAAGATTTTGCTCGATCACCGGCGGGTCGGGAGTGCGTTGATAGCGGTGTTCGAATGCCCGACGACTGATGCAATACAGCGGCAATACATTACCTGCTCCGCCGACGCGAGTCCCTGCTCTCTCCGCTTTCCTCTTCACCGCGCTGGGCTCCGAGTCTGGCAGGCTTCACTGAACTTCCTGTCCCGGCAGGAAGTTTAAACAGTAGAGCGCCCTGTACTGTTTAAACTTCCCCCGGACAGGAAATTCAGTGAAGCCTGCCGGACTCGGAGCCCAGCGCGGAGAAGAGGACAGCGGAGAGAGCAGGGACTCGCGCCGGCGGAGCCCAGCGCGGAGAAGAAGACAGTGAAGACCGGGGGAGTCACGCCGGCGGGAGCAGGTAATGTATGCGGAGGGGGGGGGAGGAGGGTGTCAGCAGCGGCAGCTTCACAGACTGTCGGTTTCATGCTGAAATCGATTCACAATCTGTTTGCAGTAAAGGCAGCCATACGATCCCTCTCTGATCAGATTCGATCAGAGAGGGATCTATCTGTTGGTCGATCTGATGGCAAATCAACTAGTGTATGGCCACCTTTAGCGAGATTTTTCACAAATGTGGCAGTCAAGTTCACCATGTGAACTTAAGCAAAAATGAGGAATACATGGGGAGGTCATGTGGGGAACGTGGTAAACGTGCTCTGTTTAACCAGTAACTGCACTCCTTGCCCCAGCAACCCATAAACACACATATAGGTTAAAGGGGTGCTATGGCGAATTGCTGTTAAGATTAATGCAGCAGAAAATTAAGCCAGCATCCAAAAGAAGCTGCAATAAAAAAGCTTTAGTTTAAAAAAAAAAAAAAAGAAAGCTGCTTGCTCTGTCACTTAGGCTTTCAGTATCCCCTCATTTGCATCCTAAGCGTCGGACTAAACAGACCAGTACATTACTTATGGGGAACATCTGGTATGACTGTTTATTTTTTTCAGATCTAACTTTCCTGTCATCTGGTTGTTTTGGTTTCTCCACACTCACGAGCCTAGCCGCCTGCTACAAACAGTTGTAAAGCTGCGTTTCCTCACAGCGTAGACTGAAGCTATGAAGGACCCCTGCACTCTGACAGGCAATAAATCAGCCACCTGACACAGAGGGGGGCCGGATAGACAGCCGAGATAAGGTGGCTGATTTATTGCCTGTCAGACAATAACTGTTTGTAGCGGGCGGCTAGGCTCGTGAGTGAAGAGAAACCAAAACAACCAAATGACAGGGAAGTTAGATCTGAAAAAAATAAACAGTCATACCAGATGTTCCCCATAAATAATGTACTGGTCTGTTTAGTCCGACGCTTAGGATGCAAATGACGGGCTACTGAAAGCTAAAGTGACGGAGCAAGCAGCTCTGTTTATTTTTTTAAACTAAAGCTTTTTTATTGCAGCTTCTTTTGGATGCTGGCTTAATTTTATGCAGTGAATGGAAGGAAGTCAGCACCGGAAAGCCACAAGCGGACCGTGCTCGTACCCAGACCTCAGTGCCTCCTGGGATCCCACAAGTCCACACAACGATAAGGGTCGGCACCACTCAGAAGTAATTATAGCTCTTTATTCAAAGTGCATAAACGGCAGCAGGACAGACCGCTGTTTCGGGACAATGCCCTTCATCAACTGATGGCTGATGCAGTTGATGAAGGGCATTGTCCCGAAACAGCGGTCTGTCCTGCTGCCGTTTATGCACTTTGAATAAAGAGCTATAATTACTTCTGAGTGGTGCCGACCCTTATCGTTGTGTGGGCTTAATTTTATGCTGCATTAATTTAAACAGTAATTCGCCATAGCGCCCCTTTAATTACCATAATGAGTTTATGTGGCTTTGTAAAATGTATAAGTGATATGCTTGCTATACACCAGTGGTTCTGGGTGTGAACCTGGCGTCAGTGGCATAGAGAAATAATTTGAATATTCAGGAGTGATGCATCATGGGAAACCAGTGCCAGGACATGGTTCTCCAGCAAAAGTGACAGAGATTCCACAGTGCACCCCCCACATCTCCCCAAACCCTGCCAAAGTAATTTGGGCACTGGAGAAAGCCACTAGTGGGATATGAGTAAAATTACCAACATTCGACTACTTAATTACAAAAAAATAGTAATTTTTACAGATATTTTACTAACACCTAACCTAACTGTGTTATCACGTGAGCTCTCCTTCTACCAATACTGAACCCTACCGATCCCCCGCTGCAACTGCCTAACCGATCCTCCAACTGATGCCCCCCGCCACAATGCCCCCTCCAATTTGCAGTTCAATGGCCCCCAGGCATGTTTGGGTACTGCCACAGCCCTCAATGAGCTGCACTCAGAGGCTGGCGCCTCTCGAGCCTCTTCTTTGCCCTGGTCCTGTGGGAAGCTACAGTTGCTCCCCTAAAGCTGAATTATTGCAAATACCTTCTGTTTTAAAACGGCAAAATAACATTCAATATCTCATAAAGTGTTTAAAATAAAACTTCCATAATCAGGCAGGTGGCAATGCTAAAAGTGAAGGCAAGCTTTGCAGCAAGATGGATGAAGCTGAGTGTAAACGGTTTCAAACCGCCAACTGAAGGAGAATTCCACAAACACCAATGCAGGTTGTAAAATTCAAAAGTTTTATTCAAAATAAAAGATAAAAATACACTTTCTACTCCATGTAACCAATGAGAATTACAAACAACACAATCTAATATCACAGTCTTCTTATTATCTTCTGGTCTTCTTTCTATAGAACACTTCCGGAAGCTAGAAGGAAAACAACTGGTTAACAATAACACATAACCTTCCCACCCGGTAAGTATTTTCTCAGCGTTCCCACCCACTTTAATGAAAAATGGACCTTATTTGGATTGCCTAAACCCTGAGTACTAAAGTAATTTCAGTTTAATGCTTCACTGACAAGATCATTATATAGTACTTTAACCTCTAAGTTTGCTCATCAGCAAAATCTTTCCTAACTCAATAGTAAATAGAGTACTCTTGCTTTTTTTTATTCTCAGTCTGGCTATTTTTCTTGTTCAATAGTTCAGCCGTTTCTTAGGAAAAGCCAGAATAATACATGTATAAGTTAGATGGTTAGAAGTTAATACATTGGTTGGTTAATAAGTTAATAATAAATAATAAAATAAATAAAATTGGTTAGTGAATTACTAAATTCTTAGTAAATTAATAAGGTTATTAGAATTAAATAAAGAAGAAGAAAATAACTCCGTCACTTGTTCCTATGAGCAAAACTACTCAATATGCTTGCCCAAAAAACAGCAGAAAAATAAAAACACAACAGTTTCTTTATAAATCTCAGCTTCTGCCGCTCCTGTATGTAATCTCTTCTGTTCTTTTGCATGACCAGTCTATTGCCAAAAAAAACAGTCTATTAAGGTGCTCAGCAGAGCTCGAATATTCGAGTAGCTCGAATATTCGAGCTCTTTTCCAGCTATTTGAGCTCGGTATTCGAGCTCCGAATAGCTGTAGCTATTCGAATGGGCTATTCGAGTACACTCGAATAGCCCATTCACTATTCGAGCTATTCGAGCAAACGGCGCTATTCGAGCTCGGTACCGAGCTCGAATAGCGTCATAGCCCAGATTGATGTCCTTAGAGCCAATCAGAGGGCTCCCAGGCCCTCTGACGGCAGCCAATCACAGAGGGGGACCCTGGCCAGCCCCTACCCTATAAATAGCGGCCGCCATGTTCCGTTTCTCCGTGCTTGCCTGAGACTTGTACAGAGAGAGAGTTGCTCCTTTGTGCTTTGGCTTAGCAAGAGCTCTATTGTGGTCATTTACCTAGCGTTTTTGCTCACATACACCTCCTATACACACCTATATTTTTGTTAGTTAGTTAGTTAGACATTGTATTTTAGTTAGTAGCTTTTGTGTTACATAGAGACAGGCCAGCTGCTGCAGGCTTACAGCTTTAGGCCTCAGGGCCTTGCCTGTGTGGGCAGCTGTCCTCCTGTCCTCTGTTTATTTCTCTCTATTCTATACCAGTATTTCTGCTGTCCTTTACTACTGATTGTATTAGTATTGTAGTTATATACTGTAACTGTACTAGGACACTCACTGTCACTGTTCATAGGCTACTAGCTGCTCCTGCGTGTGTGCACTCACTTTCTGTGTACACACTACACACACTCTATTTCCTTCTGATAACTGATTAATTATTGTAATTGATTATTGTAATTAGTTAGTTGTACTTACTGTTACTACTTACTGTACTAGGAGTCTAGGACACTCAGTCACTGTTCATAGGCTACTAGCTCCTGCGTGTGTGCACTCACTGTCTGTGTACACACTACACACACTCTATCTCCTTCTGATAACTGATTGATTATTGTAATTAGTTAGTTGTTTGTACTTACTGTTACTACTTACTCTTACTGTACTAGGAGTCTAGGACACTCAGTCACTGTTCATAGGCTACTAGCTCCTGCGTGTGTGCACTCACTGTCTGTGTACACACTACACACACTCTATTTCCTTCTGATAACTGATTGATTATTGTAATTAGTTAGTTGTACTTACTGTTACTACTTACTGTACTAGGAGTCTAGGACACTCAGTCACTGTTCATAGGCTACTAGCTCCTGCGTGTGTGCACTCACTGTCTGTGTACACACTACACACACTCTATTTCCTTCTGATAACTGATTGATTATTGTAATTAGTTAGTTGTTTGTACTTACTGTTACTACTTACTCTTACTGTACTAGGAGTCTAGGACACTCAGTCACTGTTCATAGGCTACTAGCTCCTGCGTGTGTGCACTCACTGTCTGTGTACACACTACACACACTCTATTTCCTTCTGATAACTGATTGATTATTGTAATTAGTTAGTTGTACTTACTGTTACTACTTACTGTACTAGGAGTCTAGGACACTCAGTCACTGTTCATAGGCTACTAGCTCCTGCGTGTGTGCACTCACTGTCTGTGTACACACTACACACACTCTATTTCCTTCTGATAACTGATTGATTATTGTAATTAGTTAGTTGTACTTACTGTTACTACTTACTCTTACTGTACTAGGAGTCTAGGACACTCAGTCACTGTTCATAGTCTACTAGCTCCTGCGTGTGTGCACTCACTGTCTGTGTACACACACTACACACACTCTATTTCCTTCTGATAACTGATTCATTATTGTAATTAGTTAGTTGTTTGTACTTACTGTTACTACTTACTCTTACTGTACTAGGAGTCTAGGACACTCAGTCACTGTTCATAGGCTACTAGCTCCTGCGTGTGTGCACTCACTGTCTGTGTACACACTACACACACTCTATTTCCTTCTGATAACTGATTGATTATTGTAATTAGTTAGTTGTACTTACTGTTACTACTTACTGTACTAGGAGTCTAGGACACTCAGTCACTGTTCATAGGCTACTAGCTCCTGCGTGTGTGCACTCACTGTCTGTGTACACACTACACACACTCTATTTCCTTCTGATAACTGATTGATTATTGTAATTAGTTAGTTGTTTGTACTTACTGTTACTACTTACTCTTACTGTACTAGGAGTCTAGGACACTCAGTCACTGTTCATAGGCTACTAGCTCCTGCGTGTGTGCACTCACTGTCTGTGTACACACACTACACACACTCTATTTCCTTCTGATAACTGATTGCTTATTGTAATTAGTTAGTTGTACTTACTGTTACTACTTACTCTTACTGTACTAGGAGTCTAGGACACTCAGTCACTGTTCATAGTCTACTAGCTCCTGCGTGTGTGCACTCACTGTCTGTGTACACACACTACACACACTCTATTTCCTTCTGATAACTGATTCATTATTGTAATTAGTTAGTTGTTTGTACTTACTGTTACTACTTACTCTTACTGTACTAGGAGTCTAGGACACTCAGTCACTGTTCATAGGCTACTAGCTCCTGCGTGTGTGCACTCACTGTCTGTGTACACACTACACACACTCTATTTCCTTCTGATAACTGATTGATTATTGTAATTGATTATTGTAATTAGTTAGTTGTACTTACTGTTACTACTTACTGTACTAGGAGTCTAGGACACTCAGTCACTGTTCATAGGCTACTAGCTCCTGCGTGTGTGCACTCACTGTCTGTGTACACACTACACACACTCTATTTCCTTCTGATAACTGATTGATTATTGTAATTAGTTAGTTGTACTTACTGTTACTACTTACTCTTACTGTACTAGGAGTCTAGGACACTCAGTCACTGTTCATAGGCTACTAGCTCCTGCGTGTGTGCACTCACTGTCTGTGTACACACACTACACACACTCTATTTCCTTCTGATAACTGATTGATTATTGTAATTAGTTAGTTGTACTTACTGACTGTTACTACTTACTTACTTACTGTACTAGGGACACTCACTCAGTCACTGTTCATAGGCTAGCTCCTGCGCGTGTTTGCGCGTGCGTGCACTCACTGTCTGTAGTGTACACACACTAAATTTACTTGTGATTACTACTGATTATTGTAACTGCTAGTTGTACTTCCTGACTGTTACTACTTACTTACTGTACTAGGGACACTCACTCAGTCACCTCACCCACCAACCCACTCCATTAAAGTACCCCTTTTAAAAAACTTTTGTCTATACGCCCAAAACATCGAAGATGTCTGGAAGTGGCAGCCAGCGCGGTTTGGGCAAGGGGAAGGGCAGCAAGGGAATCAGGAGGAGAGGGAGCAGCATTGTGGCAGGCCGCGGCCGCGCCACCATGCACAGTTCCGCAGCAGCAGCAGCAGCGTCAGTGGCTAACATTCCTCCCATAGCCACTGGCCGTGGACGCCTTGGGCGCCGCCCAGCAGGAGCATCTGCAACTCACGCTGCAGAGACACAGCAGCAGCAGCGTGTAGCACCTGCTCCGATTTTCCTCCAGCCGGGTCGGAAACGTCCCATTGAGGAAAAGCATGCAGACACTGTGGTGCAACTCATGACGGAGGACGAGCAGCCCGCCATCAGCTCTGCATCCGAGGCCTCCACCCTCACCACCACCACCACCACCACCCCTGTTCGCAGCAGCCGCCCAGCAGGGTCTGGGGAGGAGGCCAGTTCACCGTCACAAGTTGGCGACCTGTCACTCAGCAGTATTTTTACCCCAGGCACCATCAGGGTATTGTCTGCTGTTGTTGGCGATTTTGAGGAGGAGATGCTGATGGGCACTTTGGGGGATGAGGGATTGGACAGCAAGACTGTGGCGACAGTCAAGCAGCCCATCCATGCATCAGGAGAGGAGTTTGGGGGGTCATCATCCCAGCAGGACATGTTTCAGGAGGGGGAGGATGATGATGACCCGGTGACAGACAGAGACTGGGTGTCACCACCTCCAGGGGATGTCGTCCTCAGCAGCTCTGAGGAGGAGGAGGAGGATGCTCTTGTGGGCCTTGCAAGGAGGCGCATCATTGCAAGCATTGGCAGCAGTAGGCAGGTCCCACAGCCTGCTGGTGTCTCAGGCTCAGCAGCAGCAGCAGCAGCATCTGCCAGTACCACCACCAGCCGCACCCAAGCCCCCCAAGCCCCCCCCCCAACCACCACAGGGAGACAGGCAGCAGCGCTTCCATGCCGTAGGGGGATGTTTCTGTCACCAATCTGGCGATATTTCACCATGCCCACTGTGTACAGCAAGTACGCCACTTGCAACCACTGTCAGCGGAAGTTGAGCAGAGGTGCAGACCCCTTAAAGGTTAGCACCAGCTCGCTCATCAACCACCTTGCTGCGAAACATTTCCACCAGCATGAGGAGTTCCAGAGGCTGAAGGCATCTGGTGCTGGCAGTGGCACCACACCCATCACTGCACAGCCTTCAGCAGCAGCAGCAACAGCAGCCACCCGCCCTCCTGCTCCTCCAGCAGCACCAGCAGGAGTGCGGAAACGCACTGCTCCTCCCCCCTCTGCAACTCCTGCCGCCGACACTGAGGCCTGTTCTGTCAGCCAGTCCTCAGTGGCCTCCTCCGCTGTGTCTGCTGATTCCCGTGCCAGCAAAAGGCCACGCCAGAGCCTTTTGAGCGAGTCCTTCCAGGGGGTGGTTAGGGCTCTGCCTCCCAGCAGCCGTTGCGTGCGGCAGCTGAACGGCTTGCTGGCACAGGCCATGTGCTCCCAACTCCTGCCGTACACGCTCGTGCAGGAGGGGAGCGACATTCGTGCGCTGCTTGCTTGCGCAGCCCCAGACTGGCAGCTCCCCAGCAGACACTTTTTCTCCCGCAAGGCCATTCCTGCACTGCACCGCTTTGTGATGGCCAATGTGGAGCGAGGGCTGGAGCACGCGGTTGGTGAAAGGGTCCACGTCACCATGGACTCCTGGAGCAGCCGCTTCGGGACAGGCCGCTACCTGTCCTTCACTGTCCACTGGGTCAGCTTGGTGGAAGGGGGTGAGGATGGGAGAGCAGCAGCGGGCACAGCAGCAGCATCAACACAGTGGGTGGTGCCACCCCGCAGGGTCAGGGGAACTGCAGCAGGTTCCTCCGATCCTCTGCCATCCTCCGGCACACCTGGGCCAAACCCCCCGCCTCAGCAGCAGCGTGAAGGCCCGCCACTGCCAAGCGCTGCTGCACTTGGTCAGCCTTGGGAAGACCAAGCTGACGGCAACCCATGTGTTGGCCAAACTCCAGGAGCAGGAGAGGATTTGGCTGACCCCCAGAGGCCTCAGAGTCGGAGAGGTGGTGGCCGACAATGGGGCCAATCTGGTTGCCGCAATAGACAGGGGAAACCTGACCCACATCCCCTGTCTTGCCCACGTGCTGAACCTGGTGGTGCAGAAGTTCTTGCGCACCTACCAGGGGATGGGCGAACTGCTGGAAACAGCAAGGAACGTTGTGCGTCACTTCCGGCGCTCGGCTGCAGCCTGTGCGAGCCTGGAAGACGTGCAAAAGGAGCTGGATCTGCCACGCCATCGGCTGATCCTTGACGTTCCGACTCGCTGGAACTCCACCCTGGCGATGTTGGAGCGTCTGGTTGAACAGAAGCACGCTGTCAACCAGTACCTTGCCCTGGCCACTGTTTCCGCCGCTCAGAGAAGGGACAAGACCAGCAACATCCCGTCCATCGTCCCCGATGATGACTGGAGGCACATGCAGCAGGTGTGCTTAGTGCTGGCTCCCTTTCTGCAGGCCACTAACATGGTGAGCAGGGACCATGCTATGGTCTGCGAGTGGGTGCCCCTGGTTTGTCTGCTGAACAGGGCCCTCGATGCTTTGCTGGAACAGGGAGCGGCAGCCTTGGACCAGCAGGAGCGGCAAGCAGCTGCACAGTCCACCTCTGAGGGGGAGGAGGAGGAGGACTTGGTGGAGGTCCCTGACCTTGCTGGTGATGAGGGGGAGCAGCACAGTGCAGCTGAGTTGGTGCGGGGGTGGAGAGAGGATGAGGCTGACGAGGCAGAGGAGGAGGATGAGGACAGCAGCACTGCCGTCGATGTGCCAGCAGACGTGGCCCGCCTCTTCCCAATGGCAGCGCACATGCTGACGTGCCTGCGCAGAGACCCCAGGGTGATCCAGATGAAGCAGAGGGAGGACATCTGGATCAGCATGATGTTGGACCCACGCCTCAAGGGGAAGTTGAGCCAGTTCCTGCCGCCTGCAGGAGGAGACCCAGCGCAACAAATAAGGAGCTTGCAGCAGGCCCTTGTTGAGCGCTTGGAGGAAGCCTTCCCCCAGCCTTCCACCCCCACTGTCCAGCAGCCAGCACAGAGGCAGCAGCAGGTGCCTGCATCCAGCAGCAAGCGCCCCACAGACCTGCTGTCTCTCAGCCATGAGCTCTACAGGACTGTAGAGGCTCCGGCAGCAGTGACTAGAGAGGAGGTGCATGCAGCAGCATCCTCCACCGGTCACAGCCAGAGCCTGACCCGCATGGTGGCTGACTACATGGGGTCCTACAGCGGGCTTGACAGCGATGCCCCTGTTGATCCCATGGAGTATTGGGTCAAGCGCCTGGAGATCTGGAGCGAGCTGGCGCAGTACGCCCTGGAAGTGCTGTCCTGCCCCCCTTCCAGCGTGCAGTCCGAGCGCTGCTTCAGTGCAGCTGGTGGTGTGGTCACCGAGAAACGCTCACGTCTGTCTCACAAGTCTGTGGACAGACTGACGTTTCTTAAGATGAACCAGGCGTGGGTGGAAGGCGAGTTCCTGGCCCCTGTTGTCGGCGAGAGGGGGACATGAACTGGCTAAGAACCATCGTTAATGTGCCTTACCACCCTTTACCACCTCCTGGCTCCTGCTCACTAAGCCAGCCTGGTTCACTTTGACTATTACGTCGCCTGCAGCCACACATTTTACACCTACAGTGGGCTGCTGTGTACTGCCCTTCTGCTGTCTGTCTGTGTTTCCCACTGCCAGGGTACACAGATTTACCTTCTGCTGCCACTCTGCCACCAGC
This sequence comes from Hyperolius riggenbachi, assembly GCF_040937935.1. Classification (NCBI taxonomy): domain Eukaryota; kingdom Metazoa; phylum Chordata; class Amphibia; order Anura; family Hyperoliidae; genus Hyperolius; species Hyperolius riggenbachi. Next base: position 383,452,164 of record NC_090649.1, on the reverse strand, counting down.
TATTACGTCAAACAATAGCTATATATCTGTGTAATTTGTTTTACAAACAAAACCAAAAAACCATTAAAAAAAAAAAAAGGTTTAATTTTTCTGAGGTGCCCGGGTTGAAAACTGTGTTGTCCCAGTTGTGTATTGGACACGATGTGGGCTGCACGACCGCTGTCTGGGACCTCCTGTTGTGTTCATTTACGGCCTGGTATCACCGCTAGGTACCAGGGCTATTATGTCACGCTGCCTGCCTGCTGCCACACTCACACTACTCCTCCATTCCTCCTGCTGCTGCTGTCTGTCTGTCTGTGTTTCCCACTGCCAGGGTACACAGAATTACCTTCTGCTGCCAGTCTGCCACCAGCTATTACGTCAAACAATAGCTGCACACATAATTACTCCTCCATTCCTCCTGCTGCTGCTGCTGTCTGTCTGTCTGTGTTTCCCACTGCCAGGGTACACAGATTTACCTTCTGCTGCCACTCTGCCACCAGCTATTACGTCAAACAATAGCTATATATCTGTGTAATTTGTTTTACAAACAAAACCAAAAAACCATTAAAAAAAAAAAGGTTTAATTTTTCTGAGGTGCCCGGGTTGAAAACTGTGTTGTCCCAGTTGTGTATTGGACACGATGTGGGCTGCACGACCGCTGTCTGGGACCTCCTGTTGTGTTCATTTACGGCCTGGTATCACCGCTAGGTACCAGGGCTATTATGTCACGCTGCCTACCTGCTGCCACACTCACACTACTCCTCCATTCCTCCTGCTGATGCTGCTGTCTGTCTGTGTTTCTCACTGCCAGGGTACACAGAATTAGCTTCTGCTGCCACTCTGCCACCAGCTATTACGTCAAACAATAGCTGCACACATAATTACGCCTCCATTCCTCCTGCTGCTGCTGCTGTCTGTCTGTCTGTGTTTCCCACTGCCAGGGTACACAGATTTACCTTCTGCTGCCACTCTGCCACCAGCTATTACGTCAAACAATAGCTATATATCTGTGTAATTTGTTTTACAAACAAAACCAAAAAACCATTAAAAAAAAAAAAGGTTTAATTTTTCTGAGGTGCCCGGGTTGAAAACTGTGTTGTCCCAGTTGTGTATTGGACACGATGTGGGCTGCACGACCGCTGTCTGGGACCTCCTGTTGTGTTCATTTACGGCCTGGTATCACCGCTAGGTACCAGGGCTATTATGTCACGCTGCCTACCTGCTGCCACACTCACACTACTCCTCCATTCCTCCTGCTGATGCTGCTGTCTGTCTGTGTTTCCCACTGCCAGGGTACACAGAATTAGCTTCTGCTGCCACTCTGCCACCAGCTATTACGTCAAACAATAGCTGCACACATAATTACTCCTCCATTCCTCCTGCTGCTGCTGCTGTCTGTCTGTGTTTCCCACTGCCAGGGTACACAGATTTACCTTCTGCTGCCACTCTGCCACCAGCTATTACGTCAAAAAATAGCTATATCTGTGTAATTTGTTGTAAAAACAAAACAAAAAAAACCAAAAAAAAAAAAAGGTTTAATTTTTCTGAGGTGCCCGGGTTGAAAACTGTGTTGTCCCAGTTGTGTATTGGACACAATGTGAGCTGCACGACCGCTGTCTGGGACCTCCTGCCTGCTGTGTTTATTTACAGCCCTGGTATCACCGCTAGGTACCAGGGCTATTATGTCACGCTGCCTGCCTCATTGACTGCCTGCTGCCACACACTCATCCTCCTCCTCCTGCTGCTGAATTTACCTCCTGCTGTCTGTGTGTTTCCACTGCCAGGGAGCACATACAATGGCGCTTCCAACATGCGTGCGCCACCAGCTATTTGTTACGCTCAAAAATAGCTGCATTTCTTTAAAAAAAAAATTTGAAAAGAGAAATAAGTGAAGAAGAAGACGATATAGAAGAAGATGAAGAAGATGAAGAAGAAGAAGATGAAGAAGAAGAAGAAGAAGGAGAAGAAGATGAAGAAGAAGAAGATGAAGAAGATGAAGAAGATGAAGAAGATGAAGATGAAGAAGATGAAGAAGATGAAGAAGAAGAAGAAGATGAAGAAGAAGAAGATGAAGAAGAAGAAGATGAAGATGATGAAGAAGAAGAAGATGAAGAAGATGAAGAAGAAGATGAAGAAGATGAAGAAGAAGAAGATGAAGAAGAAGAAGAAGAAGATGAAGATGAAGAAGAAGATGAAGAAGATGAAGAAGATGAAGAAGATGAAGAAGAAGATGAAGAAGATGAAGAAGATGAAGAAGAAGAAGATGAAGAAGAAGAAGAAGATGAAGAAGATGAAGAAGATGAAGATGAAGAAGATGAAGAAGATGAAGAAGAAGAAGATGAAGAAGATGAAGAAGAAGATGAAGAAGAAGATGAAGAAGAAGATGAAGAAGATGAAGAAGATGAAGAAAAAGAAGATGAAGAAGAAGAAGATGATGATGAAGAAGATGAAGTAGATGAAGAAGAAGAAGAAGACAATATAAAAGAAGAAGAAGATATAGAAGAAGATATAGAAGAAGAAGATATAGAAGAAGAAGAAGAAGAAGATATAGAAGATAAAGAAGAAGAAGAAGAAGTATATACAGTACTGAACAAATTTCTGGACACAACTTCTCTTTTCAACTTTTTTTTTTTAAAGGAACATCCCCACATAATCACTTGCTGTTGTTACTTGGAAAAAAAGAGGTTTCTTGCATCATTCACCCTCAAAACAAGTGTTGGAAGCTATTTAAGGCCATTTCGAATAGTCAGCTCGAATAATGAGCTCGAATACCGACTCGAATAGTGAGCTCGAATTCCGAGGTCGAATCGAATAGTAAAAATTATTCGACTCGAACATTCGACTGACCTCGAATAATTTACTATTCGAATTCGACCTAACTCGAATTTTGAAAAGGGGTATTTGAGCACCACTGTTAACAGGTACTTCTACAGAAAGCTTGCATTATTTAACTTTATCAGTTAGCCATTAAAAGGTATTACTTTTACAAGACTTTGTTTTTTTCTACCTACATATATTGTTTGGCTAACACGGTACAGAAACATTTTTACTACTATCAGGTACTTCTTCTAAATCTTTCAACACACTACTGGTAAATGGACATATTAATCATTTCTCCTTTCTTTTACAGGAATCCAGTCGGACCACCCTTCCCATAGGTAAGTATTTCTTCCAATATAACTTCGCACTATCTTGTGCACCACACATAAAATAACCAAAACAAAATGGCTTCTTGCATTTATTACTTTGGTAAAGTCAGTAAGCTATAAGAGGTTAAGATAGGCCTCTAGCGGACAGAACAGTAGCTCATTTCCTTAAGCAGATTCACTTTCCTCTCAATCTCACTATCTCTTAGTTTCAGGCCTAGTATATGGGTAATATGCAGTTTTTGCCTTCCATAACACAACTGTTTTCCCATTACAGCAACCATTCAGGCCACTTATAAAAATCAAAATAAAATACAAGTGAGATTATATTCATCACAGTAGGGAGGATAATTCTGAATTCTCAGCCTCCTAACACTACACTTCAGAAGTGGGGGATATCATATTACCAGAGCCAAATTTACTGTAATTAAAAATGTTTAAAAATCTTTCTTGCGACATGCTGATTTATCAACACATTGATCACATTTCATACATGTCATCTTGAACAATTTCTTTTCCAGCACTTCAGTGTCAAAAATCACTGGCTACCATCTGTCTGGCTCTCTTTCCTCTGTCTGAAATCCCTCTCCTGGCTGTCCCACTCCTTGTCAGCTTTACAGGACTGATGGCTGGCTTATCTTATGGAGGATTGAAGAATCATCATGGCTCAGTAATTTTCCCCCAAAATGTCAGCTGTCGCATCGTCTGGCCTGCCTCTCCTCAGCTGTGCCTGCTGTATCCTTCCTCTTCCCCTGTCCGCTCCAACTGCCAACTCAACCCCTCAGAAAGCTGTTATATCTTCCCTAACAGCATCCCTGCTTGTGTGTCTGGTTGCTTAGCAACCTTCCCTCAGCCATCAGCTCTGCCTACCCACACATTACACATTACAACTAAGGTCAAAATGCCCTTACTTAACAAAGCTGTGTCAGCAGCGCCTCTATTTAAAGCTGCTGACCAGGTAATAATATAAAAATAAAAATAAATAGATCCCCCCTCTTTCTACCTGCTACATGAGTACTTGCAGTTGTCTAAGCAAGTGCAGTTGTCTGGTCACATCATGGCAGACAGTGCAAATACATTACATCATAAAAGGCAGATCATGTGGTCCAGCTGTATATAGATTGTAAACTGTAAGCTCACAAGGGCAGGTACCTCCTCCTACTGCTTCTTATTTCGCTGTAATTTACCACATGAACGTGTACCAGTTTTAGTGATATGATATCTCAATCCACACATTAACTATGTATGTATTTATACTTGTATTACTGGATATAATGACTGTACCGTGTCTTGAACCTTCTCATGCATCTATGTTCCCCAATATATGTTTTGTACTATGTACCGCGCTACCGAAGATGATGGCGCTATATAAATAAATATTAATAATCTCATTACAAATTTGTCTAAAACTCTAAAATATTTACGGAATTTGAATCCCAAAAATGTAAAAATGATTTGTAGTGAAAATAATGTAGTGGCTAGCATTGCTTATTATTTTTTTTACAATATGTATTTATAAATAATTTATTCAGTGTTTGCCCATTGTAAAATCACAGGTGGCGCCATCTTTAGTCCTGTCAGGTGCAGCTCTCATGACAGGACTGTTTGTTTCAGAGAATTCTGAAGCCAGTGTTTCTGATGCTGAAACCAGGAAAAGTACCGTAAAAGTGGGTATCCTGAATAATTTACTGCATTCTGCCATATGTCACTACAGTGCCTCTTTAAGTTACATTTACATTGAATCTGAATGAATTCAAACCTTATCACTGCTGCCACATTGGCGTCTCTGTCCAGTTCTCTCTGGCAACCCTGAATCCTGTATCCATTGTCTTGTTTAGAAACACTTGGACTATTTGCCAGTGGCGTAGCTAAGGAGCTGTGGGCCTCGATGCAAGTTTTACAATGGGGCCCCCCAAGCACCAAAACCTGCCAATGGCGAGTACAGTGTCAGAGGTGCAAGAAGGGGATGGGGAAAAGTTTGTTAAGGATTACCACTATTCAAAGTATATATAGAAGTGATTATTATGAGCACAGGACCAATAGAGAGCTAATACTGCAGTTGAGGGAGGGTTCCTTGGGGGCCCCTCTGGCCCAAGGGCCCCGATGTGGTCGCAACCTCTGCAACCCCTATTGCTACGCCCCTGCTATTTGCTGACTGATATGAAAACTGCACCTGAATCTTTCTGCATTGCTAATAAATTTAAAACATTTTACCAGAGTTCAGTGAACATGGAAGGTGCTGTGAAGCGGCCAGGGTCCATATACCACAGGCAGACAAATAATTCAAATATATCTCCTTTATTCAATCACAGGCACTAGAAAAAACTCCATCTCACGCAATAGTAAAAATCCACAACTCCATGGACAAGATACACAGCAGACTGTTCACTCACAAATCCCACACAATTCTCTGCCAATACTAAGGGCCGGTTCTCTCATGAAGCAAGGTGAAACATTTGCATCAGGCGCAGAGATTACAGGGGCAGCATGTTTATACTGTGCATTTACATTTACAGCATGCAGTCAGAGTAGGAGGAGAAGCAAGAGAAAAGCAAGTGAGGTGAAGAGGGCATCATTGGGGAAAAGCAGCTTGTTGTGCTGTGTGAGGAGTCTGGCAGTGAGTGAGGATGGGGGAGGCAGGAGAGCAACAGTGTTTCATTTGATGGGCACAGCAGAAGGGAGGAGGTGGCACTGCTGCCCTGACCGAGGAGGAATAGAGGATGGTCAACTGGCTAAGGGTGAGCAGTTTATTTGTCACAGACTCACAGCCAGCCAGTGTGTTATTGTGTTGAGCTGCAGCAGTGTGTCATTCCTCAATTTGTTCCATATGCTCCCTTGCTGACTGAAGACATTAAAAGAAGCAGAGTAAATTGTTGGGTGCTGTGCATTCATTCCAAATCAGGGGGTCGGACGCATCCTTACAAGTGTGCCTCAGTCAGCAAAAAATCTAGAATCAACCCTGCCAACACTGCTATCCCTTTCCTTATTATAGTCCTCAAACAGAAGTTTCCAGAGAGGACTAGATCTCCCTGGTCTCATCACAGGCTTTTGTTTTGCAGAAGATTCCAGCAAGACCTACATAGCCCTGGTCCTACCTGGGGCCACGGTTTGAATATGTAAATGAGGCTGTAGACAAATTAGCAATTTAATCCCTTACAGCTATCTGAAGCAGCACCAATGCAAGATCTCAATAACAAAAGCTGACATCCAACAGAGTTCAAAATTAACATGATACATTACAGAAACAAACTGTACAAGACACAGCATAGTAACATTAGAGTTTTGCCACAGGTGCAAGAATTAAAAAACAAAACATTGTTTAGTTTCTTAAAGGGGTTCTTTCGCGAATTATGAAAAAAATAAAAAGTGGTTTATGCATAAACTATTAACATCCTTTTAAAATAGTGTAAAAAGTTTTTCAAAAAAATGAATGGTTTCCTCAAAGCAACATGTAATGTAAATGACAGACTGGGAGGCTAATCCATTTGATAGGGTTTGTTTTTTTACTTGCATTTCACAAACATAACTGCTGCCTCGTTTTCAGTTGAGTAATCTATTGCCATCAGTTGCAGTTACAGTGATAACGGCTGATCTCTGCATATTTTCTTCTTGTATTCACACACACAGAGAAAGGACCCACACCCCTCCCTCCCCTCCCTGCAGGAATGGCTAAAGCACATGCCGATAACTATTCAGTGAGTACGTCAAATGTTTACATAGTTGCCCGGCAACCAGACGGCATCTGTGCAGAATAGTTTGTATCTTCTGCAAGAGAGCAGTTCAATAAGGGGACACACTACAGCTGATAGCAGATAACTCGCTTGCAGAAGATACGAACTATTCTGCACAGATGCCGTCTGGTTGCCGGGCAACTATGTAAACATTTGACGTACACACTGAATAGTTATCGGCATGTGCTTTAGCCATTCCTGCAGGGAGGGGAGGGAGGGGTGTGTGTCCTTTCTCTGTGTGTGTGAATACAAGAAGAAAATATGCAGAGATCAGCCGTTATCACTGTAACTGCAACTGATGGCAATAGATTACTCAACTGAAAGCGAGGCAGCAGTTATGTTTGTGAAATGCAAGTAAAAAAAAAAACACCCCTATCAAATGGATTAGCCTCCCAGACCGACATCCGTCACTAATTACATTACATGTTGCTTTGAGGAAACCATTCATTTTTTTGAAAAACTTTTTACACTATTTTAGAAGGATCTTTAATAGTTTATGCATAAACCACTTTTTATTTTTTTTATCATTCACGAAAGAACTCCTTTAAACATTATAGGTTGATCCTTATCAGAAACCAGGTTACCTTCTCAATACTGACTGCATCTGTAACTGCAACTAGGCATGATCCTAATATTTTTACTGACCATGCCATCCTATGCCTGTGCTGGACTGGATGTTTCAGTCAAGCAGCTATCTCCTTTGATACAGAGTTGAGCATAATATATACAGTATTTTTATTTCCTAAAACCCATGACTCAGGAACAAATTGGAACATTACATTCTATTGTGATGGTTTTACATAGCAATATTCTTACACTGAAAAAACTAGCACTCAATACTTCAGCTGTCACAAGAAAAAAGAATTGTACCGGGAGGAGTACTGTAACTCTAGGGAAAAATGGCAAGTTAAGCAGAATCTATTTCATAGCACTAAAACTTAGCTGCTAGGTATATCACAATGCTTGCAGGAAAAAATGATTGCTATTTTTCTTATCAAATTTTAAAAGCCAAAACCACAAAACTCAATGACTTATCAAGCAATAATATGAAAAACTGTGCAAGAAACACTTTTAAAAGTATATAAAAATCAATACAAATTTTACTTGGATGAGATTGGCTTTGACTCTTTTTTTATTTAGAATACTAGATTTCTTCTTGTGGCTTATATTATGGCTTTCTGAATCTAAAATTAATTATTACAACTGAATGAGTGATAGAAAATTACAAAATTATTGCTTTTGAACAGTTTTATTCAAGAAATAAACAGAGGAACACCAAGAGCCCCAATAGTGTAGTATGTATTGACAAAGGGGATAATGACAAAGAGTAATAGTTGTTATACTCACAAGCATGGGTCACCAATAGGCAACCACTGTAAAGGCAGGTGGGGAGATTATCCTGACCCCACTCAGGAATAAGAAGTCGCTCTCTGTAGATAGTAGAAAAGGGTCGCAACCCTCCACCCAGGGTGGATACAATATTATATAGGAGAGAACAGAGGCGCCAAAAGGGTAAAAAGGGTTTTAAATGAGCTTAAAAGCCAAAAATTTGGTAATTAGAGGAGGCAGTGGTGGACTTACCTCCTCCAAGCAGACACAACACGACTGTACATTCAGTCTATTTATTAACGAACTCCAGATAAAACAAAGCAACGCGTTTCACGGGTCAGTGCCCGCTTCCTCAGGCAATAGAAAAAGGAGTTACAGCATCTAGCAAAACAAACAACACTCGGCACCTCTGAGGTCATTGCCCGCTTCCTCAGGCAATAGAAAAAGGAGTTACAGCATCTAGCAAAACAAACAACACTCGGCACCTCTGTGGTGCCGAGTGTTGTTTGTTTTGCTAGATGCTGTAACTCCTTTTTCTATTGCCGCGTTGCATTTTTGTTGCAGTGATGCGGCGTTTTGTACGCGTTGCACGTGTTTACGCATGCCACATTGTTGCGGCAATGCGGCTTGTTTGTACGCGTTGCTGTTGTGGTGATGCGGCTTTTTGGACGCGTTGCTGTTGCGGTGCTGCTGCTTTTTGTACGCGTTGCTGTTGCGGTGATGCGGCGTTTTGTACGTGTTACTGTTGCAGTGATGCGGCTTTTTGTACGCGTTGCTGTTGCGGTGATGTGGCTTTTTGTACGCGTTACTGTTGCGGTGATGCGGCTTTTTGTATGCGTTGCTGTTGCGTTGATGCGGCTTCTTGTACGCGTTGCTGTTGCGGCGTTGTGGCGGTTTTTATGCGTCGCATCTTGCATTTTTTTTTGTGTGTGCTGGTCAGCTGACAAGACATGTGATTTGTCATGTGATCACGACACCATTTTGCCTATCAGGGACTGCTGCAGTAGTTACATGTTATTGTGGAAACTCCTCTTGATCTCTGAGTGGTGAGATTCAAATTTGAACATTGTGTTTTTATTGGTGGTGTATTTTTGGCATGAGTCTTCCATCAGGTCCTCTGCCCTTGGGTGTTGGTGATTGGCTGATGGAGGAATCATGGGTAATTGTGTTTGACTATATATATGTGCAGTTTTGATATTGTCATTTGATGATCCTGTGCAACTTGATAAAGGCCCATGGGGGCCGAAACAGCGTCTGTCATTGCTATCATATTGATGCCAATAAAGTTATAAAGAGCTTCTAAATACATCGAGTGGTGCCGGTCCTTTGGCGAGATTCTATTATAAATATTTGGTTAGAGACAAATGATTGCATAAAATTGTGAGGCAGCTAAAGCATTTTTTTTTAACACAATCCCTTCATTTCAGGGGCTCAAAAGTAATTGGACAATTGACTCAAAGGCTATCTGATGGGCAGGTGTGGGCAAGTCCATTGTTATGTCATTATGAATTAAGCAGATAAAAGACCTCAAGTTGATTGGAGGTGTACTGCTTGCATATGGAAGATTTTGCTGTGAACCAACAACATGCAGTCAAAGGAGTTCTCCATACAGGTGAAAGAAGCCTTCCTTAAAGCAAACCTGAACTGAAAATGAATAGTCAAAATAAACATACGTATCTCATACTTGCCTCCTATGTAGTCTACTCATCAATCTCTTTTTTCCCTCTCCTGCATCCTGTTTGCCCACTAGAGTTGGGCCGAACCTCCGATTTTAGGTTCGCGAACCGGGTTCGCGAACTTCCGCGGAAGGTTCGGTTCGCGTTAAAGTTCGCGAACCGCAATAGACTTCAATGGGAATGCGAACTTTGAAAAAAAAAATAATTATGCTGGCCACAAAAGTGATGGAAAAGATGTTTCAAGGGGTCTAACACCTGGAGGGGGGCATGGCGGAGTGGGATACACGCCAATAGTCCCCAGGAAAAATCTGGATTTGACGCAAAGCAGCGTTTTAAGGGCAGAAATCACATTGAATGCTAAATGACAGGCCTAAAGTGCTTTAAAACATCTTGCATGTGTATACATCAATCAGGTAGTGTAATTAAGGTACTGCTTCACACTGACACAACAAACTCACCGTGTAACGCACCGCAAACAGCTGTTTGTGTAGTGACGGCCATGCTGGACTGGTGCGCACCATGGCGAGAGTGCATGTTTTGGTGGCTTTACAGCCCATATGGTCGCCTGGCTGATGTAGCTGAATGACAGAACAGTGACTGTCCAGCTGATCAAATTTGGTCTGACCACAATGAAGCAACGACCTTATTATCTTTTGTGTGCCCCCCGAGACACTCATCTATGCGCCGGTCATTGCTTCATTGTGATACGCAAGCCCCTTCACCACGGCAAGGTAATGATCACGAAGGGGAATGGGAGCATGTACATGCCTTTTCTTTTGTTGTTGCAGCTGCCCGCAGTGCAGCCAGAAAAATTAGGCAGTCATGTACACGCACCAGAAAAATTATTACAGCGGCCGCTGCTAGCAGCGGCCTAAAAAATTCAGCAATCCGCCTGGAGTCCCGGACCCTGTTGGTGGTGGTGGAGAAGGTAGTCAAGCGGCCTGCAGGCAGACATGCTGTGTGGAGGGACTGGGAGCGACTTAGTCTTCTTGGGGCAGCCCAGGCAGCCAGTCACACGGCGTGCAGGCAGAGATGCTGTGTGTGCGGGGACTGACTTAGTCTTGGGGCGGGCAGCAGCCCTCCAGGATCCATGCCCCATTCATTTTGATAAAGGTGAGGTACTTAACACTTTTGTGACTTAGGCGACTTCTCTTCTCTGTGACAATGCCTCCAGCTGCGCTGAAGGTCCTTTCTGACAGGACGCTTGCGGCAGGGCAGGAGAGAAGTTGGATGGCAAATTGGGACAGCTCTGGCCACAGGTCAAGCCTGCGCACCCAGTAGTTCAAGGGTTCCTCATCGCTGTTCACAGCAGTGTCTACATCCACACTTAAGGCCAGGTAGTCGGCTACCTGCCGTTCCAGGCGTTGGTGGAGGGTGGATCCGGAAGGGCTACGGCGAGGCGTTGGACTAAAGAACGTCCGCATGTCCGACATCACCATGAGATCACTGGAGTGTCCTGTCTTTGACTGCGTGGACACGGGAGGAGGATTAGTGGCAGTGGTACCTTGCTGGCGTTGTGCTGTCACATCACCCTTAAAGGCATTGTAAAGCATAGTTGACAGCTGGTTCTGCATGTGCTGCATCCTTTCCACCTTCCGGTGAGTTGGTAACAGGTCCGCCACTTTGTGCCTGTACCGAGGGTCTAGTAGTGTGGCCACCCAGTACAGCTCATTCCCCTTGAGGTTTTTTATACGGGGGTCCCTCAACAGGCAGGACAGCATAAAAGACGACATCTGCACAAAGTCGGATCCAGTACCCTCCATCTCCTCTTGCTCTTCCTCAGTGACGTCAGGTAAGTCAACCTCCTCCCCCCAGCCGCGAACAATACCACGGGAAGGTTGAGCAGCACAAGCCCCCTGCGACGCCTGCTGCGGTTGTTCTCCTGCCGCTGTCCCCTCCTCCTCCTCCTCCTCCTCCCCCAAAGAAACACCTTGCTCATCATCCTCTGAGTCTGACTCGTCTTCTGCACACAACTTCTCTTCTTCCTCCTCCTCCCCCCTCTGTGCTGCCGCAGGTGTTGAGGAAACAGCTGGGTCTGATGAAAATTGGTCCCATGCCTGTTCCTGCCGTAACGGTTCCTGGTCACGCTCATTCACAGCTTCATCCGCCACTCTACGCACAGCACGCTCCAAGAAGTAAGCGTAGGGAATTAAGTCGCTGATGGTGCCCTCACTGCGGCTCACCAGGTTGGTCACCTCCTCAAACGGCCGCATGAGCCTGCATGCATTTTTCATCAGTGTCCAGTTGTCGGGCCAGAACATCCCCATCTTCCCAGACTGTTTCATTCTACTGTAGTTGTAGAGGTAGTGGGTGACGGTTTTCTTCTGTTCTAGCAGGCGGGAGAACATGAGCAGGGTCGGGTTCCAGCGAGTCGGGCTATCGCAAATGAGGCGTCTCACCGGCATGTTGTTTTTGCGCTGAATTTCCGCAAAGCGTGCCATGGCTGTGTAAGACCGCCTCAAATGCCCACAGAACTTCCTGTCCTGCTTTAGGACATCCGCTAAGCCAGGGTACTTTGCCACAAATCTTTGAACCACTAGATTCATGACATGTGCCATGCAGGGTATGTGTGTCAGCTTCCCCATATGCAAAGCGGAAAGCAGATTGCTGCCGTTGTCGCACACCACGTTGCCTATCTCCAGGTGGTGCGGGGTCAGCCACTTATCCACCTGTTTCTTAAGAGCAGCCAGGAGAGCTGCTCCAGTGTGACTCTCCGCTTTGAGACAAGACATGTCTAAGATGGCGTGACACCGTCTTACCTGGCATGCAGCATAGGCCCTGCGGAGCTGGGGCTGTGTAGCTGGAGAGGAGAACTGCCACTCAGCCAAGGAGGAGGAGGACAGCGAAGAGCATGTAGCAGGAGGAGAGGAGGTGGCAGGAGGCCTGCCTGCAAGCCGTGTAGGTGTCACAATTTGGTCCGCTGCGCCCTGCTTGCCATCGTTCACCACCAGGTTCACCCAATGGGCTGTGTACGTAATGTAGCGGCCCTGCCCGTGCTTGGCAGACCAGGCATCCGTGGTCAGGTGTACCCTTGACCCAACGCTCTTCGCAAGAGATGACACCACTTGCCTCTCAACTTCACAGTGCAGTTGGGGTATGGCCTTTCTCGAAAAATAAGTGCGGCCTGGCATCTTCCACTGCGGTGTTCCGATGGCCACAAATTTACGGAAGGCCTCAGAGTCCACCAGCCGGTATGGTAACAGCTGCCGAGCTAACAGTTCCACCAGGCCAGCTGTCAGACGCCGGGCAAGGGGGTGACTGGCTGAAATTGGCTTCTTCCGCTCAAACATTTCCTTCACGGACACCTGACTGCTGCTGTGGGCAGAGGAGCAGGAACCGCTCAAGGGCAGAGGCGGAGTGGAGGAGGGTGCCTGTGAAGGTGGAAGGGAGAAAGCGGCAGAAGCAGATAATGCACCTGATGGAGGAGGAAGAGGAGAAGGAGGGTGGCTTTGCTTTTGTGTGCTGCTGCTGCTTTTGCTCAGGTGGCCATCCCATTGCTGTTTGTGCCTTTTCTCCAGGTGCCTTCGTAAGGCACTTGTCCCTACGTGAGTGTTGGCCTTTCCACGGCTCAATTTTTGTTGGCAGAGTGAACAGATGGCTTTGGTCCGATCTGAGGCACACACATTAAAACATTTCCACACCGCTGAGCCACCCTGGGATGTGGGCACTATGGGGACCTCAGCAGCTGATGCTGAAGGGCAAGTTGGCTGGCTGTACATAGGTGGCGATACATGGTGCCGGACTCTGCCACCAGCTGTTTCTGACGAAGAGCTGCCCCAGCTTCTTTCAGCAACTTCTCTCCTCCTACTACTCTCTGACTCCCCCTCTGAACTGTCCCCCTCTTCATCTCCTCTATTGGGAACATACAGAGGATCCCTATCATCGTCATCATCGTAATCATCCTGCCCAGCTTCGCTTGACTCAGAAAAATCCAAACATGCACCATCAGTAGGTCCTTCATCCTCCTTACACGTTACATCCATAGTGTTGCCGCGTAACGCAGACATATGAGCTGGTAAAAAATTCATCTGGCTGTAACAACAATGGCTGTGCATCAGTGATTTCACCACTAAATAATTCTTGCGAAGTGTCAAATGCAGCAGAAGTGGTGCTAGTAGTAGCGCTGGTGGCTGAGCAAGATGAGGTGTTCTGTGTCGCTAAATACTCAACCACGTCCTGACAATCTTGGGAGGTGATGGGACGTGCCATCTTCCGAGCACTGTACTGTGGGCCAGGTCCACACGAAATTACATTTACACGACCTCGCGCAGACCTGCCGGGTAGCCTTCCTCTGGCTCTGGCACTACCTCTTCCTCTACCTGTTTTGTCCATATCGGGTATGCACGGAGTGGTATATCACACTGCGTGCACTCACGTAGGTAGGTGGGTTCATTTAACTGCACAGGTATGCGCACTGATGCGGTGGGTTCACTGAACAGAACAGGTATGCAGTGGCAGATTCAATGAACAGTACAGGTATACAGTGGCGGATTCACTGAACACAACAGGTATGCAGTGGCGGGTTCACTGAACAGGTATACAGTGGCGGGTTCACTGAACAGAACAGGTATACAGTGGCGGGTTCACTGAACAGTACAGGTATACAGTGGCGGGTTCACTGAACAGGTATGCAGTGGCGGGTTCACTGAACAGTACAGGTATACAGTGGCGGGTTCACTGAACAGGTATGCAGTGGCGGGGTCACTAAACAGTACAGGTATGCAGTGGCGGGTTCACTGAACAGGTATGCAGTGGCGGGTTCACTAAACAGGTATACAGTGGCGGGTCCACTGAACAGAACAGGTATGCAGTGGCGGGTTCACTGAACACAACAGGTATGCAGTGGTGGGTTCACTGAACAGGTATGCAGTGGTGGGTTCACAGAACAGGTATACAGTGGCGGGTTCACTGAACACAACAGGTATGCAGTGGCAGGTTCACTGAACAGGTATATAGTGGCGGGTTCACTGAACAGAACAGGTATACAGTGGCGGGTTCACTGAACAGTACAGGTATACAGTGGCGGGTTCACTGAACAGGTATGCAGTGGCGGGTTCACTGAACAGTACAGGTATACAGTGGCGGGTTCACTGAACATGTATACAGTGGCGGGTTCACTGAACAGAACAGGTATACAGTGGCGGGTTCACAGAACAGGTATGCAGTGGCAGGTTCACTGAACACAACAGGTATGCAGTGGCGGGTTCACTAAACAGGTATGCAGTGGCGGGTCCACTGAACAGAACAGGTATGCAGTGGCGGGTTGACTGAACAGGTATGCAGTGGTTGGTTCACTGAACAGGTATGCAGTGGTGGGTTCACAGAACAGGTATGCAGTGGTGGGTTCACAGAACAGGTATGCAGTGGTGGGTTCACAGAACAGGTATACAGTGGCGGGTTCACTGAACACAACAGGTATGCAGTGGCGGGTTCACTGAACAGGTATGCAGTGGCGGGTTCACTAAACAGGTATACAGTGGCGGGTCCACTGAAAAGAACAGGTATGCAGTGGCGGGTTCACTGAACACAACGGGTATGCAGTGGTGGGTTCACTGAACAGGTATGCAGTGGTGGGTTCACAGAACAGGTATGCAGTGGCGGGTTCACTGAACAGTACAGGTATACAGTGGCAGGTTCACTGAACAGAACAGGTATGCAGTGGCGGGTTCACTGAACAGTACAGGTATACAGTGGCGGGTTCACTGAACACAACAGGTATGCAGTGGCGGGTTCACTGAACAGGTATACAGTGACGGGTTCACTGAACAGAACAGGTATACAGTGGCGGGTTCACAGAACAGGTATGCAGTGGCAGGTTCACTGAACACAACAGGTATGCAGTGGCGGGTTCACTAAACAGGTGTACAGTGGCGGGTCCACTGAACAGAACAGGTATGCAGTGGCGGGTTCACTGAACAGGTATGCAGTGGTGGGTTCACAGAACAGGTATGCAGTGGCAGGTTCACTGAACAGTACAGGTATACAGTGGCGGGTTCACTGAACAGGTATGCAGTGGCGGGTTCACTGAACAGTACAGGTATACAGTGGCGGGTTCACTGAACAGGTATACAGTGGCGGGTTCACTGAACAGAACAGGTATACAGTGGCGGGTTCACAGAACAGGTATGCAGTGGCAGGTTCACTGAACACAACAGGTATGCAGTGGCGGGTTCACTAAACAGGTATACAGTGGCGGGTCTACTGAACAGAACAGGTATGCAGTGGCGGGTTCACTGAACAGGTATTCAGTGGTGGGTTCACAGAACAGGTATGCAGTGGTGGGTTCACAGAACAGGTATGCAGTGGTGGGTTCACAGAACAGGTATGCAGTGGTGGGTTCACAGAACAGGTATGCAGTGGTGGGTTCACAGCACAGGTATGCAGTGGTGGGTTCACTGAACAGGTATGCAGTGGTGGGTTCACAGCACAGGTATGCAGTGGTGGGTTCACAGCACAGGTATGCAGTGGTGGGTTCACAGCACAGGTATGCAGTGGTGGGTTCACTGAACAGGTATGCAGTGGTGGGTTCACTGAACAGGTATGCAGTGGTGGGTTCACAGAACAGGTATGCAGTGGTGGGTTCACAGAACAGGTATGCAGTGGTGGGTTCACAGCACAGGTATGCAGTAGTGGGTTCACAGCACAGGTATGCAGTGGTGGGTTCACAGAACAGGTATGCAGCCAGACAGGAACAAGTTAAGCCTAACTAATCTTTCCCTGAGAGACAGTCTGCAGCAGCTCGCCCTACTCTCACTAACGCAGGCAGCACACGAGTGACCGTAATGGCCGCCGCTGCCTGCCTTATATAAGGGGGGGTGGGGCTCCAGGGGCTAGTGTAGCCTAATTGGCTACACTGGGCCTGCTGACTGTGATGTAGAGGGTCAAAGTTGACCCTCAAGGTGCATTATGGGGCGAACCGAACTTCCGCAAAGGTTCGCCAGCGGGACGCGAACGCGAACCACCGAAGTTCGCGTGGAACCGTTCGCCGGCGAACCGTTCGGCCCATCTCTATTGCCCACTGTGATCAATGGAATTCTCAGTCCTCCATTGAAAATGGCTATTATTCCATAACAGCTTCCTGGTCAGTACACATTTAACTGTAATATCACCTACTTGAGCCATAGGAAAACATGGACATTAACTTTGCTTATCAGTTGTCCTTTCATTCATTTTTAACTAAAAGCATCTGATATATTTCAGTTCTGACAAAATCTTTTTAGAACTGGAAGGAATCATTGTAAGAAAATGGTGAGCTTCTGAGAGGAACTGACAGTGAGTTAAGTATGTGTGATTTATTTGCAGGTACATCATTTGTTTATTTTAAATAATTTTACTTGGTTCAGGTTCACTTCAAGCTGCATTGTGTTAGTATATTATATGCTGTAAATAATCTTTTAGAGTAAAGAAGAAATTCTGGGTTATATTCCGCTTTAAGTTCAGTTATTAAAAGGGATCAGGTGGGGTTTGTGCCTGGGAGAGAAGGAAGGGATAATGTGGCAAGGGCAATGGCTTTATTTGAGTGGGCTTTAGGGAGAGGAGTCCCGATGAGGGTTTTGTCGACGGATGCGGAGAAGACATTCGACAGGGTAGACTGGAATTCTATTATGTCCACTTTAAGATATGTGGGGTTTGGAGATAATATGTTAGGATTGGTTGGTGCATTTTACTCTGATCCAACTGCAATGGGTGAGAGCGAATGGTGCCCTGTCGGATGCCTTCTCCCTGTCCAATGGGATGAGGCAAGGATGCCCTATGTCTCCCATTATTTTTATTTTGACGTTAGAGGTATTTTTGTGTATGGTTAGGAAATCTGGGGATATCCATGGGGTAGTAGTTGGAGAAGAGATGCATAAAATGTCGGCCTTTGCAGATGATATTCTGTTTTATGTTTCGGAACCACTGGTGTCACTGCCTAATTTGATAAAGGAAATTGAAAGGTATGGTTTTTTTTTAAATTTTAAGATTAATGTTTCTAAATTTGAGGCGCTTAATGTGTCATTGGGTCCAGTGGTTTTGAATACAGTAAAGAGTAATTTTTCATTTCCATTCAGAAAGGATGCAATCAGATATTTGGGTATAATGTTACCTAGCGATCTGAAAAAATTGTATTGTCTTAATTATGTCCCATTCTTAATTCAATTAAAAAAGATTTGGAGGGATGGGGGAATAGGTTTTCTTGGTTTGGGTGCATAGATATTATTAAGATGAACGTACTAGCTAGGTTGGTTTTTTGTATGTCAATGATTCTGATCTGTGTGTCTGCAGCTTTTTTCAGGGCGTTGAAATCAGTTTTTATACAATTTGTATGGCAGGGGAAATCTTCGAGATTAGCATATGGAATTTTTGTTAATCCCAAGGAAAAAGGGGGACTGGGACTTCCTGATTTGAAGTCATATTATGTTGCATGTGTCCTGGTTAGACTATTTGATTGGACATATGGGGTAGGAGTGAAAAGTTGGGTCAATATTAAAAAATAATTGGTCGGATTAGATCTGGCAAAGGTTTTTTGGCTTTCAGGAGTGTCTAGGGGGCTGCCAGGATTAACTCCCTTTTGGATTAAGAATATAAGGTTTGGGATGGAGTTAATAAAAAGTGGGGTTGGTCTGGAGGGATTTCCCTTTTGGTACCATTGCAGGGTTTCTCTTTTTTTTCGCCAGGTAAGGAAAAGGGTTTTTTTGGATCATGGGGAAATAGAGGAGGAGTGGTCTTAAAGGATATTTTGAAAAACGGGAAAATCAAGTCTCTTAATGAGATGCGGGAGGAATTTGGACAATTTCCATTTGACTTTTGGAGATATGCACAGTTGAAGTATTTTTTGGCGGAGAAGGAGAGAACCTCTTACTATACAGTGGGTTGCAAAAGTATTCGGCCCCTTGAAGTTTTCCACATTTTGCCATATTACTGCCACAAACATGAATCAATTTTATTGGAATTCCACATGAAAGACCAACACAAAGTGGTGTACACATGAGAAGTGGAACGAAAATCATACAAGATTCCAAACATGTTTTACAAATAAATAACTGCAAAGTGGTGTGTGCATAATTATTTGGCCCCCTTTGATCTAAGTGCAGTCAGTTGCCTATAGACATTGCCTGATGAGTGCTAATGACTAAATAGAGTGCACCTGTGTGTAATCTAATGTCAGTACAAATACAGCTGCTCTGTGAGGGCCTCAGAGGTTGTCTAAGAGAATATTGGGAGCAACAACACCGTGAAGTCCAAAGAACACACAAGACAGGTCAGGGATCAAGTTATTAAGAAATTTAAAGCAGGCTTAGGCTACAAAAAGATTTCCAAAGCCTTGAACATCCCAAGGAGCACTGTTCAAGCGATCATTCAGAAATGGAAGGAGTATGGCACAACTGTAAACCTACCAAGAAAAGGCCATCCACCTAAACTCACAGGCCGAACAAGGAGAGCGCTGATCAGAAATGCAGTCAAGAGTCCCATGGTGACTCTGCAGAGATCTACAGCTCAGGTGGGAGACTCTGTCCATAGGACAACTATTAGTCATGCACTGTACAAAGTTGGCCTTTATGGAAGAGTGGCAAGAAGAAAGGCATTGTTAACAGAAAGCATAAGAAGTCCCGTTTGCAGTTTGCCACAAGCCATGTGGGGAACACAGCAACCATGTGGAAGAAGGTTGTAAGGGATAGCGGAGATGCCGCCGCAACAGGGAGCGGCATGGCGGCAATCTCCGCGTCTCAGCCGGCGGTTTCCACTGCGCGGGTACATGATGGAATTGTGCCTGGGACTGTGGTGAATGAGGGGGATGCCGCCGCAACGCTGAGCGGCATGGCGGCTGTCCCCGCATCTCAGCCAGCGGCCTTCGCAGCATTGTTACATGATGGAACTTTGCCTGGTCCCTCAGTCGCACATAGACTGAGGTCTACACGCGCGCGCACACAGACAGGATCTTTATGCAAGCAGAAGGGGAGTCAGCTGATCAGCCGGTCAGCTGACTCCAACCCTGATCCTGATTGGCTGAGTGACTGGGGCGGTGCTAAGGAGCGCTCCCAGTATATATAGAACATGCCTGTCAGTTGTTCCTCGTCTGCTGTTGCATATGCTACGTGTTAGCACTCAGACCCATAGTCAGATCCGAAAATGTGCTAGAACCAGCAGGAGCTGGGGATCCACACTTAGCCAGATTCTGTTCATAGCTTAAAGTACTAATTGAATTGTATTATTTGTCATGACCCTCTGCTAGCCTCGACTACTCTTCTGTCTTGTGATTCTGTGCCTTTGCCTATCTGATCCAGTTGCCGACTTAGTTTATCCCTCACTCTGATTATGTATTCTACCTTTGTACTGTATCTGTCCATGTGTTGCCGAACCTGCTCGTCTGACTCTTCTGCCCTCACCAGTGAGCTTAGTCCTGGTGAGGGACTCTCAGTTTAGTAATCACCTGCTCCTCAGGTTGATAGCTGCAGTATAGTCTGAATCACCTGCTCCTCAGGGAGATAGCTGCAGTACAGTCTTAATCACCTGCTCCTCAGGTTGATAGCTGCAGTATAGTCTGAATCACCTGCTCCTCAGGTAGATAGCTGCAGTACAGTCTTAATCACCTGCTCCTCAGGTTGATAGCTGCAGTACAGTCTTAATCACCTGCTCCTCAGGTTGATAGCTGCAGTACAGTCTTAATCACCTGCTCCTCAGGTAACTAGCTATTACAGTACTATCTGGATCTCCTGCCCCTCAGGGGATCACCTGCTGCAGTACAGTCTAAATCACTCGCTCCTCGAGTGATCACTCTATATTGTCTTACTGTGCATCACCCGTTCCTCGGGTGAACCTATCACTACTCCTCTGTGTCTCCAGCCTGCTGGAGCATTGTTTACTGTGTTCTTTAGAGATACCCCCTTCTACCAGCTCCTCTGGGATAGTGGGTATCTCTATCAATATTTACTGTTGCACCAAACACTATCTTACACCTGAGTGTCCTGTGTCTTGCTATACTTGTATTATTGGTGATTCTGCAGATCACCACATAATCAGGTATAACATCTGTATTATTGGTGATACTTCAGATCACCGATAATCAGAAAATCTGTTCTTGCTGACACCAATCGTTACAGAACAGCAGACCAAACAATATGAACGCACTACGTAGTCAAGTTGAAGTCCTGACCACTGCGGTAAACGAGCTTACCGGAGTTATCGGTACCCTACAGACTCAGATCACCCAACTGTCTGGGACGGTTCAGGTACTTCAAACGACTATTGATGCAGTGCGATCCCCTCCAGTAACGGACCTTTGTATGCCCGTACCAGAGAAGTTTTCTGGACATAGATCTGACTTTCAGAATTTTAGAAATCGTGTGTTATCCTATTTTGAGTTAAGGCCTAATCTGTCAGTATCTGAGAACCAGAGGGTAACATTTATAAAGACGCTTTTGACAGGAGATTCACAAACATGGGCATATGGTCTGCATGCAGAGCATGAGGCCTTATCCTCAGTTCAGGAGTTCTTTAAGGCCATGGCTGTTATTTACGACAGTAGTACCGTACTACTGCTGAACCGCCCGCTGCCCGGCCTCCCTCAACGCGTCACTCTCCGGACTCCTCCTCCTCAGTCACTCACTTCACAGTGCCACCCACTGCCAGCCACCCACTACCACCGGACCGGTACTTCCTGAAACTTTTGTATGGGGAAGCGGGCAGAGGGGGGAGCGCTAGCGGAGGGGGTGGGGGGAATTTCCGACCCCCCCCCCCCCGCGATCGGGGCATGCTCCCCCCTTATGCCTGCGACCCCATAGGGCCCCCAAAAGCGGGATGTTCGGGGAGTTCGGGGTTCGGCCCGAACATGCCGAACATTGCGGCCATGTTCGGCGAACTTTCCCGAACCCGAACATCCAGGTGTTCGCCCAACACTAATCACAAGATGAGCCGATGCAAATCAGTCATTCTAGGTTAACTCAAGTGGAAAAGAATCGCAAAAGATCAGAGAGACTCTGTCTATATTGTGCACATTGTCCAGAATTGTCCTAAAAAGTCGGGAAACGCTGCCGCCTAGGTGTAGTCAGAGGTAATGCCCTAGGCAAGCCATCTATACCTCTAAACAATAAGCGCTTACTCCTTCCCTGCTCCATTACCTGGGAGGGTCGGGCCACGCCCACAGAAGCATTTGTAGACTCAGGTTCTGCAGCCAATTTTATAGATTATGACTTTGTCAAAATATTGGGGATTCCCTTACTCCCGTTAGACCATCAGATTCTGATGACGGCAGTAGATGACTCTCTGTTACAATGTAGACAGCCTCTTTCCCAGACACCCTTGTTATTGTGTGAAATAGGGTTTCTACATAAGGAGAAACTACAGTTTTTTGTCCTGCAAATGGCAACTTCTACCATAATCCTCGGTATGCCTTGGTTGCAACTTCACTCCCCTCAGATTGACTGGGCCTCAGGTCAGCTACAGAGCTGGTCAGCCTATTGTCATCATTATTGTTTGGAGAAAGTTGCTGGTTGTGCCACCAAGGTTCAGGTGAAAGGAGTGCCAGTGCAGTACGCAGAATTTTCTGACGTGTTTTGCCCCAAATCAGCAGATAAACTCCCGCCACATCGGAGTTTTGACTGTCCCAAACAGCTGAGATCAGGTTGTATGCCCCCTAGAGGTCATCTTTATAATCTGTCGGGGCCAGAGAAGCTGGCAATGCAGGAATACATTAAGGAAAACTTGGCCAAGGGCTTTATCCATCCTTCCCGGTCACCTGCTGGGGCTGGGTTCTTTTTTGTACAAAAAAAGGACGGTGGGCTTCGACCCTGTATTGACTCTCGGGGGTGGAATAAGATCACAGTGAAGAATCGTGTTCCACTGCCGTTGATTGACGATTTGTTTCCCCAAGTTACCAATGCCAGTATCTTTTCTAAGTTGGACTTACTAGGTGCATACAGCCTTGTACGCATTAGGGATGGTGATGAATGGAAGACGGCGTCCAACACGCCCGACGGGCACTACGAGTATCTGGTCATGCCCTTGGGGTTGTGTAATGCCCCTGCCGTCTTCTAATAGTTGATCAACAAGGTTTTCAGAGAAGTTCTGGGGAAATTTGTGTTGGTGTATCTGCACGATATACTGATTTTCTCACCCAATCTGACAGAACATCGGAAGCACGTGAAGTTTGTGTTAAGAAAATTGAGGCAGAACTCCTTGTATGCGAAGTTGGAGAAGTGCTTCTTCGAAGTCACTAAAGTCCCTTTTTTGGGATACATTATTTCCACTTCGGGTCTCTCCTTGAACCCTGAAAAAGTCTCTGCTGTATTGGAGTGGCCTCAACCCGTAGGATTGAAGGCACTCCAAAGGTTTCTGGGCTTCGCCAATTACTACAGGAAGTTTATCAAAGGATTTTTTTCTGTGGTGTCACCCCTCACCAAAAAAGGGGCTGACACTTAACATTGGTCAGCAGAGGCACAGTCTGCCTTTGCTACATTGAAAAGGTTATTTTGTTCTGCTCCCATTTTGAGACACGTAGATGTCACCTTCCCCTTCATCGTTGAGGTGGATGCATCTGAGATTGGGGTTGGGGCTGTGCTGTCTCAGTGCTCTGGCCTTCAAGGTAAACTGCATCCCTGTGCCTTCTTTTCTCGTAGATTCTCTCCAGCAGAGAGGAACTACGATATCGGCAATCGGGAGCTCCAGGCCATTAAGTTAGCCTTTGAGGAATGGCGTCACTGGCTTGAAGGGGCAGAACATACAATTACTGTTTATACTGATCATAAAAATTTGGAGTACATCGAGGGGGCCAAAAGGCTTAGCCCCCGACAGGCTCGCTGGTCCTTGTTCTTTTCAAGATTCAGATTTATTATAACGTATACTCCTGGCAGTAAGAATGTCAAAGCGGATGCATTATCTAGGTGCTTTGAGGCCGAGACAGTTCAGCCAGCAACCGCTGAGGCCATTTTACCTCAAAGATTAGTGGTGGCCGACACGGAAACCTGGCAGGATTGGGCGCTTACCTTAGGGCCCTACCAGCAGGATATCCCAGAAGGGAAGCCTGAGGGGGTACTGTTTGTGTTACTTCCCTTTCGCTTACAACTCCTACAGTTGTTTCACGCCCATAAGAATGCAGGGCATCCCGGGGCTGCTCGAACTCAGGATCTACTGGCCAGATGTTTGTGGTGGCCTTCTTTAGCACTTGATTGCAAGGAGTTTGTGAGAGAGTGCTCTGTGTGTGCCAGAAATAAGCCCTCTCGTCAAGCACCAGTAGGTACGCTACAACCATTGCCAGTGCCAAGTGAACCATGGACTCATTTGTCTATGGACTTTGTAGGAGAACTCCCCAGGTCTGAGGGCAAGACGGTCATCTGGGTGGTAGTTGATAGGTTCAGTAAAATGGCTCATTTCGTCCCATTGAAAGGACTCCCCTCGGCTCAGGAATTTGCGGATCTCTTCATCCAGCACATTTTCCGGCTGCATGGCATTCCGGAGAATGTGGTGTCAGATAGGGGAGTCCAGTTTGTGTCTAAATTCTGGAGAGCCTTTTGCCAACAGCTCGGTATGGACTTGTCATTTTCATCAGGCTACCACCCACAGACCAACGGACAGACTGTGAGAGTTAACCAGTCCCTGGAGCAATGTCTCAGGTGTTATGTGGCAGATGCCCAGTCAGACTGGGTGAAGTTCTTGCCTTTTGCGGAATTTCGCATAATAACCTGAAGAGTTCTTCTTCAGGTTTTTCTCCTTTTCAGGTAGTTTCAGTGAGATCTCCCAAATTCTCCCCTTTACCTGTGGCATCCTCCCCTTTCCTGTCTCTAGAGGATTGGCAAAGGGCATTGAAGGAAGTCTGTGTACTGATAAAAAGGAATCTGGGAAAAGCCTTTCAGCCGCAGAAAAAACAGGCAGATAAAAGGCGGTCTGTTGAATGGAAGTTTTCTCCAGGAGACATGGTGTGGGTGTCTACTCGGCTTCTGGCGCTAAAACAACCATCACCCAAGTTGGGACCCAGATTTGTAGGCCCAGACCCGATGTCCAAAAGAAGTGTGAGATCATTTCATGATTCCTCTCCCCCCCCCCCCCCCTGTGATGATTGACGATCAACCTGAGTATGAGATCGAGAAAATTTTGGATTCTCGATTGGTGCAGAATTCTGTACAGTACCTGGTCCATTGGAAGGGGTATGGTCTAGAGGAGAGAACTTGGGTTCCAGAGTACCGCATGCATGCCAAGGATCTGAAAAGAGAGTTTTATGAGCGATACCCTGAAAAGCCGTGTAAGAAGCGTCCGGAGTCCACTCCTCAGGGGGGGGGGTACTGTAAGGGATAGCGGAGATGCCGCCGCAACAGGGAGCGGCATGGCGGCTATCTCTGCGTCTCAGCTGGTGGTTTCCGCCGCGTGAGTACATGATGGAATTGTGCCTGGGACTGTGGTGAATGAAGGGGAGGGCGCTGCAGCGCTGAGCGGCATGGCGGCTGTTCCCGCGTCTCAGCCAGCGGCCTTCGCCGCATTGTTACATGATGGAACTTTGCCTGGTCCCTCAGTCGCACATAGACTGAGGTCTACGCGCGTGCGCACAGACAGGATCTTTATGCAAGCAGAAGGGGAGTCAGCTGATCAGCCGGTCAGCTGACTCCAACACTGATCCTGATTGGCTGAGTGACTGGGGCGGTGCTAAGGAGCGCTCCCAGTATATATAGAACATGCCTGTCAGTTGTTCCTCTTCTGCTGTTGCATATGCTACGTGTTAGCACTCAGACCCATAGTTAGATCCGAAAGTGTGCTAGAACCAGCAGGAGCTGGGGATCCACACTTAGCCAGATTCTGTTCATAGCTTAAAGTACTAATTAAATTGTATTATTTGTTATGACCCTCTGCTAGCCTCGACTAGACTTCTGTCTTGTGATTCTGTGCCTTTGCCTATCTGATCCAGTTGCCGACTTAGTTTATCCCTCACTCTGATTATGTATTCTACCTTTGTACTGTATCTGTCCATGTGTTGCCGAACCTGCTCGTCTGACTCTTCTGCCCTCACCAGTGAGCTTAGTCCTGGTGAGGGACTCTCAGTTTAGTAATCACCTGCTCCTCAGGTTGATAGCTGCAGTATAGTCTGAATCACCTGCTCCTCAGGGAGATAGCTGCAGTACAGTCTTAATCACCTGCTCCTCAGGTTGATAGCTGCAGTATAGTCTGAATCACCTGCTCCTCAGGTAGATAGCTGCAGTACAGTCTTAATCACCTGCTCCTCAGGTTGATAGCTGCAGTACAGTCTTAATCACCTGCTCCTCAGGTGACTAGCTATTACAGTACTGTCTGGATCTCCTGCCCCTCAGGGGATCACCTGCTGCAGGACAGTCTGAACCACTCGCTCCTCGAGTGATCACTCTATATTGTCTTACTGTGCATCACCCGCTCCTCGGGTGAACCTATCACTACTCCTCTGTGTCTCCAGCCTGCTGGAGCACTGTTTACTGTGTTCTTTAGAGATACCCCCTTCTACCAGCTCCTCTGGGATAGTGGGTATCTCTATCAATACTTACTGTTGCACCAAACACTATCTTACACCTGAGTGTCCTGTGTCTTGCTATACTTGTATTAT
The DNA here is from genome assembly GCF_040937935.1 of Hyperolius riggenbachi. Classification (NCBI taxonomy): domain Eukaryota; kingdom Metazoa; phylum Chordata; class Amphibia; order Anura; family Hyperoliidae; genus Hyperolius; species Hyperolius riggenbachi. Next base: position 383,425,763 of record NC_090649.1, on the reverse strand, counting down.
TGGTGATTCTGCAGATCACCACATAATCAGGTATAACATCTGTATTATTGGTGATACTGCAGATCACCAATAATCAGAAAATCTGTTCTTGCTGACACCAATCGTTACAAAGGTGCTCTAGTCAGATGAGACCAAAATGGCAGAAAACTAACACTGCACATCACTCTGAACACACCATCCCCACAGTCAAATATGGTGGTGGCAGCATCATGCTCGGGGGGGGGGGGGGTGCATCTCTTCAGCAGGGACAGGGAAGCTGGTCAGAGTTGATGGGAAGATGGATGGAGCCAAATACAGGGCAAACTTGGAAGAAAAAATCTTGGAGACTGCAAAAGACTTGAGACTGGGGCGGAGGTTCACCTTCCAGCAGGACAATGACCCTAAACATAAAGCCAGGGCAACAATGGAATGGTTTAAAACAAAACATATCTGTGTGTTAGAATGGCCCAGTCAAAGTCCAGATCTAAATCCAATCGAGAATCTGTGGCAAGATCTGAAAACTGCTGTTCACAAACGCTGTCCATCTAATCTGACTGAGCTGGAGCTGTTTTGCAAAAAAGAATGGGCAAGGATTTCAGTCTCTAGATGTGCAAAGCTGGTAGAGACATACCCTAAAAGACTGGCAGCTGTAATTGCAGCAAAAGGTGGTTCTACAAAGTATTGACTCAGGGGGCCGAATAATTACGCACACCCCACCTTGCAGTTATTTATTTGTAAAAAATGTTTGGAATCATGTATGATTTTCAATCCACTTCTCACATGTACACCACTTTGTATTGATCTTTCACGTGGAATTCCAATAAAATTGATGCATGTTTGTGGCAGTAATGTGACAAAATTTGGAAAACTTCAAGGGGGCCGAATACTTTTGCAACCCACTGTAGAGTTGAGTTGTCAGAGTTTGAAAAGTTATTTGTTTTGGAGGCCCCTCCCTTACATCTAGCGTCGTTCCTGTATAGAGAAATGAATCGGAGGGGAGAAGGGAATTTTCCGGGTTACTTAGATAGGTGGGATGAGGAAATTGGTATCTATTTAGATAATGGTCAGAAGAGGAAGATCTGTATTTTAGCTCATGCTACGCCTGTAAGCTCTAGAATAAAAGAAATTACTTTCAAATTGTTATCTAGGTGGTATAGGACACCGGATGAATTAGCTGTAATGTTTCAGGGAATTAGTCATAGATGCTGGAGAGGATGTGGGGCAAAGGGTTCATTGTTGCATTTGGTGTGGGAGTGCCCGGTTATTTCGAGGTTCTGGAAAGGTGTTGGAATGTATTGGGGGGTTGTGTGAAGGAGAGGGTGATTTGGATGTTGTGAAAGTGTTGCTGAATGGAACATGTGCATCTATTGGTAGATATAAGAGATCTTTGTTACCTCAATTATTGACTGCAGCTAAGAGTTTGATTCTGGCTAAGTGGAGATGCCAGAGTCCTCCATCCCTTAAGGAATGGGTTGAAGGAGTTAATAAGGTAAAGGGGTTGGAGAATCAAGTTGCATTACAACAAGATAAAATGGAGGGGTTTAATGTACTGTAAAATGGGAAAAATGGAATGAGTTTCAGGATACAAGGGAATACAGGGATATGATGAAATGTAAGGAGATATTATAGGAGTGTATGGAATTTAAGGGGGTACATGAACATTATGGAATTCTTTTTTTTTTTTTTTGTTATAATGAGATATTGATATGATGATGATTATATTTGTGGAGGGGATTGGATAGGAGGGAGGAGGAGGGGATTGGATAGTTCTGTTTTTGTTTTTGTAAAATTTTAAAAATTTGGTAAAATGTATACCATTGCTTGGAATATAAGATTGGAATGTTCATTTTTCCATAATAAATTATATGAAAAAGAAATATGCATGTGAAGTGGGTATATTACGAACATTTTTTAAATGATAAGCCTGTAAATGAACTTCGCCTAACCGCCCCCCGCATCACCCAGTCCCATGCACGCCTCCAGGACTTCTCAAGAGCTGCTCCAACACTATGGAACTCCCTACCTCCACCCATTAGGGCAGCCCCCTCCTTCAACATCTTCAAGAAAGCCCTCAAAACTCACCTTTTCACTTTGGCCTACTACCCCTCACAAGTGCTCTAAACCTACAGCTGAACTCTGTTCCCCTACCATTCGTGTCCTTACCTCTCCCTCTAGATTGTAAGCCTTTGGGCAGGGTCCTCCTCCTTTTGTGTCCTACCTGATCTTGCACCTCCATTACTGTGAACCCATGCTATGCATCTGAGTGAACCTAACTTGCCTAATCTCCATGCTCCATCCAGTGACTGACTAAGCATTACCTTGTACTAATACTGTGCTGTGTGATCTGGTTTTCTTGTATTCCTGTATTGTCATATTGCTGTATGTCACCCCTAAATATTGTCTGTAACCTAAATTAATGTTCAGCGCTGCGTAATATGTTGGCGCTTTATAAATACAATAAATAAATAAATAAAAAAAAAATAAATAAATAAATAAATAAATAAATAGTGATGGATGCAAAATTGAAAAAATGTACCTTTATTTCTAAATAAAATATTGGTGCCATACATTGTGATAGAGACAACATTTAAATAACAAATGGGCAAATAAAATACATAGGTTTTAATTATGGTAGCATGTATTATTTTAAAGCTATAATGGCTGAAAACTGAGAAATAATGCATTTTTTCAATAATTGAATAATTTTTTCATAATATTCCTGTTAAAATGCATTTAGAAAAAAATAATTCTTAGCAAAATTTACCACCCAAAGAAAGCCTAATTAGTGGCAGAAAAAACAACATATAGATCAATTCATTGTGATAATTAGTGATAAAGTTATTACCAAAAGAATGAGAGGTGAAAATTGCTCTGTTACATAATGTGAAAACTAAACTTCCGACAGACAGAAGGGCCCACAAACAGCAACTGAAAGCCACTGCAGTAAAGGCTTGGCAGAGCATTAAAAAGGAGGAAACCCAGCATCTGGTGTTTCAAAACTTCAGACTGTCATTGCCAGTAAAGGGTTCTCAACCAAGTATTAGAAATGAATATTTTACTTCCAGTTGTTTAATATGTCCAATTACTTTTGAGTCCCTGAAATGAAGGGATGGTGTTAAAAAAATGCTTTAGCTGCCTCACATTTTTACGCATTTGTTATCTTCACCCCTCTGAATTAAATCTAAAAGTCTGCACTTCAACTGCATCTGAGTTGCTTCATGTTAGGTTCACTGAGGTAATGTACAGAACCAAAATTAGAAAACACACACACACACACACACACACACATACATATACATATATATATATATATATATATATATATATAATTATATATATATATATATATATATATATATATATATATATATATATATCAAAACTTTTATTGAGCCCCCTTAATGTTTACCGCCCTTCCTTTGCATTCCTGTGGTGACCCTCTAAGTGTGGGGTCCAGTCTTGGAATGATCATGAAACAAGTATAGCCATCAGGATCGTCACACCCATAGCATGTGTAGCCACAAAAACACCTGATCTGGAGCATCGGAGAGAGGGAAGGTCAGTAGTTAGACCACCTGCAGTTGCAGGACTGCTCCCCTTTAGTTACATTCCTTTCCAATTTGCTACTTAACCTCCTCGAGACCACATGCTGTTAAATCTATGCCATGTTTATAAATGCTTATTTTGACATAGAGACACTGACACTTTTTGCGCTTCCACTGCAATTGTGCTCACACACACTACTAACTCAACTATCAATAGATAGTTGAGTTTCATGTAAGGACCAGGGGCCTGCTTTATTGGCTCTTGAACCTGTGAGCCATCACAGGGTCAGAATTTTACAATGCCTTATTTTCCTTAACCTCCCTGGCAATAAACCCAACCACAGGTCGGGCTATGCCGCGCAGGAGGATTTCTCAGGCCCTGCTGGGCCAATTTGCATAATTTTTTTTTGGTACACGCAGCTAGCACTTGGCTAGCTGCGTGTACTTTCCGATCGCCGACGCTCCGCGCCAATTCGCCGCTACCAGCCGCGCCGCCCCCCCTCCAGACCCCTTGCGCAGCCTGGCCTATCAGTGCCAGGCAGCGTTGAGGGGTGGATCAGAACTCCCGATGACGTCACGACGTCGATGACGTCGATGATGATTGTCGCCATGGCGTCGGGGGAAGTCAAACAGGAAATCCCGTTCTGAACGGGATTTCCTGTTTGCACTGAGCGCCGGAGGCGATCAGAGGGGGTGGGGGGATGCCGCTGCACAGCGGCTATCATGTAGCTAGCGCTAGGATAGCTACATGATTAAAAAAAAAGTATTTAAAGTGCTGCGCTGCCCCCTGGCGGTTTTAATAGACCGCCTGGGAGGTTAAAGGGGTTTGGGTTAGGTTAATTAACTTTCACACACCATTTGTACTGTTGGAAGGAGCACAGATCTCTTATGACTGGCTGACTAAAGCTGCATATCTTTGGGAGAATAGTCCATGCACTTTGAGTACTATGGGAAAAAGCGCTTTACAAATGTTATTGCGTTATTTTGTATCTCACATATATATACTGTATTTTTAAACTATGTATTCAATTGCTTGGCTTGGAGTTCAGCTTTAAACAAGAATCATCTACATTGCTGACTTTCCAGTTAAAAACACAATTTTAAGATAGTGCTAGAGAGGTTTTCAAACATGAGTTCCAAAGAGATGTTGGCATTCCTTCTTTCCTCCAGATGACACACATCACATCACTCGCTTCAAAGATTGTTCCTAATATTTCACTATGTCATTTATCAGCATTACCATTATATTCATGTTAGGCATCAAAGAACTTATGGCACAAAATTAATTTAAAAACAAATGATAATGTTCCATGTATTCATGTGAGTATGAAACATATGTCACACAGCTTTCCTTATGACTTCATTGTAGAACAACTCATTTTTTATGTGACATTAGCATTTGCGTTGAGAATTCTTTTATCGTATAATGTGAATTTGTTATTTATTATCTGCTGCCACTGATTACAATTTGAATGTATTTTTGGCATTAACATGGTATACTGCTTACACAACAAGAGGGAAAACATTTCACGTAATATTTTAGATTTGCATGTCTATAAATAGCAACAAATCTAGAGGCATGCAATATATTATTATACATATTGTGCAAGAGATACAGAGGTGTTTGCTCAAACCAAGCAGCACCTGTCAGCAGAAATGTCTATCAACAAATTTAAAGGAACAGCATGTTCAAACTGCATCTGCTTGCCAAAATATGCACCATAAACTAACTAATTAACTAACAATTGTTATCAAATCATTTGCATGATCTCGTTTTTGTTGTGAGTTTCCTGTATGTCCTACCTTGTATGTTAACCCATCTATCTATTGTGCAGCGCTGTGTAATATGTTGGCACTTTATAAATACAATAAATAATAATAAATAATGACAATCACTGACTAGAATGGCTGCAACTGTAACTGGGGGGAGGAGCAATTAAACCACAGAGCCCCCCACACACACCATTTGGGGAAAATACTCATGATTGCCCCACAAAGGAAAGATTCCCTACCTTTTTGTGAATTTCTTCCAACTGCAAAAGTGTGCAATCTGCATGACTTGGGTGTGACAACACCAAAGGTGGTGGGGAGCACAGGCAGCTGCACCACCCGGGGGAGCCATCCACACCCCCACCACCACTACCAAGGAGGTAGAAATCATATGACTATTGCACACTATTGCACAAGGAAAACAGAGGTGTGTGCTCAAACCAAGTAGCACCTGTCTTATAATGGCAATTTAAGGGCATGCAATGGGTAGTTTTCTCTGCAATTTGTAAGGCCTTTCCACGAACTGTTGAGCTGTGTGCTCAACAAGCAGTTACCAGGCAGAAGTAAGCAGTTATCATGCAGCAACAAGCAGTTACTAGGCAGCAGTGAGCAGTTGAGAGAGTTTGAGGGGCATTTCACTGCCTATCAGCGGTCCGTGGAAAGGAGGCCTAAATGTGTTAATTGGTATGATAAGTCATGCTGAGTCAGGCTAGGTGCAAATATGACATAGCACAAAGAAGGAGCGTTTTATGCAGGTGCGTGTGCGATTTTGTAATGCATTTTTAATGCGTTTTTGGTGCATTTGCATTTATGTCGTTTTTATGCAGAAGCGTTTTTCAGGGGTTTTGCATTTTAATGCGTTTGCGGCTCACATATGTAAAACGCTTATGCGTTTTGTATGCGTTTTTATATTTACATGTATGCAAATCACTAGGAAATCGGAGAACGGACGGCTCCCCTTGTTTGAATAATATAGGATGTTAATATAATTGCAGTACAGTTTGTATTAGGCTGAACAAGATGTTTTATAGCATACCCACTTTGTCAAATTGAAATATGCATCTATTTATGAACCTATATAGGAATCATTACTTCTATCCCAAAGATTAATGTATAAATAGGAATGCAAAGGTGTACTAATACTTGTATTTTGTATTTATGTTTGATGTAAGGTTACACTCAGGTTGGCTTCCGGAGAGGCAATCCAAAACTATGTCCTTGCATATGGCTTAGGATAACGGGCCAGTGCACACCAAAACCTCTAGCAGATCCGCCAAACACTAGAGGTTTTTGAAGCAGATTTTCAGAGCAATTTTAGGCATGTGTAGAGAGGTTTTCTAAACATGCCTACAGTTTTTTGGAGCGTTGTTGTGTAGCAGATTTCATATATTGTTACAGTAAAGCTGTTACTGAACAGCTACTGTAACAAAAACGCCTGGAAAACCACTCTGATCTAGCGTTTTTTCAGCGCCGTTTTCCACTTTCCTATACTTTACATTGAGGCAGAAACGCCTCAGAAATCTAAAAAATGCTGCAGCCCCCGAGTTTGCGTTTGTGGAAAAAACGAACCGCTCTAGTGTTCACCTGCCCATTGAAATACATTACCGAAGCAGTTTACAAACAGCTAGCATTTTTAAAAACGCTCCATAACCGCTCTGGTGTGCACCAGCCCAACCAGTTTCAAGCAGAAGATCGGCGGCGCGCTGTATGCAGAACGGTTGCTGTAGAGATAGATAAATAATATGAATGACGCAATATGGAGGGTGAAGCGATATGAGGTGTTGCTATTGAGACAAAATGCCTGAAGCCTATTGGCGAGAATCACGCTCCTGGGGTTGGGAGGATCTTTGTGATAGTGAACATGGTTGCCAAGGGATCGGCAAGTTCACTTCCGGTGAACGGGCATCAACCATTGGAGGAAAGGTATAACTTCTGGACTAGGGAGGGAGATTGAGGGAGATGATTCTTTCCGCAGAGGGTATATATTTTAGTAAGTAGATGGCCGTGCATGCTTCTAAAGGAGTCGCTATAAGCGGCGAAACCGGTCAAGTGCACAGGGCCTATGGTAGCATCCGTGGGGATTGACGAGGACGCGAAGGGGGAGGCGGATGAAACAGCGCATTCAAGCTGACCCAGCGGCCAACATTTGGGGTGGAGCCCACTAAAACTCTGTGCAAATATACCATGGCAATGCTTGTAAGTGTGCAATCTTTTTATCATTAAACTGATTTTACAATTTTATGCTACGGGAGCTCTGGTATGTCTTTTTTGAGGTGAAAAGAACTAGCAACGGCTACTTTGGGAGTTGAGGACGAGTATTCCTTATATGGTAGGGGGCAGCCAGATGACCCCATAAGCGCTGATTCGCTGAAGACCCATCTGACTGAGGGTCATTTATTAAAGGTGAGTGCCCACTGCTTGGGATATGGTGGTGGTGTCTCACTAAAGTGGATTTTCTGCCCTTCTTTGCCTTGTTTATATTTCTTTGCCTTGTTTATATATTTTTGCCATTTTTGCCACCTGCTGTGTGGAAGGACTGGTTGCTAGGATCCTAGATAGAGATGGCCCAAATGGTTCGCCGGCGAACGGTTCCCGGCGAACTTCCGGGGTTCGCGATCGCGGAGAACCGCAAACTTTTCCAGAAGTTTGGTTTGCCCCCATAGTGCATCATGAGGGTCAACTTTGACCCTCTATATCACAGTCAGCAGGCACATTGTAGCCAATCAGGCTACACTCCCTCCTGGAGCCACTCCTCCCCTTATAAAAGGCAGGCAGCGTCAGGCTTTTCACTCACTCGTGTGCCTGCATTAATTAGAGAAGAGAGGGCTGTTGTGCAGAGAGCTATAGGGAAAGCTTAGTTAGGCTCTTGTAGGCTTGTTAGCTTGCTCCTTGCTGATTCTTATTGCTAAAAAAGCACCCCTCAACAGCTCTTTTGAGAGCTAATGTTGTTCTTGTGATCTATTTTTTTTGTGTGTGTGGCCCACTTGCATTATAAACAGCCCTGTCAGTCAGTCGCAGCTGGCCTTTGGCCCCTTGGTGGTATAATTACTGCTGTGCCAGGTGCACATTATAATACCCATCACTGCATATACCTACTACCTGTTGTTCACTTCAGTGCACCCACCTACCTACGTGAGCGCACGCAGTGTCACTGTGCCTGTCCGGTACCTGTCAGTGTGTGACAGGTGCACATTGTAATACCCATCACTGCATATACCTACCTGTTGTTCAGTGCACTCACCAACCTACGTGAGCGCATGCAGTGTCACTGTGCCTGTCCGGTACCTGTGTGTGTGACAGGTGCACATTGTAATACCCATCACTGCATATACCTACTACCTGTTGTTCACTTCAGTGCACCCACCTACCTACGTGAGCGCACGCATTGTCACTGTGCCTGTCCGGTACCTGTGTGTGTGTGACAGGTGCACATTTGTAATACCCATCGCTGCATATACCTACCTGGTGTGTTCAGTGCACCCACCTACCTACGTGAGGGCAGGCAGTGTGACATACCTCTCCATGCATACCTGTTAACTGCACCTGTGTGACTGCACATTGTATTAGTCAAGTCAGTGCATACCTGTCTGTCGCCACCTATGGACAGCCAGCCAACATGCCTTTCAATGTCAGCTGCTGATGCTACCATAGTGCCATCACCCCAGGGGGGCTCATCGGTTTGGAAATGTTTTAGTGTATCTGCCGTAGATCAGAGCAATGCCATCTGTTCTCTCTGCATCCAAAAATAGAGCCATGGAAAGGCCAACACCCATGTAGGATCAACTGCCTTACGAAGGCACATGGAGAAAAGGCACATACTGCAATGGGAAGAGCAACAGAGAAAAAGCAGCACACAAAAGAAAAGCCACTCTCCTTCTCCTCTTCTTCCTTCAGGTGCAGTATCTTCAGCCGCTTTCTCCCTTGCACCTTAATAGCCACCCTCCTCCACTCCGCCTCTGACCTTGAGCGGTTCCTGCTCCTCTGCCCACAGCAGCCAGGTGTCTGTGAAGGAAATCTTTGAGCGGAAGAAGCCAATTTCTGCCAGTCACCCCCTTGCCCGGTGTCTGACAGCTGGCTTGGCAGAACTGTTAGCTCGCCAGCTGTTACCATACCAGCTGGTGGACTCTGAGGCCTTCCATAAATTTGTGGCCATTGGAACACCGCAGTGGAAGATGCCAGGTGGCAATTATTTCTCTAAAAAGGCAATACCCAAACTGTACCGTGAAGTTGAGAGGCAAGTGGTGTCATCTCTGGCACACAGTGTTGGGTCAAGGGTCCATCTGACCACGGATGCCTGGTCTGCCAAGCACTGTCAGGGCAGGTACATTACTCACACAGCCCATTGAGTCAACCTGGTGACCGATGGCAAGCAGGGAGTGCGTAGCTGTGCAGCAGATCAACTTGTGACACCTCCATGGCTTGCAGGCCGGCCTCCTGCCACCTCCTCTCCTCCTGCAACATCCTCTTCGCTGTAGTCTTCCTTCTCCTCCTTGGCTGAGTGGCAGTTCAACTCTACTGGTGCTGCGATCTCCTCTCCAGCTACACAGCCCCAGCTTCCCAGGGCCTATGCTGCATGCCAGGTACGACGGTGTCACGCCATCTTAGACATGTCTTGCCTCAAAGCGGAGAGTCACACTGGAGCAGCTCTCCTGGATGCTCTTAACAAACAGGTGCATCAGTGGCTTATTCCGCACCAGCTGGAGATCGGCAACATGGTGTGTGACAACGGCAGCAATCTCATTTCCGCTTTGAATTTGGGAAAGCTGACACATGTACCCTGCATGGCACATGTGCTGAATCTAGTCATTCAAAGATTTGTGTCAAAGTACCCAGGCTTAGAGGACGTCCTGAAGCAGGCCAGGAAGTTGTATGGGCATTTCAGGTGGTCTCACACGGCCATGGCACGCTTTGCGGACATTCAGTGGAGAAACAAGTTGCGGGTGAGACGCCTGATTTGTTATAGCCCGACTCGCTGGAATTCAACCCTCCTTATGTTCTCTCACCTGCTAGAACAGGATAAAGCCGTCACCCAATACCTTTACAACTACAGTAGAAGGACACAGTCTGGGGAGATGGGGATGTTCTGGCCCAACAACTGGACACTCATGCGAAATGCATGCAGGCTCATGCGGCCGTTTGAGGAGGTGACCAACCTGGTGAGTCGCAGTGAAGGCACCATCAGTGACTTGATCCTGTACGCTTATTTCCTGGAGCGTGCCATGCGTAGAGTGGTGGATCAAGTTGTGGAGGAGCGTGAATAGGAACAGTTACGGGAGGAAGAGTTGTGGGATAAATTCTTATCAGAACCAGATGTTTCCTCAACACCTGCGGCAGCACAGAGGGGGAGGAGGAAGAGTCATGTGGGGAAGAGGAGTCAGACTCGGATGATGAGGAAGGTGTTTCTTTGAAGGAGGAGGAGGAGGCGGTGGCAGAAGAACAACTGCAGCAGGAGTCGCAGGGGGCTTGTGCTGCTCAATGTTCCCGTAGTATTGTTCGTGGCTGGGGGGAGGAGGAGGACTTACCTGATGTCACTGAGGAAGAGCAAGAGGAGATGCATAGTACATCTGGATCCAACTTTGTGCAGATGGCGTCTTTCATGCTGTCCAGCCTGTTGAGGGACTCCCATATAAAAAAACTCAAGGGGAATGAGCTGTACTGGGTGGCCACGCTACTAGACCCTCGGTATAGGCACAAAGTGACAGACATGTTACCAACTCACCTGAAGGCAGAAAGGATGCAGCACATGCAGAACAAGCTGGCAACTATGCTTTACAATGCTTTTAAGGGTGATGTCACAGCACAACGCAATAAAGGTACCACTACCAATAATCCTCCCATGTCCACGCAGGCAAGGACAGGAAGCTCCAGCGATCTCACAGTGATGTCCGACATGCGGACATTCTTTAGTCAAACGCCTCACCTTAGCCCTTCCAGATTCACCCTCCACCAACGCCTGGACCGGCAGGTAGCCGACTACCTGGCCTTAAGTGTGGATGTAGACACTGTGAGCAGCGATGAACCCTTGGACTACTGGGTGTGCAGGCTTGACCTGTGGACAGAGCTGTCCCAATTTGCCATCCAACTTCTGTCTTGCCCTGCATCAAGTGTCCTGTCAGAAAGGACCTTCAGCGCAGCTGGAGGCATTGTCACTGAGAAGAGAAGTCGCCTAAGTCACAAAAGTGTTCAGTACCTCACCTTTATCAAAATGAATGAAGCATGGATCCCGGAGGCCTACTACCCGCCCGAAGACTAAGTCAGTCCCCACACACAGCATCTCTGCCTGCACACCATGTGACTGCCTGCCCCAAGACTAAGTTGCTCCACACACAGCACCTCTGCCCGCAGGCCGATTGACTGCCTTCTTTGCCATCACCAACAGGGTCCAGGACTCCAGGTGGATTCCTGAATTTTTAAGGCTGCTGCTAGCAGCGGCCGCTATAATAATTTTTTCTGGTGCGTGTACATGCCTGCCTAATTGTTCTGGCTGCACTGCAGCTGCAACAAAACAAAAGGCATGTACATGTGCCAATTCCCCTTCATGATCATTACCTTGCCGCGGTGAAGGGGCTTGCGTATCACAAGGAAGCAATGGCCGACGACAATATGAGTGTTTTGGGGGGGGGGGCGAACCCAAGATAATAAGGTCATTGCTTCACTGTGGACAGGCTGGACTGTCCCTGTTGTTCTATCATTGAGCTACCACAGCCTGGCGACCATATGGGCTTAAAAACCGCCACGGCCTGCACTCTGGACATGGTGGGCACCAGTCCAGCACGGCCGTCACTACACAAACAGCTGTTTGTGGTGCATTACACAGTGAGTTTGGTGTGTCAGTGTGAAGCAGTACTCTAATTACACTCCCTGATTGATGTATACACATGCAAGATGTTTTAAAGCACTTTAGGCCTGCAATTTAATTTTCCCCGGGACTTTTGGCATCTATCCCACTCTGCCGTGCCCCCGTCCAGGTGTTAGACCCCTTGAAACATTTTTTCCATCACTTTTCTGACCAGCATAAGTGTTTCTAGTTTTCAAAGTTCACCTCCCCATTGAAGTCTATTGCGGTTGGCGAAAGTTTGCGTGAACCAAACCTTTGCGGAAGTTCGCGAACCCGGTTTGCGAACCGAAAATTAGAGGTTCGGGCCACTTCTAATCCTAGCGCGCAGCTATTTTTTGTATATTGTGAATTGGTTGATTGGAGTAGTGCACCACCTGATCTTTTAATCACCCACTTATATATCAGCGCAGTATTTTGGTAATTTATCTGTTTATACCCACCCTGTATTCAGCTCCAATACCTTGCGCCCTAAAGGCCGGGGTGTAACCGAAGTCGGGTAGGTGTTGTGTCTCACCTCTAGTTCAAGCGGGGATGCGCCACATAAGGTGAAGACGGCAGTGATAGATTGGGGCATTGGAGCAGATTTGTGGGTGAATAGGTTACCAGACCTTACATTATCACGGGCCCCAAAACATGATGGAGGTTTCAGTCCTCAAGTACTTTTACTGACTGGTGCAGTGAATCAACTCACGCAGCTTATCACTTCCTCGCAACTTTACCAGTCTCCGCTTGCCATTCAGTCTGCTGTCGCCGCTGATGGGACTGCACCAACTCCTGTGCCAGTTTTAAGGTCAGTTGCGGAACCTAAATTGCCACTTCCTGAGAAGTTTTCTGGTTCCAGAAGCTACTTTAATAACTTCATGAACAACTGTCTTATGTATTTCCGGGTGCGGCCTAATGCTTCAGGCACAGAAGCCCAGAGGATTGCCCTTATCATTTCTCTGCTCCAAGAGGATCCGCAGTCCTGGGCTTTTGGGCTACCTCAAGACCATCCAGCGCTGTCTTCAGTTGATGAATTCTTTAAGGCCATGGCAGTATTGTATTCAGATGCAGATATTACTACGACAGCAGTACAAAAACTGAGAGATCTGAAACAAGGTCGTCGCCCCGCTGAGGATTATGCTGTTGAATTTTGTAGGTAGACGGTGTCCACTAGATGGAATTATCTGGCACTTCTTGACCAGTTTCTCTATGGACTTTCAGATACTGTCAAGGACATCCTGGTTAATCATCCTGCTCCTGATACATTAGAACAAGCTATTACTCTCGCCATCTGAATTGATCGGCGAGTTTGGCAACGATGTCAAGGTAAAAACTCTGCTCTGTTGACATTTGTTTCTGACACTCCAGCCAGTCTTGCCTCTGCTACTCCAGTGGAGCCCATGCAGATTGGATCCTTTAAATTACCATCTGCGGAAAGCTCAGGAGGCGTTCTGAAGGATTATGTGTAATGGAACGCGGGAAAAGCCGCCGTGTGTACTATTAGCAAGTAGAGATGTGGCGAACGGTTCCCGAACCGTTCGCCGGCGAACATCTCTAAATCCATGGGCCTCTTACTACTTCCGGGTCACAATGACCCAGAGTAGTACGCCTGCGCTGCCCGGCGGAGCGCGTCCTAGATTGCGCTCCCGTTGCCGGGCACTCTCTGCGCATGAGCGTGACGTCACTCATGACGTCACGCACATGCGCAGAGAGTGCCCGGCAACGGGAGCGCGATCTAGGACGCGCTCCGCCGGGCAGCGCAGGCGTACTACTCCGGGTCATTGCGACCCGGAAGTAGTAAGAGGCCCAGAGAGGTTCGCCAGGCGAACTGTTCGGCCCAACACTAATAGCAAGGCGGCTGATTCCACGTCCAGCGCAGCGGTTTGCACGCAGTAGCGTGTGGCTGGTGTGGCTGGGTCTGTTAGTTCACACAGATTGAGAAATATGCGCGCGCGTGCTGAGAGGCAGAACCTTTATGACAGCCGAGGAGGGATCAGCTGACCAGGTTGGTCAGCTGACCTCAGAGCAAGTGACTATTGGTCAATCACTGATGGGTGGCGCCGGAGAGCGCTGCTCTATATATAGTCACTGCTGGTCAGTCTCAGGTTGTCTGCCGTTGCGAACACTTACGTGGAAGCACTCAGACCTTAGTCAGATCCTACAGTGTGTTAGAACCAGGAGGACCTGGGAATTCACACTGAGCCAGATTACTTCTGTTTATCATTGTGTTATACTTCAGACTAGTTCCAGGGTGTCGAGACCACGGACCTCAAACCCCAGATTAGGGACTTTGTGTGGTCATTGTGTTATACTTCAGACTAGTTCCAGGGTGTCGAGACCACGGACCTCACACCCCAGATTAGGGACTTTGTGTTATCATTCTGTTATACTTCAGGGTGTCGAGACCACGGACCTCACACCCAAGACTAGGGATACTGTGTACCATCATATTATACTCCAGACTAGTTCCAGGGTGTAGAGACCACTGACCTCACACCCAAGACTAGCAATATGACCTATTGCTTTTCTGACTATCCCTCTGCTTTCTGATTTGGTACCTACGCATATCTGATTATCTGTTGCCAACCCTTTCTGCCTTTGGATACCGAATCAGCCTTCTGTCTCTGTACCTTGTCTGTCCGTGTGTTGCCGACCTGGCTTGCCCGACCTTGACAGCTATCTCTCTCCTTAAGAGATAGTCTCCAGACCTGCTAGTGACATCCACCTTCAGGTGTCACTCACTCACAGGTCCTTCCTACTTTCAGCCTGGGACTCCACCCCTTTGGAGGTCTCAGGCTGCTGGAAGGTTTTGCACTTCTCAGAAGGCAGTATCGCCCATACTGCCAAAGACCACCTGCTCCTCGGGTGGTCTTACTCAAAGTCATTACTGTTGCACCAAACACTCACACTATATAGGTGTCCAGAGGTTAGTTATACTTGGATTATCGGTGATTCTGCAGATCATCAATAATCAGGTATATATCTGTATTCTTGGTGATACAGCAGATCACCAATAATCAGATTCTCTCTGTGTGCTGACACCGATCGTTACATTATGCCTCTATTGTGGGGGTAAAGGAGACCTGGCTAAGTCCTGTTTCAAAAAGAAGAAGCCGGAAAACTCCAGCGCCCAAGTGAGGTCGAGGAAACTCACTTAGGCGAGCACGTATTTCCTCCTAAGTCTGAAAGTATGTTATTACCTGTAGTCATTTCTTGGGGTACTAGGTCACACAACTGCAAAGCTTTTCTTGATAGTGGTGCTGTTGGCAATTTTCTTAGATGTTTCTCTGGCCAAAGAATTAGGTATCCCTGCCTTGTCATTATCAGAAAAAGTTTGTGTAACAGCTATTAATGATTCTCCCTTGCAATTGAGCCATCTGATAGCTGTTACTCCATACATTCACCTCAAAGTTGGGGCTATGCATTGTGAGGAACTTATATCCAGGTACCCTGCCACCCGAGGCTGCTTGTTTAATCTTTCAGGTCCTGAGAAAATAGCCATGAAAGATTATATAAAGGAAAATCTCTCCAAGGGATTCACTCAGCCTTCCACTTCTCCTGCTGGGGCTGGATTTTTCTTTGTTGAGAAAAAAGATGGCAGCCTCAGACCATGTATTGATTATCGGGGGTTAAACAAAATAACGATCAAGAACAGGTATCCTCTTCCCCAATCGATGATTTGTTTAGTCAGGTAGCTGGGGCTCGAATGTTTACTAAGTTGGATCTCAGAGGTGCATATAATCTCATTCGTATCCACCAAGGGGATGAATGGAAGACTGCCTTCAACACTCACGATGGGCATTACGAATATTTAATGATGACCTTCGGGTTGTGTATTGCCCCAGCAGTTTTCCAGGATTTTGTGAACAACATTTTCCAAGACTTTTTGGGAAAATTAGTGGTTTCTTTAGATGATATCCTTGTGTTCTCCTCGTCACTAGCTGAACACCGAGTTCAGGTTAAAGCTGTATTGCAAAAACTAAGGGAGAATTGTCTCTATGCCAAGCTTGAGAAATGTATCTTTGAGATCCGACAGGTCTCTTTTCTGGGATATGTGATCTCAGATTCTGAGTTGACCATGGATTCAGCTAAACTTACTGCAGTACTGAATTGGCCCCAACCAAATGATTTGAAATCGTTACTGCAATTTCTGGGTTTTGCCAATTACTACAGAAAATTCATCAAGGGGTTTTCTACCAAGGTGGCAACCTTGACTGATCTTACCAAAAAGGCAGCTGATCCAACCCACTGGTCACCCGAGGCATCCCAAGCCTTCAGTGAACTGAAGGAAGCTTTTTGTTCAGCGCCAGTTCTCATTCATCTTGATGTCAAATGCCCTTTTTTCATGCTTTCGAGCTTGGTGTAGGGGCAGTTCTCTCCCAGTATTCTGGGAGTCCTGAAAAACTCCAACCCTGTGCATTCTTTTCTAGGAAGTTCTCCTAAGCCAAAAATAACTATGATATAGGTAATAGAGAACTTTTAGGGGCGTGGTGGGCTTTTGAAGAGTGGAGGCATTTGTTGGAGGGGGCAGTACATCCTGTGACTGTGTTTACTGATCATAAAAACTTGGAATATATTGAAGGGTCTAAGAGACTTAATCCAAGACAAGCATGGTGGGCCTTGTTCTTTACCAGGTTTAATTTCCCAACCACTTATAAACCAGGTTCAAAAATATCAAAGCTGATGCTCTCTCCTGTATCTCTGATGAAGATTCCTCCAGTTCCAAGGTTCCAGAACCCATTTTGCCTTCACATTGTGTAGTAGCAGCCTTAACTACTTCCAGTCTGTCCTCAGACCTCTCAGAAATGTTGTTACCATTTCAGGATGATTCTATTCCAGGGAAGCCACCAGACAAGTTGCTCCTCTTCAGTTCAGAAGAATTGCTGTCACGTCATGTCTGGTGGCCTTCCCTGGTGGCAGATGCTAGGGCTTTTGTTAAAGCTTGTGATGTTTGTGCCCGAAGTAAGGTTCCCAGAACTGCACCCTCGGGTTCATTACTTCCACTACCTATCCCAGTTAAACCATGGACAGACTTGTCCATGGATTTCGTAGTGGATTTGCCTTTCTCTAAGGGTCATACAGTTGTCTGGGTAGTTGTGGATCGGTTCAGCGAAATGGCCCATTTTGTTCCTTTGGCTAAATTACCATCTGCTAAAGAACTTGCTGAACTCTTCATTGAACACATATTCCATCTGCACGGAATTCCAGAAAGAATTGTCTCGGACAGAGGTGTCCAGTTTGTCTCTCAGTTCTGGCGTTGTTTCTGTTCACGGCTGAGGATTGATCTATCCTTCTCCTCAGGGTTTCATCCAGAAAGTAATGGCCAGATTGAGTGAATGAATCAATCTTTGGAACAGTATTTGCGTTGTTTTGTGTCAGACAATCAGGAAGATTGGGCAGCTTATCTTCCTTTTGCAGAATTTGCATTCAATAATTTGGTTAATTCTTCTACAAAAATGTCTCCTTTCCAGGTTGTTACAGGCGCAGTCCCAAATTTTCATCTCTCTCTGGTCCACCTTCTAATTTTCCTGCTTTAGAAGATTGGTTACAGTATATTAATACGCTTTGGTCAAAAGTGCAGAAAAATTTGGAAGTGGCTGTTGGGCGTCAAAGGTTGTTCTCCAACCTTCATTGTTCTGTTGAGCCTGAGTTTCATGCCGGAGAGATTTGGTATGGGTTTCCACCAAAAACATTCCTTTGCGGCAACCCTCATACAAAGTGGGACCTAGGTACATTGGTCCATATCCAGTTATTGAAAGAATAAATAGGGTGACTTACAAAATTAAATTACCTCAATCCATCAGAGGCAGGAATTCATTTCATGTATCGTTGCTAAAATCTGCTGCCAATGCCACTCCCTTCAATCCCCCTCCTATAGAGGTGGATGGAGAACCTGAATATGAGGTTGAGAAAATCTTGGATTCCCGTAAAATGAGAAATTCTGTGCAATACCTAATTGAATGAAAGGGGTATGAACCAGAGGAGAGATGTTGGGTTCCTGCTCACCAAATTCATGCTGAGGATTTGATTCCTGAATTTCATTCCAAATATCCTGGTAAACCTGGAATGGAGTGTCCGGAGGTCACTCCTCCGGGAGGGGGTAATGTCATGAATTAATCTGCTATGTAAGTCTGGTGATTCTGGCAGTTCAGCAGTTCAGTCTGAGAGTTTGATTGCAGATGGCATCCCCGGCACAACCGGCAGATGTGCAGGGTTCTCCTGCACAATTTGACAATCTCTCTGAGCAAGCTCTGCAAGACGGAGGTTCCTGCATTCCTGCAGAAATGCAGGAATCTGCTCATTGGGTCCACGCCAGGAGGCGGACATGCGTGATAACTCATTCCTCCTATGCCTTACGTTGCAGACACTGATTGCATTAGTTCATTGCTTTGCATGTGTTAGCTACAGGGTGTGGTGTGTCTGATCACTGCTGGGAGGTGTGGTCTGTTGTTGTGTATATAAGCCTGCTCAGATCATTGTACCCTTGCCCATGATAGCGTTAGCTTGTCTAGCTGCTGGGTGTGTCTCCTTGCTGGATACTATTCTGTTGCATTCCTGGATTTTGACCCTTGCCTGTTTATTGACCTCTCCTGTTTGCTGCCTGGACTGACTTACTGTTTGTTACTGTTTTGACTGTTTGCTGCCTGGACTGATCTCGGATACCCTTTGACCTTGCCTCTGCCTGAACCCTTTGTACTGCAAATATCTGATACCTGTGTATGACCTTGGACTGTTTTCTGGATTTGCCTAGTACCTGTTTGGTGTTGGTGATCTATTTATACCTGATATTTATATAGCACTGACATCTTCTGCAGCACATTACAAAGTACATAGTCATGTCACTGACTATCCTCAGAGGAGCTCACTATCTAATCCCTACCATTGTCATATGTCCATTGCAGTCTAAGGCCAATTAAGGGGAAGCCAATTAACTTATCTGTATTTTTTTGAGATGTGATAGGAATCCTGAGTGCCCAGGATAAACCCACACAGACATGGGGAGAACATACAAACTTGCCGATAGATAAAAAGGAGACACCGAGAGCCCAATATAGTGCAGTAGGTACTGGAATGTGTGGCAATGCAAGGGTAAGTATAGTATTATACTCACAAGTCTGGGATACCATCCAGGTAACCACTCAGTAGGCAGGTGGGGAGTATTAGACCTGTCCCCCTCAGGATTAAAAAGTTGTTCTCTGTAGATCAGAAAAAAGGAACCAAGTCCACTCCACCAGGGGTGGACACGATAATTGTACAGTTGTACAGAGGCGCTAGAAGTATAAAAGGAGGTAAAAATTGTTTTAAAAAGAACACGGGGGGGTTAGTGGTGGTCGTACCTCCCAAAAAATCAAATACTGTTGATAATTTAAACAAGATAATAGTTTATTTACATACTCTGGGTCGGTGCAATGCGTTTCATGGGCTTAACCCATTTGCCGATAGCTCATTTTAAAAACTTGCCGATAGCTCATTTAAAAAGAGTATACACACCCCTGCCCCCTGAATGTTACAAAAATAGTGCATAAATCACTGTTTTATTTTAATATTGGGGTCTGGGTGACTCTCCCCACATTTCAAGTAGCACCCAATGTCACCCTTTCTACTAACAGCACCCATTGCCATTCCTTGCTTGAAGTTGCACACACAATCCTAATATAACCTTTAATTTAGCTCAAAAAGGGTTAAAAATATGGTCATGCCCAGATTAGCGTCACCCACTAACTCTGCCCCCTGTCTGTCTAAAATTTTGGGTGTCCAGATTTTTTAAATCTTTTGTCCGTAGAAAATTAAAAACTAGGTTGACAACTCTGATTTCTCCCCTTTCCTCACATGCACACACATACACAAATCTGCAGCACTGTAGAGTTGTTATACCCCACCATATGCCCTTCAACCTAAACCTGCTCATCTGCCTTTTTGTCTCTCATCGTTTGACCATTGTCATGCTCAGCATACCTACATTTTCTAGTATTGTGTAATGAACTATACTACTAATGCCATATAAATGCAGGAAATGACAAAGCAATAACCTCTGCAATCTCCTACTAAATAATTTAGGTAAAGATGTAAATTCAGTGTCACACAAGTTATAAATGTGCAATAACAGGAAGGCTAAAAGGATACAAAAGATCTTATTTAACAACTGATGAATTAAGTTTTTATTTGAATACTAACAGAACAAGTGTATAGAATAGTAAACAGTTTAGTGACAGACACATTTGTTTAAAATTCAGGTCTAATTAAAAGATAAAACCAAGCATCAGCTCGAAGTGTGGATAAGAATTGAACAGTTACTTCTGTTTAAAAACTATTCTGTGCTAGGTCAAATAGTTTCCTTGAGACTTGTTGTTAGTCTAGAAAAATTCAGTCCCATACTTAAGTTTTCATTTGTTTTCAATATTTATCATTTTTAGCGACACATTTATATTATGCAGCGAAATTAACGGCTGTGGAAAATGTATTTATTTCCATGATACACATTCACACTATAGCTTTGTGACATAGGCTTTAATTCACCAGACATTACCGAAAGGTGTACCAATTGTTTGGTAAACATCAGAGTGTGGTAAATTACCTACCTGCGGACCGCCGCAGTATAAATCTACGGCGGGCAGGGGGTGCTGCGGTTCTGACCGGACATAAACTCTACGTTGCAATGTGCTGCCCTGCCGCCTCTATGACGGCAGAGCACTGTGAGCCGGGCAGGAGCTGTTTTCATTGGCTCCTGGCCCTGTCAATCATGTAAGCCGTTCCCATTGGCATACATGGAGTGACAGGGTCAGGAGCCAATGAAAGCGGCTCCTGACCGGCGCACAGCGCTCTGCCGTCATAGAGGCAGCAGAGAGAGCAGCCTGCAGATGGGACAGAGCGGCGCGACCGGCGGGAGCGGCGGATGTTATCGTCGATTCGTCGGGAAGCGGCTGTTTACTGTACCAACACCCTGTCCAGTGGTTGACCTCCCTGGCGGTAAGCCCGTGCTGAGCGCGGGCTATGCCGCCGGAAGGCACCGCTCAGGCCCCGCTGGGCCAATTTGCATAATTTTTTTTTTTTGCTACACGCAGCTAGCACTTTGATAACTGCGTGTGCAATTCGATCGCCGCCACTACCCGCCGATCCGCCGCTATTCGTCGCACCGCGGCCGCCCCCCCCCCCCCCCGACTCCGTGCGCTGCCTGGCCAATCAGTGCCAGGCAGCGCTGTGGGGTGGATCGGAGTCCCCTTTGACATCACGACGTCGATGACGTCGTTGACGTCATCCCGCCCGTCGGGGGAAGCCCTCCAGGAGATCCCGTTCTTTGAACGGGATCTCCTGATCTCCGATCGCCGGAGGCGATCGGAGGGGCTGGGGGGATGCCGCTGAGCAGCGGCTATCATGTAGTAGCAAGACCTTGTCTCGCTACATGAAAAAGAAAATAAAAAAAAGGATTTGCTGCCCCCTGGCGGATTTTTAGCAAACCGCCAGAAGGGTTAAATTTTTTGAAAAATGGAATTCACAAGGGAAAAAGGGGTATAACCATTCATTATTTTAGACCTATTTATCTCTTACAAGTAGCTGGCGGTATGTGATTTATCATACAGCTACAGGACAAGATGGAGTCCTTTGAGCTAAGTTTATTAAAGCTGGCTAGTACTTTAACCACCCTGCGACTGTCTAACGTAGTCTGGTGGCTGCAGAGTGGCTCTCTCATTCCTCAGTCAGGTCAGGTGGAGATTTGCAGGGAATGAGCGCTCATGCACTTTTCCTGCACTAAACAGAGCGGGGCTGTGGCGATCAGTCTGCCAGCCGCAATCAAAGCTGGCAGGCTGAAATTATTTTAAAAAGTACACAAACATGTACAGCGCTGCGATCTAGGTATAAACCTGTGGTCCTCAAGAGATTAAGGAGAAGGAGGTGCAGGAGGAGGGTGCAGCTAATTGCCCCTTGTATTTATAGAGAAAGAACCTTATTTGATAATTTCACAAAGTCACAAGTGATATTTAAATTTAGACGGACTCATTACATGATCCTGAGTATTTATTAGTAGATTACACCCTTAACTGATGCAAATACTACCACATGGTTTAGTGAAATTTCTTGCTACACTTCTTTTTTTAGGCAAGGGGTCCTATCAGCAAGTTAATTGAGAGATAGTAGGGATCGGATCTCCCAAGCCACTTGCTATTGTTATTGGTTAGGTTTTTTGTGTGTTTTTTGTACAAACATCTGGCTGCAAGCGGCGCCAAACTAGGATCACATGGTACTGACTACACCTCCTTTTAACCACTATGTTGCTAGTTTGGAATCGGTAAATATTGCATGGCTACTGCATCACTAACTATTTCCGAGAACTTTCCGCTAAGTTAATGATCACTTTCAAACATGTATTGAACTCTGCTCACATTCGAAACAATTTGGTGAATTGCAAAAAATAAAATAAAATACAATTTAACACATTCTGTAATTTGCCAACCTGTTTTTTTGTTTGTTTGTTTTTTTACCAAACTTGGTGAATTGAAGCTATAATGTAGTTAAAATTCACCACCACGGTTGCTAGAATATGCCTCTATTTAGTTGCTGGGTTGCCTCTATTTGGTTGCTGTTTTGGTATTTAAAAGGCATTCAATGCAAACACAATTGAATTCAGTGGGGAAAATCTTCTGTGATTTTTTTTCAATGGTCTTTGAATGGCAGCTGGCCATACACATATCAATTTTACTGGTCATTTCCTAGCAGATTTGATCACTGTGATTGATTCTGCTGGGAATCTATTGCACAACATGTCACACATTTTTATTTCTTATTTGTTACATTTCCTTGCTTCTAATTAGTGCTGCTGTATTGTGTGTTTATGGCCACTATTCACTAGGGGGCATCAGTTTCTATATTTTCTGCTAGAAGAGAGACATCAATGCATTTTAAAGAATTTACGGTACAACAAGGTCTGCCGACTGAGGTCAAAAGCAGTGCACTTATCTCAAATGAGATAACTCTACTGAAGCTGCTAATGGGTTAAATCACAAATCTCATTGTTCTCTGGAGAAGGGGAATACCTATGTAGTGATAATCAGTTATGTTTTTTTTCTGTAATAATACTAGTGCTACTATAACAATAAAAATACTATTGTCATTGTATTAGTCATAACTTACTTTGAGAATTGGATACCAACATTTTTTTTATTTTTATTTTCTTGGGGGGGGGGGGGGGGGAGAGGGGGGTCATATGACATTATTTTTATTATTATATTAATATTATTATTATTATTATTTTAGTATTTGAATGCCTTTGAGTTTATTTCATCCAGAAGGACATTTATTTAGGTCAGCTATAACTATCAGTAACCAATTATTTCAGGCAACAGCTTAATTTAATTAATTTTGCTAGCAAATGTAGCTTAAAGTAATAGAACAATTCTACACTAAATAAGCATAAAACAATTTTGAAATTAAATTGAAAATTACATTTCCACACTTTCGTTGCACTGTAATCAGGGAAACAAAGAGAAAATGTCATGCAGAACACATTTGCAAAGCATGTAAGACATTTTAATTTGTCCAATGTCAGTACAGTTGTTTCAAATATCATTCCACCTGGTTTGCAAGTTTAGTATCCTGTCAACAGTTCTGATGCTTACTTGGCATTAACATCAATTAGGAAATATGGTACATGAGTAAATGGAACAATTTTATTTAAAATGCCATGCCTTTTCTATTCCATTCATAGAACATTAAATTATGTTATGTAACGGTATTTCAATGTTGCTTGGGTTGTACATTTACTGTAACATAAAGGTTATGGTATGTACTTAAACCATCACTCTAATCAAAGCGGGTACCTTTCTTATGTACACATGGTAATAGGTCAGGTTGTCCTATGTTTCCAATGATTTCTTATATTTCTTGGGGGACCATAGTAAATAGGAGTTCTCTGATTGAGTATCTTGCTCAAGTCTCATTTCTACTGCTGCATTCTTTCTTTCTTTCTTTTTTTTCTTAAAGCAAAGCAGCAATTTTACAAAAACTTAATGAAGAAGGATGCTTCATCAATAAAAAGGCAAATGCAAAATACACCAATGCCCAAGTGATTTATGTAATATAACTTAGGTCTGAAGGACAGTCCTCCTTTATAGCATAAAATAACTAGGGCAGAGGGCAAAGAAAAGGAAGAACACAAGGAAACAAACCAAAGAAAAATAACAAATAAAGCAGATAAATAATATGAAAATAGGTTTACATCTTGTCAGACAATTTTTGCAAAGGTTTTTCCTCTTGCAAACTGGGATTGTCTTATTTTTGACCAGATTAGATTATGTGGTCTTGTAGAGTCAAAAATAATATTACAAATGAAAAACAAATCAAGAAAGGACTACCCAGAGTAATAGGCTTCTTTTAAGCCTCTTAGGCCTTGAACGCACTTGTAGCACTTTTCTAAGCCTTTTGTAAGCGCTTATGATTTGAAAAGTTCTTGATTATGTAATGCTATGGGTGTGGTCCCCCTTGAGCAATGTGATTTTTTTTATAAAGCACCCATAGCATTATATTATCAAGAGCTTTTCAAATCACTAGCACGTAGAAAAACGCTGCCAGCAGGTCCCAGGCATAAAGGGAATTTTGGTGGGTGTGGAAACTAAATTAGAGAAAACGTTGGGTTTTAGGGAGAGATTGGTTCTTGAGAGGTAATGTCCATGGTCTGACTGAAGCCAGGACTTCCACAGCTTGGAGAATGAAATAAACCTATCTCACAGAGACGTTGTCGGGCATTAAAGTATTTTGTTGTATAGTGTAAATCTGAGACATAATAGGGTAGGCTTAAGCCACTGGGGGTCTTTACCTTCCTCCAGCAAGCAGAGTGGCAGATCCTCACTCCTCTCTACAGTGTAGCCACTGTGCAGCCTATTTCCTTGTGGCTACCATCTGCATGTCACATAAATTGGGCACCGGTTGTCGGGTAGTAAAATGGGCAGCACATAGACAGAAATGTCAATTGTAGCTATAATGGCACCCAGTGAGTGATTTGGGCACTGGCAGCTCATGATAATTACTGGCTTCAGGCAGCACAGATATCAGTGTAGGGAGTGTTTAGCAGTGGAAGTTGGGACTGATATGGGCAGCGGGATTGGTGGGGGGTAGGTTAGTGTTAGCATTAGGCAGAGGGAAGTTAGTGTGAGAAGAGGGTTAGGTGAAGAGGGATGAGGGATAGGAATAGGGATGAGTGAAGAAATTTTTAATTCTCAATCTCGCAGCAAGTTGGGCCTTTTTTCAGTCGCTACAAATTTTAGTGATCATTTTCACCTTTCTACAAATTCACCAGCAATTTTCAGGGTGGAAATGAATTGAATAATACAGTCAACTTTAGTGGTTAACAAAGCCCCCATACATGCTAGAATCACCAAGGGCTTGATTCACAAAGCGGTGCAAAGTGTTTGCACGCTGGTGAAAAGCCCTTTATCAAGCCTAAACTCAGTTTAGGCGTGATAAAAAGAAACTCGTGCAAAATTCCCACATGCAAAACTTTGCGCACGCAATCGCGCAGTGCCCATTAAACCCTATGGGCGCTGTGCGTGCAATTGCGCGCGCAAAACTTTGCGCATGGGACTTTGCATGCGATCAGCAGCACAAAGCAGTGATAACTCAGCTAGTGCAAAGGTTATCACGCCTAAAGTCTTTTAGGCGTGATAACTGGGTTATCACCGCTTTGTGAATCAGGCCCCAAATGTGTTAGTTATGTTAAGGACAACAGAGAGGGGGGGGGGAGGGGGAGGGAATATTTTAAAAAGACCTTGTAGTAAAATCAATTTTAAAGTTACAATAGGATTTTTTGTTAATGCAATTTAATGTCAGATAATGTATCTACCTATTGGAAGTGAAATTTTTTTATATCAAAAGAAAGTGCAGTGAATTTCATGTCGGGGTTTTCAGGTGGTCGGCATACAGTGCGTAATGACCACCTGGAAACCCGGAGTGCTACAGTACTTTTTAATATTCATTTTAAATGACCATATTGTGAAAATATAGTGTATTTTTGTAAATACATTTTTAAAATATTTTCAGTGTGAAAATGACTTGTGAAATGGCAAATATTTGTGAGCAACACTATTTCTAAGGCATTGTCAGTGGTAGTACACTAACAACACTCACATTACACTGGATCATGTACCTTGTGTAACCCTAAGGCCCGGTTCACATTAGCGGCTGCTATCCGGAATCGCCGTGCCGGAGCCGTGCCGGAGCCGGACCGCATGCGGACCGGACGAAACGGACGCACGGCATAGCAATGAAAGTCTATGCGACCGTTCACATGCGTCCGTTTCGTCCGGACCGGAGCCGGACCGGATCCGGACTCCGGCGTCCGTTCCAACATGCGCTATTTTTTGGTCCGGCTGGTCCGGCTGACGTATCCGGACCGGAGCCGGAATGTTGCATCCGGCCAATGGAAACCAATGAGAACCGGAGAGCGCACAACACACTGGCTATAAAAACCGGATGTTGTACCACACTTCCTATGCTGACTCTATGGTATGGTGGCCATTTTGGATGGGGACCACATGGCACCAGCGTTCACAGAGTGGAGCAGCAGTGACTTCATGCTGGAGCTCTTTGGCAGCAATATGGAGCAGGATCTGTCTGATAGCGAGGGGGTGAGGCCCTACACATCAGAAGACCTCATCCTACAGGTGCAGCAGGTACCAGCCCTGTGGGACAAGGGGGATGCGGACCACAGCAACATCAAAAAATGCAGAGGCCTGTGGAAAAAAATTGCCAAGCTGTATGTGGAGGACTTTGAGAACTTGAGCAAGAGACAGCAAGGCACAGAGGGTATGTTGACTAGAAGTTTTTTTGGGGGGGCTTGTGGTTTAAGCTTGTGATGTATTCAACTTTTGCTATGGATTTGTGTCACCCACGTGTTGCCCACCCACCCGTGGCCCACCCACCCGTGGCCCACCCACCTGTACCCCACCTGTGATGTATCCCACCCACCTGTGATGTATCACACCCACCTGTACCCCACCTGTGATGTATCCCACCTGTGATGTATCCCACCCACCAGTACCCCACCTGTGATGTATCCCACCCACCTCTACCCCACCTGTGATGTATCCCACCCACCTGTACCCCACCTGTGATGTATCCCACCTGTGATGTATCCCACCCACCTGTACCCCACCTGTGCTGTATCCCACCCACCTGTGATGTATCCCACCCACCTGTACCCCACCTGTGCTGTATCCCACCCACCTGTGATGTATCACACCCACCTGTACCCCACCTGTGATGTATCCCACCCACCTGTACCCCACCTGTGATGTATCCCACCCACCTCTACCCCACCTGTGATGTATCCCACCAACCTCTACCCCACCTGTGATGTATCACACCCACCTGTACCCCACCTGTGATGTATCCCACCTGTGATGTATCCCACCCACCAGTACCCCACCTGTGATGTATCCCACCCACCTCTACCCCACCTGTGATGTATCCCACCCACCTCTACCCCACCTGTGATGTATCCCACCCACCTCTACCCCACCTGTGATGTATCCCACCCACCTCTACCCCACCTGTGATGTATCCCACCTGTGATGTATCCCACCCACCTGTACCCCACCTGTGATGTATCCCACCCACCTGTACCCCACCTGTGATGTATCCCACCCACCTCTACCCCACCTGTGATGTATCCCACCCACCTGTACCCCACCTGTGATGTATCCCACCCACCTGTACCCCACCTGTGATGTATCCCACCCACCTGTACCCCACCTGTGATGTATCCCACCCACCTCTACCCCACCTGTGATGTATCCCACCTGTGATGTATCCCACCCACCTGTACCCCACCTGTGCTGTATCCCACCCACCTGTGCTGTATCCCACCCACCTGTGATGTATCCCACCCACCTGCGATGTACCCCACCTGTGCACATAAAACATACACAATGACCAATTATTATACATTAATTTATTGTAAAAAATTAATACATTTAAAATCACTCAAACTTGAAACTCCAAAATAAACACATTTCAACAAAACAAATTAAAAACCAAACATTCACCCTCGTCCAGGTGGTGTGGTAAAATAAAGTCTCAGTTGGTCCCTGTTCCGCAGTGACACTACCCTTGGCCTGGTTGCATACCTCCGCAGGGGCATTAGTGGAAGCACATTCGGGGGTTCCGGAGTCTCTCTTTCCTCCTGCCGCACAAAGTTGTGGAGGATGCATGCTGCCTTCACCACGACAACTGCGTTGCCCGGTTTCAGCAGCATGGGCGTGTGGAACACCCTCCACTTTGACACCAGGATCCCAAATGTGCACTCCACCATTCTCCTTGCACGGCTCAACCGAGCATTGAAGTGTAGCTGGCTGGCATCAAGTCCCCTGTCTGGGTACGGACGCATTACATGGTCGGACAGGGCGAAGGCCTCGTCCCCCACAAACACATAGGGGTAGGCCGGTGCCCTTGTCCCAGGCCAGGGTCTGTCACGGGGGAGACGCAGTCTGCCTTCCTCCATCAGCCGGCAAAGGGTCGTACGCTGGAAAATTCCAGAGTCATTGGAACTACCGTACGACCCCACATCCACGTACACAAACTTGTAGTCCGCATCTGCCACTGCCATTAGAACAATGCTGAAGTATTTTTTATAGTTGAAATAATGGCTGCCACTCCCCACGGGTTTCTGAATCCGGATGTGTTTCCCATCCAGTGCGCCAACACAATTAGGAAACTTGCACTCGGTCCAGAAGCCCTGGGCAATCTCCTCCCATTTCGTGGTGTCCGGCACAGGCATGTATCTGGCCCTCAGTCGCGTCCAAAGGATCCTCGAAGTCCTCACGACGATGCCTGCCACCGTGCTCTTCCCAATACGAAATGTGACATGTAGCGATGTATATGTTTGTCCAGTTGCGATGTACCTACAAGAGAAATAATCGAAATCAATTTTTCATGTCGTTACAGGAGAAAGGTACAAGACAAGGTGGCGCAATATACGGGATGCATATGTGAAATGGCTACGGAAGAAAAAACTTGCCGAACGAAGTGGCAGTGGCGGGGGAAGGCGACAAAAAGACTACCAATTTGCCAAGCAATTGTCTTTCATCAATGCAAGCCTGGAACCTAGACTGTAAGTACCACTACTGTGGGCAGGAACTGAGAGCTCATTACCATGACTTCGGCCATGTATTGCTATGGCCTCAATTCCCATGGCTAGCGAACTTTTCTCACAAGCTTTATCAAATGTTGGGTAGAAACTGGTGATAAAGTGATTGCTAGTGTTTGCTAGCTCTGTGAATTGACGCCACATGCTGTTTGGCACACCAATAAATATTTTTTTTATCTACAGGACTGAAGACAATTTGGAGCAAGAGGAACCGACCCAGGAGGCACGGTTCAGCAGTGAGGAGAGCTTGGTGGATGATGACGTCGCCGATGTAACCTATTGCCCCGAGGCGAGGAGTAGGAGGAGGGAGTCCTTAATCACAACTCCGTCCTTTGATGATGACTTGGCAGAAGAGAGCTTGGATGTTGAGGTTGCAGGACCGAGTGTGGAAGAAGCTGAACCTCCACAATCGACCGCTATGGAAGCTCCAGGGGAACAAGAACAAAGTGAGGAGCACCGAGAGACTGCAGCACAACCAGCGCGCAGGGCAACCCCGACACAGGCCAGAGGACGGGAAGATGCTGCCACACCACCAGTGAGGACCACCACACCAGTGAGGCGTCGAGGTACCCTCCCCCCAACAAGGAGAGAGACAGAGTCCGAGATGTCCGGGGCTGTCTCCGGACTTCTCGGGATTCTTCAGAGCCACCAAACTCTCATAACCCGGCAGTTGCAAGATGAGGACAGGGGCCATATCATGGAGCAGTACAAGTCCCACATCACTACACTGCAATGTGAGCTCGACGCTGTACATGGGCACTACAGGGACGAGCTTAAAATGATGCATGAGATGCACAGAGGAGAAATCGACCAACTGCGTGCGCAGCATCATCAGTCGGTGGGCCAGCTGCAGAACATGATGCAGCAAATGCATCAACAAAGCAAGGAACTACTGAAATTGCAGGCACACCCGTGTTTTCACACTGTGATGTCTCTAATACCATATCTTGAAAAGGTGCCTTCACAAAACCTGATGGCGTGCCATTCCAATTTGCTGGAGGTGATTAAACAGCACATGGACACGCCATTATTGCAACCACCAATTTTTAGACCCCCACAACCAACAGCGGTGCCCACCTGGCAATCATCACAGATGTACACCGGCTACAGAGGCAGTCAATATGGGCCACCGCTGTCAGGGTCCAGCTCATCCACGACCAGCACCCAAGAGAGTCCAGATTTCCAGGCAGCAACTCCCACCTTTTCTAGTAGTGGTGCCGATACAATTTGAAAAAAAGTCAAATTGTTCCTGGACATGCTCCTCTGAATACCTCCGATCCTCGGAGGAAGGATACCATCACAGGGCTTTTTAACTTTTGGTTTTGCTGGACTTGAACTTTAGGGCCTGGTGTCCCCGAAAGACACTACCTGGGTCACAACCTTGTGCCTGTTGCACTGCACCTGTAGTCCTGCACCTGTGCCTTTGATTCCTCTTGTTCCTTACTTTGTTGATCCTAATCACTTGCACAAGACCCTTGGAGCCATGGATGAAGGACACCTTGACTGGTCGGTGAGAGGCCTAGCCTTTTCACTGACCTGTGTCCTTCATCCATGGCTCAGAGGGTCCTGTGCCAGTCGTTAGGTTTTAGAAGCACTAATAATTTAGGGCCTGGTGTCCCCGAAAGACACTACCTGGGTCACAACCTTGTGCCTGTTGCACTGCACCTGTAGTCCTGCACCTGTGCCTTTGATTCCTCTTGTTCCTTACTTTGTTGATCCTAATCACTTGCACAAGACCCTTGGAGCCATGGGTGAAGGACACCTTGACTGGTCGGTGAGAGGCCTAGCCTTTTCACTGACCTGTGTCCTTCATCCATGGCTCAGAGGGTCATGTGCCAGTGGTTAGGTTTTTGAAGCACTTCAATTTTAGGGCCTGGTGTCCCCGAAAGACACTACCTGGGTCACAACCTTGTGCCTGTTGCACTGCACCTGTAGTCATGCACCTCTGCCATCGGTTCCTCTTGCTCCTCACTTTGTTCTTGTTCCTAACCACTTACACAAGACCCTTGGAGCCATGGGTGAAGGACACCTTGACTGGTCGGTGAGAGGCCTAGCCTTTTCACTGACCTGTGTCCTTCATCCATGGCTCAGAGGGTCATGTGCCAGTGGTTAGGTTTTTGAAGCACTTCAATTTTAGGGCCTGGTGTCCCCGAAAGACACTACCTGGGTCACAACCTTGTGCCTGTTGCACTGCACCTGTAGTCATGCACCTCTGCCATCGGTTCCTCTTGCTCCTCACTTTGTTCTTGTTCCTAACCACTTGCACAAGACCCTTGGAGCCATGGATGAAGGACACCTTGACTGGTCGGTGAGAGGCCTAGCCTTTTCACTGACCTGTGTCCTTCATCCATGGCTCAGAGGGTCATGTGCCAGTGGTTAGGTTTTTGAAGCACTTCAATTTTAGGGCCTGGTGTCCCCGAAAGACACTACCTGGGTCACAACCTTGTGCCTGTTGCACTGCACCTGTAGTCATGCACCTCTGCCATCGGTTCCTCTTGCTCCTCACTTTGTTCTTGTTCCTAACCACTTGCACAAGACCCTTGGAGCCATGGGTGAAGGACACCTTGACTGGTCGGTGAGAGGCCTAGCCTTTTCACTGACCTGTGTCCTTCATCCATGGCTCAGAGGGTCATGTGCCAGTGGTTAGTTTTTTGAAGCACTTCAATTTTAGGGCCTGGTGTCCCCGAAAGACACTACCTGGGTCACAACCTTGTGCCTGTTGCACTGCACCTGTAGTCATGCACCTCTGCCATCGGTTCCTCTTGCTCCTCACTTTGTTCTTGTTCCTAACCACTTGCACAAGACCCTTGGAGCCATGGGTGAAGGACACCTTGACTGGTCGGTGAAAGGCCTAGCCTTTTCACTGACCTGTGTCCTTCATCCATGGCTCAGAGGGTCATGTGCCAGTGGTTAGGTTTTTGAAGCACTTCAATTTTAGGGCCTGGTGTCCCCGAAAGACACTACCTGGGTCACAACCTTGTGCCTGTTGCACTGCACCTGTAGTCATGCACCTCTGCCATCGGTTCCTCTTGCTCCTCACTTTGTTCTTGTTCCTAACCACTTGCACAAGACCCTTGGAGCCATGGATGAAGGACACCTTGACTGGTCGGTGAGAGGCCTAGCCTTTTCACTGACCTGTGTCCTTCATCCATGGCTCAGAGGGTCATGTGCCAGTGGTTAGGTTTTTGAAGCACTTCAATTTTAGGGCCTGGTGTCCCCGAAAGACACTACCTGGGTCACAACCTTGTGCCTGTTGCACTGCACCTGTAGTCATGCACCTCTGCCATCGGTTCCTCTTGCTCCTCACTTTGTTCTTGTTCCTAACCACTTGCACAAGACCCTTGGAGCCATGGGTGAAGGACACCTTGACTGGTCGGTGAGAGGCCTAGCCTTTTCACTGACCTGTGTCCTTCATCCATGGCTCAGAGGGTCATGTGCCAGTGGTTAGTTTTTTGAAGCACTTCAATTTTAGGGCCTGGTGTCCCCGAAAGACACTACCTGGGTCACAACCTTGTGCCTGTTGCACTGCACCTGTAGTCATGCACCTCTGCCATCGGTTCCTCTTGCTCCTCACTTTGTTCTTGTTCCTAACCACTTGCACAAGACCCTTGGAGCCATGGGTGAAGGACACCTTGACTGGTCGGTGAAAGGCCTAGCCTTTTCACTGACCTGTGTCCTTCATCCATGGCTCAGAGGGTCATGTGCCAGTGGTTAGGTTTTTGAAGCACTTCAATTTTAGGGCCTGGTGTCCCCGAAAGACACTACCTGGGTCACAACCTTGTGCCTGTTGCACTGCACCTGTAGTCATGCACCTCTGCCATCGGTTCCTCTTGCTCCTCACTTTGTTCTTGTTCCTAACCACTTGCACAAGACCCTTGGAGCCATGGATGAAGGACACCTTGACTGGTCGGTGAGAGGCCTAGCCTTTTCACTGACCTGTGTCCTTCATCCATGGCTCAGAGGGTCATGTGCCAGTGGTTAGGTTTTTGAAGCACTTCAATTTTAGGGCCTGGTGTCCCCGAAAGACACTACCTGGGTCACAACCTTGTGCCTGTTGCACTGCACCTGTAGTCATGCACCTCTGCCATCGGTTCCTCTTGCTCCTCACTTTGTTCTTGTTCCTAACCACTTGCACAAGACCCTTGGAGCCATGGGTGAAGGACACCTTGACTGGTCGGTGAGAGGCCTAGCCTTTTCACTGACCTGTGTCCTTCATCCATGGCTCAGAGGGTCCTGTGCCAGTGGTTAGGTTTTTGAAGCACTTCAATTTATTAGGGCCTGGTGTCCCCGAAAGACACTTGGGCAGCTATGCCCTACAACTCTTCCAGCACAAAGTTGGTGGTTGGTGTTCCTTAAAACTGACCGGGCTATACCATAGATATGTTATTTTTTTGTCTTCCATGTTGGAAGAATGTTTCCATGTTGGAAAGTGGTTGTTTTTGCAATAAAAAAATTTGTTTTTACATAACTAAGTGTGATGAGTAGTTGTTCTTGTGGTGTGACTGCTCTCCTGAACGTGGTATCCTTCTTCCTAAGGTCATCCTTCACCATCTCCAAAAGGGTATCAAACCTGTCAGGAGATGTAAAGGAAGAAGCTGTAAAGTATGTTGTGGGACAAGGTGTTGGGTGGAGGATGGGGGAGGTGTGTTTACAGAGGTTTGGGAGTGTTGTGGAGGGTGGGGGTGTAGTGTATAGCTAGGTATACAGGGGTGTGGGGGTCAGGGGGGTGTGTTTAGCTAGGTATACAGGGATGAGGTGTTGTGGGGGTGAGGGTGGGGTGTTTAGGAATGGTGGGGGTTGGTGTATTTAGGCCTATATACTTACAGGGGAATAGACATCCGAGTGTAGCTGTAGAACTTCTGTGGGTGTCGTCTGAGGTCCCGGTAGAGGGCCTGGAACTCTCCCTTCCTCTGCCTCCTGGCTAGTAGAGGGTGCACCCACCATCTCCTGCGAGGAGCACGCCTTCTCCCCACATAGTAGTAGGTAAACAACAGGAAGGAGAGAATTCCCAGGTAATAAGCGTAAAAAATGACTGGATCCATGGTCCCAACTGCTGTCTCTGTATCCAAGGATGGTCTCCACACGTCCAGCTGTCTCCAACAATGACCCCAGAGCTTCTGCTGACCTCCCAGAACCCCAGGTATTTATACAGGTTGTTATCTCTTTAAGAATCCGGATCCGGACCGCAACCGTGTTCATACCGCACGAAAACCGTATGCAACCGGACCGGATCCGGACCGGATCCGGACAGGAACCGTACGGTTCAGGTCCGATCCGGCTCCGGTGCGGTCCGGACATCCGGTGCGGTTTTTGCAAAACCGCAAGTGTGAACGGGGCCTTTGGGCCTGTTTCCACTACACGCAGATTGGATGCAGAAAAACTGACTCCAATGAATGCCTATGGGGAAATCTGCATCAGAAAAATTGTGTTTAGTGGAAACAGGGCCATAGACATTCATTGGAGTCGGTTTTTCTGCATCCATTCTGCATCCAATCTGCGTGTAGTGGAAACAGGCCCTTAGCACTCTGCTGAAGTAGAATATTTTTAGTCAGTTCTACAATATATATGTTTATTTTTACAAAACGTTCATTTATTTTAATTGAATGTGTATTGATTATGAATATATGTATATATTATGTTGTATGCTTAGTTTTAGGATTACCTTAGTGAGGAAGAGTTAACCAGCCGGGCGGTATGGATGAGCTCAGCTCGTCCATTACCGCCGGAGGCTGCCACTCAGGCCCTGCTGGGCCGATTTGCATGAAATAAAAAGCAGCACACGCAGCCGGCACTTTGCCAGCCACGCGTGCTACCTGATCGCCGCCGCAGCGCGGCGATCCGCCACGTGCAGCGGCAAAAGAGGGTCCCCCAGCCACCTGATCCCAGCGTAGCCGGAACAAACAGTTCCGGCCAGCGCTAAGGGCTGTATCTGAGGCGGCTGACGTCAGGACGTCGGCTGACATCCATGACGTCACTCCGCTCGTCGCCATGGCGACGAGGTAAGCGAAACAAGGAAGGCTGCTCATTGCAGCCTTCCTTGTTACTTCTGGTCGCCGGAGGCGTTCAGAAGAACGCATCCGGAGCGCCCTCTAGTGGGCTTTCATGCAGCCAACTTTCAGTTGGCTGCATGAAATCGTTTTATTTTAGTTATAAAAAAAAACCTCCCGCAGCCGCCCTGGCGATCTTAATAGAATGCCAGGGTGGTTAAACCCCATAGAAAACCCACTTATTCTTTTTAGATGTTTACATACTGTTCATTTCCTGTTCTGTCTATAGGGGAGAGAATATTTATTAACCAATATATTGGCAATAATTCTAAGCATCTAAAACGAATATATTTAACTTAACAACCAGCTAACAAGAACATTACACTATGAGAGCAAATGTTTTTTTTTTTCCTCTTCTCCTTTCTCTAGTGAGTAGAAATACGCTATTTCAAGATTCACAGCTGGGATCAATGCTTGTTATGCTATTGCTGTATCCTCTTTTCGTCTTTGCCCTAATTATGACAAGAACAAAACAGGAACACATTTCCCAATATAAAATGTTATATTTTGTCAATATATCTTTACTCCCTTGTTGAGCAATTATCCTCTGTAAACATGCCTGGAGCAGATGTGCCATATTATGTATAGCTCTGAATTAATTTTAAGGCAGGTCATATGTTTTTATATATCATTACGGTTGGTGTTTGTTGTCTGACTATAATTTTTAAATAGTACATAAAATAATGAAGTCAGTGTCTCTCTCTCTCTCTCTCTCTTTTTATATATATATATATATATATATATATATATATATATATATATATATATATATATATATATATATATATATATATATATATATATATATATATATATATTATATATATATATATATATATATATATATATATATATATATATATATATATATATTCCTCTATGGTCATAGCCAGGCACAAGAGCCCTGTTTCTCAATATAGCAATATAGCCAAGCCAGTAACCTGATATCTCTCTCTCTTCTCTCCTCTCTCTCTCTCTCTCTCTCTCTCTCTCTCTCTCTCTCTCTCTCTCTCTCTCTCTCTCTCTCTCTCTCTCTCTCTCTCTCTCTCTCTCTATATATATATATATATATATATATATATATATTTTTTAAATATATGTATGGACTGCTGAAAATTATTTTCAAATCAGCATTTCTTTGAAAAAACTGTTCCAGTGCCATTCCATGCCTATATAAGCGCACCTTATCCTGCCCTTTGACATACTGTTTAAGTGATCTTCTTATTTAATTTTATTTAATAAGGAAGAGTATACAAACAATTCCTGCTGTAGTCAACACTTTACTATTTCATTGTGAACAGTTGGATGGTAAACATTGCTAGCAGTACATCTAACGTAATTTGGAATTAAATAATAACTATTGTCCATACCAAGAAAAAAATAGAGGTTTTAAATTAGGAAAAGAAAGGCACAATGTTTTCTTTATTTCCACAAGGATACAGTGGGCCATACACAATTCACTTTTTCTACTAAGTCTTCTCCTAGGAGATAATTTCCATCTAAAAAGTACTGTCAAAATTATTCTTACTGTCATAATTATTCTTAGAAAATTCTTTGTATTTTCTTGCTTGCTGGTGGCTTAACCTCCTCGGCGTTCTATTGAGATCGCCAGGGAGGCTGCGGGAGGGTTTTTTTTTAATTAAAAAAAAACTATTTCATGCAGCCAACTGAAAGTTGGCTGCATGAAAGCCCACTAGAGGGCGCTCCGGAGGCGTTCTTCCGATCGCCTCCGGCGCCCATAATAAACAAGGAAGGCCGCAATGAGCGGCCTTCCTTGTTTTGCTTAGATCGTCGCCATGGCGACGAGCGGAGTGACGTCATGGACGTCAGCCGACGTCCTGACGTCAGCCGCCTCCGATCCAGCCCTTAGCGCTGGCCGGAACTTTTTGTTCCGGCTGCGCAGGGCTCAGGCGGCTAGGGGGGCCCTCTTTCGCCGCTGCTCGCGGCGAATCGCCGCAGAGCGGCGGCGATCAGGCAGCACACGCGGCTGGCAAAGTGCCGGCTGCGTGTGCTGCACTTTATTTGATAAAAATCGGCCCAGCAGGGCCTGAGCGGCAGCCTCCGGCGGTGATGGACGAGCTGAGCTCGTCCATACCGCTCAGGAGGTTAAAAGGTATTTTATTCATAAAATGTGGAATATCACCTAGGAGAAAACTTAGGAGATAAAGTGAATTGGATCAGGCCCAAAGTGTCTTGTACCAACTGTAAAATATGGATAAAGGTCGGTGATGAACCCAGGGTGCTGCAGCAAGGCTGAAATCGGGCAGATGTGCCTTTGTGAAGGTGCATGAATCAAGTCACATAAAGAATAGCCTAGAAATGTATTTGCTTCCTTCTAGCAAGACTATATTCTTCAACTCAGAGGAGGGGCGTACATTTAATAAAATGAGCATGTGGTGACAATAACCACTCTCTATCGACTCCTACCACTATCCAACCTCCACTTCCCCCCCCCCCCCATCTATGCTATCTATGCCTAACACTTAACTTCATTACCTCCATAAACCCCTGCTCCTCCGCCAATAACCCTAACCTGGTGCCTAATTTACCACCAGCCATACAACTAACACTGTCAGGCCTACAAAAAAGTAACTTACTCATCCTGGCAGCACTCTTCTCACCTTCTCCAGGATGACCCTGCTATAGCTGCCAGCTGTAGCCTGTATTTTATTTTCTTGCCACAAGCCTCCAAATCCCTGGCAGTACCCACCATCTGTAGCCGATATTGAAAAATCTTAGGGTGCACGCCTCTGGGCGCTTCAGCTGTAGTCCTAGGCCTCTGGCATCTCAGCTGTACCTACCAGTTGTAGCCAGTGTTTCACAATCTTGAGCACAAGCCTCCAGGCTTTAGGGATGCTCATTTGAAATTTCCTCATTTTTGGAAAACGGAAATCAAAATTCCCTGGATATCCGATTTAACGCAACTCTGTCATTTTAGGCCAATCCTAGAAGCATTGGACCAATCAGAGAATGCAGAATTTTTCTTTTTTTTTCATTCCCTGATGCAAAAAAAAATGACAAATAAAGTACTCCTCGGAAATTGGAAAAATGGAAAATTGGAAATCAGAAAAAGGGAAATTGGAAAATAAAAAAAATCGGAAAAACAGAAATCGGCATTGGCAGAAATCAGAATTTCCATTGAATTGGAAATGGGCATTTCTGATCATCCGTACTGGGCCCCCAAGCTGTAGCAAAAAGCCTCCAGAACCCCAGCTGCACCCGGCAACTTTAGCCGGTATTTTACGTTCATTTGTTTCCCCTCTCTTTGCCCGCAAGTTTCACTGACAAATTTCCCCATTGTTACCTCTGAACACCAAAGCTATATACCTGATATCATGCTCAAATTACCCTTCTGGCATCGCCATAGCCAGTAATTACATTACGGGCAGGGGCATTGCACAAATTACCAGGCTCACAATGCGCCCATTTCGGCCAGGGTCATCATGGTCTAAATGGAGGATCACCAAATTGAGAGTCTGACTTGGCCAGTGGAATCTCCGGGTTTGAAATCTCTTGAAAACCTCTGGAATGAAATCAAGAAGAAGATGAATGATCACAAACTATCAAACAAAGCTGAGCTGTTTCATTGTTTGAAGAGAAGAAAGAGTTGCATGAAATTACCCAACAGCAATGTGAGAAACTAGTGCAAGCTGTGATTGCAAATCAGGTTTATTCTGCCAAACCCTGATTTCCCTACGCCTCCATGGCAGCACTACGGGTACTGGCCCGCCCCCAATACCTTACAGGACAATTAATCTATAAAAGTTGATCACGCCCCCCCACATGTGTCTTTTTTCCTTGTCCTCACCTCACAAGGACAGGGCAGGTATTTTTCAACCTGTATATTTTTATTTTTACCCCTTACCGGCCGCATCAGGTGGCCACTGGCCACCGCACGGGCCACCTCCCCCGTTGCGAAGACACCACAAATAACTTTTAATAAGTTTAGTGTGTTTGGGACCCCATTTTGCTGATCTTGGGGGGCCAGTTTGCATTCCAGGGCAGGTCAGTAAAATGTCACTAAATGTGGCAACTGTTGATCCTACCTTGTACTCTTATTGTATACCACTCTAAACGAGTGGGATCGGCATGCATCCATTCCTCCCTTTTTTTCTTTCTTCTCTTTTGTGGCAAGGTTTCGGCATATTGCTCAGGGCTGACCTGCGTCCCGGTGTGCGTTCCACGCGATACCGGAAGTGCTTCGATCTATTTCCGGTAAGCGGAGCGGACAGTCTGGAGCACAGTGCTGGAACGCGGAAGTGCATCCGCGTTCCAGGCGTACTTTGATGACGGGGCATATATTAAGCCTGGAGGAAGTGGCTGCCGGCGGCTGGCATTTTTTCCTCAGGATGGTGATTGAGGAGGAAAGCTGTCTCGTCGGTCTTCCGGTAAGCTCTTCCTGCCTGCACATTATCCCTCTCTCTGCCTCATGACTTCGTAGAGATAGCAGTTTATGTAATCTTTCTCTATCCTTCTAGCTTGCAACTGGATTTCAGCTGCCTGCTATGGATGCTAATGTGCCTTCCACAGATCAGCGATCAGTTCTTAGGTAAGGGGGTAAAGGTAGATTCTTTTAACGTGGTTTCTGGAGGCTTTATGGGTTAGTAATATAGTTATATTTCTTTACAGCCCTACAAGACGCAGCAATGGACCCCCCTCTACTTCTTATTCAAAAGGCTCTTCACGGGATCGGTCCCGCTCTCACAGCAGAAGTCACTCTAGATCACCTCATTCAAGAAGGAGACCAAAGCTGTGTTGGGCCTGTGCTCATCCAGTGATGCCTGGGAAACTTGTGTGTGCAGCTTGCTTCATGGATCTGGGCAAAAAGCCAGTGAAAGAACCTGTGGACATCACAGATATGATCCAAAAGGCAGCCGCAAGCCTTGCAAATGCAGGAGCAGCCAGCTCCAGCGCCTCAGCTACTACTGCTGATAAGGAGGACTTGATTTCACTTTGGTGGAGCCCTTTGTAAAGGCAATACGTGAAACCAT
Organism: Hyperolius riggenbachi; assembly: GCF_040937935.1. Lineage (NCBI taxonomy): Eukaryota > Metazoa > Chordata > Amphibia > Anura > Hyperoliidae > Hyperolius > Hyperolius riggenbachi. The sequence goes on along the minus strand of NC_090649.1, from coordinate 383,385,477 downwards.
AGAATGGCAAGATTCACAAAGTGAGTCCGAAGACTCAAAAAAGAAAACTAAGAAGACATATTACAAACATTTGGACAAGTCGAAGCTAACGTTTCCAGTTATGGACAAGATCCAAGCAGTCACTCAAGATGAATGGGAAAAAATGGAAAAGAAGGTCCCGTTAGCGAACAGATTAACGAAGCTGTACCCATGGTGGCACCTGTGGTAGATGCGTCAGTCATTAGGCTGGCTAAACATGTGACTTTGCCATTGGACGATGCAATCTCATTCAGAGATATCCTTGACAGGAAGCTTGACTTTGACTCGAGGAAAGTATACACTTCAGGAGGAGGCGCATGTAGGTCAGCTATCACCCTCACATCTATGGCTAAAGCGATCAGATCTTGGGTAGACAACCTGGAGAAGTCTATTAAGGACAGTGTGGATAGAGAAGCACTCATTATCGGTCTGTAAGATCTCAAGGTGTCGGGCGATTATATCAGGTAGGCCGCAATTGATGTAATCCGTTTCTCGGGTCACACAGGTAAAAGGGCGTTGTGGCTAAAATCTTGGGCAGTGGACTCGGCTTCCCGCCAGCTGTGGTGTAAGATTCCATATGATGGAAATAATCTCTTTGGGGAAAAAATGGATACGGCTATTACCCATGTAACTGGTAGGAAGTCGGGCCTAATACCTCAGGATAGACGTCCAAAATGACCCAATCTCAGCAATGGGGATCAAGATATAGAAATGCGAAGACTTACAAACCTGGAAGATATTACAGAAACAACTGGAATTCTCCTCAGTTGTTTAAGCATACATTTTCTAAACCGAAAACTTCTCATCCTTATCAGCCTGGGAAAAAGTATTTTTGACATGGGGCAAATCCAGAGAGGGCCAGTAGGATCCAGGTTAAAAAAACTTCAGTTATGTTTGGATGTTTGGAAGAAGGAAATAAAATCACCTTGGGTCATCAGAACAATATCAAAAGGTCATTTCTGGACTTTTTCCAAAACTCCGCCCACAGACTACTTCATAGAGACGAGACTCCCTTCTTCATGGGAAAAGAGATTAATATTGATGAGATATCTTCAGGAGCTATTACTGAAACAAGCGATAATAGAAGTTCCACAAGCAGAGAGAGGTCAAGGATTTTATTCAAAACTATTCTTTGTAGAGAAAAAGTCGGGAGATTTACGTCCAGTCCTCGACTTCAAGAAGTTGAACTCGTACATACACCTTGAAAGATTCAAAACGAGAGATTTTTTACTCTTTATAGACTTAGAGGACGCGTATTTGCACGTCCCTATACAACAAAACCTCCGGAACTTCCTAAGGTTAGCAGTCGACGGAATGCATTTCCAGTTTGTATGCCTCCCATTTGGGATCTGCACAGCGCCCAGGATGTTTACGAAAGTGTTGATCGAAGTGATTGTCCTGGTGAGGCTCCAGGGGATAAGAACTTTCCATTATCTGGATGACATCCTGCTACTAGCAGATTCAGCAGAGAAGATTCTAACCCACAGGCAAATTTTACTGGATACACTAATGAGATTTGGTTGGCTAATAAACCACTAGTTCAGGCAAGGCTTTGCTTGAGGGTGCTAGGCACGATGTCTTCAACCATACCCATGGTGCCTTGGGCCCACTGGTTTCTTAGAAATCTTCAAAGTGGGTTCTTAGCCCAGTGGGATGTGGAGAATCTACACCAGATAATCAGAGTGACCTCTTCAATGAAGAAAGATCTTCGTTGGTGGCTCAGGGATGTGACCTTGAGGAAGAGTCTCCCTCTACAACCAGAAACTCCTGTTATCGTGGTGACAGATGCCAGCACAAAAGGCTGGGGGGCAACATGTGCTGCCAGCATAGCCCAGGGACTGTGGCCAAAATTCATGGTGAACTGGCCAACCAACAAGTTGGAGTTGAGGGTGGCGTTTTGCGCTCTAAAACATTTCCAAACTCTACTTCAAGGAAGATCGGTAGTATTAAACATGAACAACAAGATGGCAGTGGCATACATTCGGAACCAGGGAGGTTCTCGCAGCCATTCCCTGATGGAGGAATCGACTTTAATCTTCTCATGGTCAGTTCAGAATCTAAACGCAATAACGGCAACGTACATCCCAGGGATTACAAACACTGTTCTAGACTTTCTCAGCAGGTCGATAATATCAAACAACGAATGGGAGTTGGACAATGCAGTGTTCAGAAAGATATGCTGTCATTGGCAGGAGACGGAAATAGACCTAATGGCCACCAGCTACAACAGGAAATGTTCCAGATACATGAGCCGGTATCCAGAGCCGGAAGGAGTAGATGCATTGCCTGCTCCCTGGAACTTTCGAATTACGTATGTGTTTCCTCCCATTCCTCTGATCCTCCGCTCCATATTAAAGAGACTCATGTCGAACTGGTGGTTCTCCTAGCAGTATTACAATGGTGGCCGAGAAGGCCCTGGTTCCCTATGATTTGTCAGATGTCGACGACAGATCCGATAGAGTTACACAGCGATCACACACTTCTATTCCAGGGTGCAGTGGCGCACCCCAATCCAGCACGATTGAGACTAATGGCATGGAGGTTGAAAGGAGGAAAGTACAGAATCTAGGATGTTCAGAATCCGTGATACAGACTCTCCTGAGGGCTCGTAAATCAACTACCAGTTCTATATATCATAGAATATGGAAAGTGTTTACAGAGCATGCTACTCTCTTGGGGTTCAACCCAATCCATCCGGAAGCACATCAAGTCTTATCTTTCTTGCAGACAGAGGTAGACAAAGGTCTGTCATTTTACTCCATCAAAGTTCAGATTTCGGCTATCTCAGCTTTAACAAGTCAAAGATGGGCGTTGGATCCCCTCATAAGGCAGTTTGTGTCTGGAGTCATGAAGATTCATCCCCCGGTGAGGTCGATCTTTATGAAGTGGGTCCTCCAGCTAGTCCTTGATTATCTTACAGGGGCTCAATTTGAACCAATAGAGTGCTGCACAATCTGGAACTGGACAATGAAAGCTGTATTCCTTGTGGCGATCACTTCCGTGAGGAGGGTCTCAGAACTGCAAGGGCTAAGTTATCTGGAAACATATCTTACCTTTCTACCGGGAAGAGTTCAAATAAGACCAGTTCAAGGTTTCTTACCGATAGTGTCATCAATTCGGCACCTTAATCAGGAATGGTCTTTACCAACCTTTACACATCCAGAATCCGGAATCCCACACTCTTTGGAAAACTGAAAGAGTATAATTACTAGAGACATAAGAAAATCGGATAGATTATTCGTTATCCCGTCCAGCTATCGGAAAGGTCAGGCAGCCTCCACAAAAACGATTGCTTCTTGGCTGGTGCATACGATACAAAACGCTTATAGGGCTAAGAACATGGAACCTCCTAAAGAAATCAGGGCACATTCTACAAGAAGTGTATCAACCTCTTGGGCAGCCCACGCGAAGGTTCCGCCTCTCAAGATTTGTGAAGCCGCTAATTGGACATCAATTAATACATTTGTGTCACACTACTAGGTTGACATGTCTCAGTCAACTCCTCTGGAATTTAGGAGAGCCATATTATCTTCCTGCTCCTCTTCTAATTTAGTGTCGTTTGTGAATAAACAATCATTTTTTTGGTTCACCTGCACCTGTTGCCCTCTTGTGTATTTTTTTGTAGATTCTAGTTAGATCCCGTCGTGCTGCCATGGAGGCATAGGGAAAATGGAAAATTGTAATGCATCCATGGCAGCATAGGGTACCCACCCATTGTTCGGTGAGGCGCTAGTTACAAGACACATGTGGGGGGGGGGGGGCGTGATCAACTTTTATAGATGAATTGTCCTGTGAAGTATTGGGGGCGGGCCAATACCCGTAGTGCATTGGAAAGGAAAATTACTGTTAGGTAAGTATACAATTTTCCGTTATCTGTATGTTTCTTAGGCCTCATTTCCACTTAGTGCGCTTCTGTCTGCTTTTTATCAGCACATCAATGTTACAGATTGATACATGTTGCTGAAAAGCAGACAGAAGCGCACTATTGGAAATGAGGCTGTCATAACAGCCCTTTTGTTTCAGCGTGAACAGGGGATTCATTTTCTTTTAATTATTCAGGTTCTGCAAACACTGCATCATTTCTCTTATTGTAATGTACTGTACTTCTCCTTAAAAGTATGCTCTAGTCTAAATAACCATATTATTATTGAAAAATTATTGTCAGCATTGCTTAAAAACATAGGGCTCATTTCCACTAGGAGCGATTTGGAGTGATGCTGCACACACGATCCCCATATCCTGCACGACACAGATAGAGGGATTGTGATGTGTACTCACATCAGACCAAGTGCCAGTGTCTGTCAGGGAGACAGATGCCAGCACAAGTGGAAAAAGACCCAAAGGCAAAGCTGTCCAGTTCAGTGCTAGCACCTATAAAAGATAAAACATGAAAAACTGATCATTTTTGCCGTTGACTGCACCTAGAAGAAAGCATATTATGTAGGCTGAAAATCAGCAATAAGTTCATTCCCCCATCATCATGTCACTGAACATGACTGTTAAGGTGTCTCTGCATAGGGAGAGTAGCGGTTGATTGTCACAGCTGATGCCCTGACAACTTAAGTCTGACAAAAATAAAGCTAGGGATTGTAGAGATTTCTCTAATAGGTGCAAAATAAATAATTAAATATTTATGCATTATTGGACACGCTGTAATTGTAAAAACATTTGGCAAAACTCCACTAAAGGTAATGCATTTGGTGCAGCATTACCACCCTGTCTACAGTACTAATTCTATAAAAAAAAAAAAGGAGTCTGAATAAATGTATCACATTTCTTTTTGCTACATTCACTTCCTGTTATAGGAGAACAAGCAAAAACCACAGCCTACCCTTCCCCCATCAATGCCCACATACTTTGCAACAAACAAATCAGTCTCTGCATGGGAGTGGAGGCTAGCTGAGCAAATAGGAGACAGGGCAATCCCCGACACAGCAAAACCCATGTCCACCTGTCTGGTTATACATTTGTACTAAAGTGGGCAAATTGAGGTATGGCTTTGTGAGAAGAAGTGAAGCCCATATGCACCTACCTGCCTGTAATCGAGCCTCTTCTCTAATATATAGGCTGATGTATGGCTAGACAATGTGCAAACACTAGTGCACATGACAGGCGGGGGCCCTGAGCACTGCCACGAACCAGCATGTAACACAATAGGGGGGTGCAGGCGAGCCCCGGAGCTGCCACCTCCAGGAATTCACTCATCATTCCCAAAACTTAAAATTGTGTAACCTTTCCATTACTCTAGTGAAGGAGGAACAAGAGGTCAAGAGGTAAATCCAGAACATAAACCTTTGTAGACATGACTTGTAATCCATGATTAGCTACTCTGTAGAAATGGGGGTGAGAGGTAGTGATTTACAGAATGTCTCACTGGTCAATGCCATGACAGCACTAAAACAATTATATAATAAATGGTTGTCATAATAGATGACCTTGAGAACCAGCTATTATGTAATCTATTGGTTAGATGCCTACAAAGTATAGATGCTGCTGGTTGCTTAACCTTTTGCCGACCGTTCCACACTGATTAGCGTGACCACAGCGGCAGCCCCAGGACAATTGCACACCCTTTGGCGTGAAGTTCTAAGGGCAGAAATTGCAGGGGATTGCACGCGCCAATGCGCGCACATTCCCGCTTGAATGACGGATCTCAGCTCTGTCATCAGCCTCCCAACAGCGATCGCTGCTAGGAGACTGGTAGATGGTGAAACCGTTTTCTATTTACATAGTACGGCAGCTGAAGCCTATGACAGCCGATCGCTGACATTGGCTAGCGGGGATAACAAAAAATAAATAAAAAAATTGTAAAATGAATTTAAAAAAAACATAAATAAATAAAAAAAAAAATAAACAAATGTCCCTGCAGCAATCAGAGCCCACCAACAGAAATCTCTGTTGGTGGGCAGAAAAGGGGGGGGGGTCACTTGTGTGCTGAGTTGTACAGCCCTGCAGCGAGTCGTTAAATCTGCAATGGCCTATTTTGTAAAAAATAGCCTGTTCACTAGGGGGGTTTAGGACCGCAGTCCTTAAGTGGTTAAAAATGGCTACTCAATTGGTTCAGCACAGAAGAATTTAAACCAATATATTCCCACCGATGCAGGAATATTCATGGAATATTCTGAGCTATTTAACTTTTTTTCAGTAAAATTGTCAAGGTCAGTAAGGCTTCTTTGAATAAGTCACAGTTGGAAATGCTCAGCGTAACTGTGCTCCTTATTTGTATGTCAGATGCTTAACAACGTAGCAAAGAAAATTAGTAGACTGGCAGTAAGGAACAGTTCTAAGATATCAGCAGGCAAGTGAAGCAGAAATTAACATGGATATTACAAGACTTGATTTAGCTTCAGACTACTTAAAGTTCTTTTCCAAGTCTTTCTCCATGTGGAGACTAAAATGAAAAAGATAATGTCCACACTGAATAATTATCTTAACATAGTCTTACGGCTCTGCACAACTCAATTACTGACAAGGCCCAAGTACTAGATAAAGATGCTAAGAGGAATTTGAGCAAGCAAACTAAAATGAAAAACAACAAAATGTGAGAGCAGCAGGTTCCATTGACTTTCTTCAAGGAAAATGCTTTGTGGCAGGATTATTGGGAAGCAATAGGTTGGTTATTATCTCCAGCCTGCAGGGAGTCTCTAAGCAGTTGAACTTCCGCAGTAGCTTCCATTTGTGGCGCTCCGAAAAAGGCCTCGTGCAGTGATTGGAGACAAGGTGTTTAAATAAGCCATCATAAACCGTGTTGCAGTTTAACCTCCATCTTGTTAAACTTTAAAGAAGAACTAAAGTGATCAAGTGAACAATAAGTGAAATGGTCAATCATGCGGTATAGCATGTGTTCTTTGTTGTACAATGATAAGGTATTTGTGTTAACAGTCACATACGGTAGTACCTTAAAATGTAATCATAGGAAACCACGAGGAGTACAGCATTAAGGTATGTACTCATTAGATAAAAGTCGTCCGATAACAGCCCCTTTGGACAACCATCGTTCACCTATCTAGCGTATGTACTGCGTCCGTCCAACTTCACTTAAGGATCCAACATGTTGAATCCGTAACAACCACTGACACCTGAGCAGCCTCAATCATATTTTTTTTGCTCCCTCTGCCTGTGAGAAACCCCTCCCTCATGCATTGATTGTTGTCGCTCTGCCCCCCTCAATAGCAACAGAATGCATCGCTAGCTTGAAGGCTAACCATACCTCTGTACAGCATCAGGCTCTGAAATGTTGTCTGCGGGATCAGTTCCCAAACCCCGACAGGCAACAATAATCACATATGTATACTTAGGTTTGGTTGTTAAATCAAATTCTCCTGCACCATCAATCACTTACAACACACACAAACATACACACCATGAACCTGATTTATTAAGCCCAGAAAGGAAAAGTGTGAGCCTTTGCTTTGGATTGGCAGGTGATTAGGACCACCAATATCCCCAGCTGTCCACCATAAGCGGGATGCGCTCCATGGTTATGTGCAGTCATTCTCATCCTCCACCAGTCACCTAAATAGGAGGTGTTTTTCTTTATTTTAAATGATTATTGTTTATGTGCATTGGCAGCTGTTGCACTCCTACAACCAACACACACACACACACAATAACATGGAGAGAGCATGTAGAGTAATTATGCTTGGCTGCTGACCACAGAGAGCTGTTCTAGCATTTGACTGCGAAGAACGATTCTTTCCCAGAATTGTGACCTCCAGCTCGTCATTCTATTTCAGTAACCAATGGATTAGACCTCATTGTCTTCCTACTCTGCATGGAGTTCAACTTTAATTGTAACCTAGTACATAAAAGATCTGACAGGCAGCTACAGTATTTGCCAATCAAATGGCCCCTTGCTGAAGTCAAGCTCTATAATTTTGCTAACCACTGTTCCCACCGATTGGCAAAAATCCAGACAATTCAGTTAAACAAAAGTGAGAATCCTAGATATATTATTATTATTAATTTATAAAGTGCCAACATATTCCGTGGCACTGTACAAAGTAGGAAAAGAAAAAGGGGTACAAAATGATACAGACAATAATAAACATCAAATATTATTATTATTATTATTATTATTAAGTATTTATATAGCGCCGACATATTACGCAGCGCTGTACAGTGTACATATATATATATATATATCTTGTCACTAACTGTCCCTCAAAGGAGCTCACAGTCTGATCCCTACCATTGCCATATGTCTATATTATTTTTAGTGTAAGTACTGTAGTCTAGGGCCAATTTTTTTTTTTTTTTAGGGGGAGCCAATTAACTTATCCGTATGTTTTTGGAATGTGGGAGGAAACCGGAGTGCCCGGAGGAAACCCACGCAGACACGGAGAGAACATACAAACTCTTTGCAGATAGTGCCCTGGCTGGGATTCGAACCAGGGACCCAGCGCTGCAAGACGAGAGCGCTAACCACTACGCCACCGTGGACACTGGTACAAAATACAGGACTGGTGATTACAATGACAGATGTAACACAATGGATAAAATGTATAACGAAGTGTAAGCTATGTAATGAATAACAAATTCCAAGACACAAATGGGTGAGAGAGCCCTGCTCTTGCGAGCTTACAATATAAAAGAATGGGGGAGATGGGGGGACAAGAGGTGGGGAAGTATGCAGTATACATACAGGCAGTGTGCATTTAGGTTATCTAATAAGGAGTAAAACTTGACAAGGGGTCGAAGGGGGAATGGCCTAAGTTAGAGTGTATGCTTATCGAAAAAAGGTAGTTTTGAGGGAGCGTTTTAAGATTTCAAAGGTTGGAGAGTGACGGATGTGCTATGGAAGGGGATTCCAGAGGATGGGTGAGGCACGTAAGAAGTCTTAAAAGGATTATATACGCGCTCTCTGTCTCAAAAACACAGGAGTATACAGTCCCAACCTAGTAGCCAATAAAGTCCTCAGACTGGTTCCTCAGGTTCAACTGTAGTCCAGAATATCCGGCTCCTTAGTTCAGGACAATCATCTCAACATGTAAAGAATAAAGAAAAGGGCTCATAGCATAATACTGCTTGCATCTGGTCACTCCCTCACCAGGATATTATCACTGTGTGTTTTTAAGGATCACCTTTCAATCACCTGTGCCAAGACACAACCCCCTATGTGCCTGCACTCACCCCAACTTTCCTCCCAAATCTCCGGAGGCGGGATTAATCACATATGGGGGTACACACCAAAGAACTCCCTGTTCCAGTCAATGACGAAGTTTCCACTGTTACATATGGTAATATAATAATTGCACGTGATTGCGTGGCCACGTGCCTTTCTCACCCCCCACGGGCGGGCATGGAGGAGTGCAACAGAGCAGACAAAGGTAGCACGGTGCCGCTGCTGCTCATCTATGATTGTCCTGAACTAAGGAGCCGGATATTCTGGACTACAGTTGAACCTGAGGAACCAGTCTATATAATCCTTTTAATTCATTGTACTGTATCACACTACTTTTATTACGCGAACCATCAAGTGTAAATTCTGTATCCTGAACGCATACTTTTTTATTGTTGTAACGTAAGAAGTCTTGTATACATGAATGCGAGGAGGTAATACTAGAGAAGAGAAAAAGAAGCTCATGTGCAGATCTAAAATTGTGGTTGGGTTGGTATCTGGAAACTAGTGAGGAGATTTACAGGGGAAAGAGATTGTGGAGAGCTTCCTAGGTTAGGGTTAAGAGTTTAAAATGGATACTTTCAGGAATTCGCAGCCACTGAAGATCTTGACAGAGAGAAGCCACAGAGGAACACGGAGAAGAGAGATGAATGTGACAAGCAGCCGAGTTCAGTACAGATTGGAGGAGTGCCAGTTGGTTAGTTGGTAGTCCAAGCAATATATTACAATAATCTAAGCCAGATATAATAAGAGCGTGTACTAACATTTTAGTTGTGTCTTGAGCAGGGCCGGATTTGTACTTTCTAGTGCCCTAGGCCTGCTGTCACCCCCCCCCCCCCCCCCACCACCACCCACAAATATTCTGTCCAACACTCTACTAGCGATCACTGGTTTGAATGGGCTCATTTCAGTTGTACTGCTCTGCCTCCCATTCAACAAATAATTCCTGTAATTTGCGCTCCTGCCCGAATGTGCACAGCAGCCAATAGTGTTCTGGGCATGCATACTTGAGAAATTACACTGATGTATGACATCCATGTACTTGTCAAGAATGCATAACACTCTATCGGCCTTGGTTGCTGTGCACATCTGGGCAGGAGTGAGAAATTACAAGGTGCGCGAGTGGCCAGAGCATGCGCTGCTTCTTTGTCCTCTGTGCAGTCGGAGCCACAAACAGGTGGCAGGGCACTGCAATGGAGAGAAGCCCATCCAAAACAGAGAATAGGTAAGTAGCAAACATCCTTTCAAGACCCACTTTAGATATTCTGTTGTAATTAGAGTGGACCTGAACTCAGAACTTCCTCTCTGCTCTAATAGATATGCAACAACATAACCTTTAAAGAAAAACATTTCTTTGTTACTAGGGATGATCGGAAAGTGCAATTTCCGGTTCCGCAGAAATCCATAATTCCGTTAGAACAAAATTCTGTGACCGTCGCGTGGAATTCCGTTCCGGCGGTACAATTTCAGTAATCTCATTTGAAATCTTGTTTTTTTAACATCGTAGGCCATGGGACCTAGTGGCTGTTCCACCTGTCTTTTTTTTAATTTGAGCAGCAGGAGTTGTCGTAGGCCATGGGACCTAGAGGTTGTTCCACAGCAGTCATTACATTTTTTTTTTGAGCAGCAGGAGTTGTCGTACACCATGGGACATAGAGGTGGTTCCATGGCAGTCACTAAGATTTTTGTTTGGAGCAGCAGGAGACGTTGTAGGCCATGGGACCTAGAGGTGGTTCCACGGCAGTCATAACAATTTTTGTTTGGAGCAGCAGGTGAAGTTGTAGGCCATGGGACCTAGAGGTGGTTCCACGGCAGTCATTACAATTTTTGTTTGGAGCAGCAGAAGTTGTAGGCCATGGGACCCAGAGGTGGTTCCCCGGCAGTCATAAAAAATTGTTGTTTGAAGCAGCAGGAGACGGAGTTGTCGTTGGCCATGGGACCTAGAGGTGGTTCCACGGCAGTCATAAAAAATTGTTGTTTGAAGCAGCAGGAGACGGAGTTGTCGTAGGCCATGGGACCTAGAGGTGGTTCCACGGCAGTCATAGACAATTGTTGTTTGGAGCAGCAGGAGTTGTCGTAGGCTAATTATTGTAGTCAGTATCTTATTTTTGTATTGTAGTAGTCATCATTATCTTATGAATCGGTGAGAGGGGCCTTGTAATTGTCACTGATTCATGACTCGTTCATTTTTATGAACGTTAGTATGTCCACATTGTCTGTGGACAGACGGGTCCATTGGTCGGAAGAGTTGGGCCGAACGGTTCGCCTGCGAACGGTTCCATGCGAACTTCAGTGGTTCGCGTTCGCTTCCCGCAGGCGAACTTTTGCGGAAGTTCGGTTCGCCCCATAATGCACCATGAGGGTCAACTTTGACCCTCTACATCACAGTCAGCAGGCCCAGTGTAGCCAATTAGGCTACACTAGCCCCTGGAGCCACTCCCCCCCTAATAAAAGGCAGGCAGCGGCGGCCATTACGCTCACTCGTGTGCCTGCGTTAGTGAGAGTAGGGCGAGCTGCTGCAGACTGTCTCTCATAGGGAAAGATTAGTTAGGCTTAGCTTGTTCCTGGCTGCATACCTGTTCTGTTCAGTGAGCCCACCATACCTGTTCTGTTCAGTGAGCCCACTGGATACCTGCATACCTGTTCAGTGAACCTGCCACTGCATACCTGTTCTGTGAACCCACCACTGCATACCTGTACTGTGAACCCACCACTGCATACCTGTTCAGTGAACCCAACACTGCATACCTGTTCTGTGAACCCACCACTGCATACCTGTACTGTGAACCCACCACTGCATACCTGTTCAGTGAACCCACCACTGCATACCTGTTCAGTGAACCCACCACTGCATACCTGTTCAGTGAACCTGCCACTGCATACCTGTTCTGTGAACCCACCACTGCATACCTGTTCAGTGAACCTGCCACTGCATACCTGTTCTGTGAACCCACCACTGCATACCTGTTCTGTTCAGTGAATCCGCCACTGCATACCTGTTCTGTTCATCAGCCAGACGACCCAATGGGCTGTAAAGCCACCAAAACCTGCACTCTCGCCATGATGCGCACCAGTCCAGCACGGCCGTCACTACACAAATAGCTGTTTGCGGTGCGTTACACGGTGAGTTTGGTGTGTCAGTGTGAAGCAGTACCTTAATTACACTACCTGATTGATGTATACACATGCAAGATGTTTTAAAGCACTTTAGGCCTGTCATTTAGCATTCAATGTGATTTCTGCCCTTAAAACGCTGCTTTGCGTCAAATCCAGATTTTTCCCGGGGACTTTTGGCATGTATCCCACTCCTCCACCTGGGGGTCCAGGTGTTAGACCCCTTGAAACATCTTTTCCATCACTTTTGTGGCCAGCATAATTTTTTTTTTTCAAAGTTCGCATCCCCATTGAAGTCTATTGCGGTTCGCAAACTTTTACGCGAACCGAACCTTACGCGGAAGTTCGCGAACCCGGTTCACGAACCTAAAATTGGAGGTTCGGCCCCACTCTACCAATGGTCGGTGACCACCCCACCTGCAGCGCTAAATACTCCCTCAGAAAGAACACTGGTGGCGAGGCATGCAAGAACCTTCAGTGCATACTGAGCGAGTTCAGGCCAGGTATCCAGTTGTTTTGTCCAATACTCCATGGGGTCATCATTACTCTCCATATCGTCTGGAGCACTGGCAGACCCCAAGTAATCATTCACCATACGGGCCAGCCGCTGGTGGTGACCACTTTGTCCGCTGGTGGTGCTGCTGCTAGAAGAGTATCTGGCATTGGCTGATAAATACCTTCAGCATACTCAGCAGGTTCACAGATTGGCTATTGGTGCTACTGCTGGGAATGGGACCACCAGACCTTTGCTGAGTGTAATGAGGCTTGGTAGCTTGGGCCCGGGATACAGGTGCAGGAAACGCATCTTCTACCCAATGAAGAAGGGCATCCCGGATCTGGCTCATCCTGGCATCTGCTTGGGAGGGGGGTATGAACTGGCGCATTTTCCCCTTGCACCGGGGATCTAAGATGGTGGCCACCCACATGTCGAGCCTTGATTCTTAGAGTTTTAATCCGGGGGTCCTTACGGAGGCACTGGAACATATGTGCAGCCATAGGGAAGAGATGTCTGCCATTTATCATCTCTTCCTGGCTGTCAGAACTGTTGTCATGCTCCAGCTCCACATCATCAGAATCTTCTTCCCACCCCCAGACAATGGGCGCTTCCGCTTCCACAAGCTCTGCCTTCTCATCCAGGACTGGAGCATATTATATATAGGAATATTATATAGTTGGATTTGATCTTCAAAGGGCCTTAATTTCGAGTTTTGGAACAACTTATCCAGTGTATCCAATCCAAGTTCCTCCCAATTCTCTATTGATACTTTTTTAAGTACATACATTATATTTGCTAAAGAAACTCCTTTCTACTAATTAGTACTGCTGTAATGTGTATTTATGGCCACTTGTCACTGGGAGCAGTGAGAGACAATAACAGAGGACCTCTGCTTTCATTTTCCACATCCTCTGCTAGCAGAGAGACATCAAAGCATTCCAAGAATTTACAGCACAACGAGTTCTGCCAACTGTGGTCAAAAGCAGTGCACTTCTCTCAAACGAGAGGATTTCTTTGAAGCTGCTAATGGGTTAACAGAGTGGAGAATTTCTTTTTTCTTCATCGTTAACCTGCTTTCAAATAAAACTTAGACAAAAGATAATATGACTTGTACTTAATATGAATAAGCTAGTGCACTTTTGTGTACAGCGCAGAAAATATCCAAAGGGTTTTTTTTTTGTTCAGTTAGGAAAGTAATGACAGTTAAAATAACTTGACATAATAGCAGACCAGTCACTGGTAAGATCTTATGTGAAAGATGGCAATTGCTCCAAATGTAACATCAGTTATGAACAGCAAGCAAATTACATAAAAGTGCAATTCAATAGTATTAGTAAAAGCTGTACCATTAATGTACTATTCATGTCTCTTCAACCACAGTCAAAGAGATGAGTTTATAGAAAAGGTGAATACAGAAAGTATACAGCTGCATAACTGGTCTGCAGTTTAAAACACCTTTACTGCTTTTTATTCTATTGTTATTATAAATCATAGCCAAGTTCACAGGTCTTTTAAAAGTAAACTCTTATCTACTTTATTATATTACTGTAGTACATTTTTTCACAAAACCACACATATTTATTTATACTGTCTCTGTTTAATAAAATCCTTATTTAAATAATTAAAGCTTAGCTATATTATTTTTTTCCTGAATTATAATAATATCTGTAGACTTATCAAGTCCCCTTGAAATCTTCCACAATCGAAGGTTTATTGAGATGGAAGAAAAGAAGGACTTGTGGAAATGGGGTGAAGGAACACTTTATGGTCATAGGAGCGGGGAGATGATTATGGAGATAAGAGAAGGGAAAGGGTTATGGAGATAGAAAAATGAAAAAGTATTGTGCTTTGTTAGCCTTAAGCTCAACACACACCATACAATCTTGGTTGTACAGATTTACCAAATCTATGTGATATAAGGGCCAACAGATTGAAAACACCTTTAATGATTAATTGGATAAGCTCTTATACTACATGAAAGTGGTAAGATTGAACAACCAAGATTGTATGGTGTGTGTTGAGCCTAAGTTTTTACAGAAAGTTTGTTGTAAGGATGATGTCCCCCTCTACTCAGTTAAGCCTCTAACAGTTCCTGCCGCTTTGGCAGCGAGAGACATTGGCCTCAATTCACTAAGGCTATCTCCTGTCTTTAATAACGTTTCTAGAGTTATCACCATGGTGATGAGACATGTAGTATTCAGGAAACATTTTACCTCAGGCAAACCTAAAGTTAACTCTTCAATCCTTAAAATAACTCCAGAATTGTAAAGTTAAAAACAGGCTGTTAATTAACTACATGTGAAAATAACTACAGAGGCGGTAACTTAACTACAGAGGAGGTAACTTAACTACAGAGGAGGTAACTTAAGGAATGGAGAGATAAGATAACTCTCTTACTGTGTGGAGGTAAGTTTTCTCTTGCCTTATTATCTCCAGCATGATCTTAGTGAATTGAGGCCAATTTGTGTCACTTCCAGCAAGGTGAGCTAGCTAGCTACAGACATTTAATGAGAAGATTTACATCACCATATTGTAAAATATACCGTATTTTTCGGAATATAAGACGCTCCGGCATATAAGACACACCTAGATTTAGAGGGCAAAAATCAGGAAAAAAATAAACTAAACCTAGGTGCGTCTATGGTGCAGGGGCTTCTTATGGACCTCTAACTTCCCCAAAACTGTCTTTATCTAAGCTACACTGCCCATCTATACTAACACCTGCTACACTACACTTCCCTTACCCCTGCTGCCCCCACCAACTACACATTACTTCACTAACCCCTACTACAACTACACTACACTACACTACAGTATACTACACTTCCCTCACTAACACCTGCAGCCAACCCAAACTACACTACACTTCACTAACTAACCCCTCCAGCCAACCCAAACTACACTACACTTCACTAAGTAACCCCTCCAGCCAACCCAAACTACACTACACTTCACTAACTAACCCCTCCAGCCAACCCAAACTACACTACACTACACCCCTGCTGCATCTCACCTGATCCTGTCACCACGATCCTCCCCTCCTCCATCTGCCTGCCATCACCCGAGAGTCGCAGCAGCCGTCATCTGAGGGTCCCATTAGGTGTCATCAGAGGGTCCAGCAATCCCATCCAGTATCCCCGCTCTTTAAGTGTCCAGGTTGCCGGCTCCTCTTCTCTGCAGTCATGCTTGTATGCAGCCTCGTGGTGATCACGCGGTGATTACGCGCTGCCGGGGCCGACTTCCTCCATAGTTACGGCGTCCTCTTCTTAGTTACAGTGCCCCCTTCTGCATGACGAGCGGCGCACGTGCGCCTGATGTCATGCGTGACCCCGGCGCACATGCGCCGTTCGTCACACAGAAGAGGGCACTGTATCGAAGAAGAGGACGCCGTAACTATGGAGGAAGGCGGCCCCAGCAGCGCGTAATCACCGCGTGATCACCGCGAGCCTGCATACAAGCATGACTGCAGTGAAGAGGAGCCGACGACTTGGACACTTAAAGAGCGGGGATACTGGATGGGATTGCTGTACCCTCTGATGACGGCTGCTGCAACATTGGATGACGGCGGACAGACGAAGGAGGCGAGGATTGCAGCGGCAGGATCCGTTAAGTATGTTATGGGGCGAAAATACCGTACCTTTGGAATATAAGATGCACCCACTTTTTCCCCCCAGTTTTGGGGAAGAAAAAGTGCGTCTTATATTCCGAAAAATACGGTAATATATAAAGGTAAACCCCCACCTCCAGTAGAGCAAGTATGCCACCCAAAATCACATATAGCAGCTACAAACATTTAACCCTCACTATTTAATCAGTAAGTCTACTTCTACATATCCAGGCTCGGACTGAGCCACCGAACCACCGATTTTTCCATCGGTGGGCCCCAGCCGCCCCGCCTCCTGGGGGCCCCAGAGCTGAGAAGAAGGGGGGAACAGCACAGGAAGGGGGGGAAATTGTGCACAGAGTGGCGGGGAGGGGGGAAGCCTCCCCCCCTCCCTCACCTAGGGGCCCCCCTCTTCCGTGCTCCCCATCCCTCCAGAATTGTAGCCAACCAGCGGTAGCAGCAGGGAATAGCTTACCGGCATCAGATTGATAGCTCTGCGTGCCGCTGGGCTGGGCTGGTCTCCTGCACTGACATTATCCAATCACACTCTTGCAGTACTTCCTGTGAGAGCGTGATTGGACAGCAGTGCAGGAGACAGAGACCAGCAGCGGCCATCAGAGCTATCAATCTGATGCTGGTAAGTGATTCCTGCTCGCTGCCACTGCTGGGTGCGAATCTGGAGGGAGGGGGGCAGAAGGGGGGCCCCTAAGTGAGGGAGGCTTCCTCCCCTCCCCGCTGCTCTGTGCCCACTTTTCCCTCTTCTAGCATGCATGGGGGCACTGAGACCTGCATACCTAACTGGGGGGAGCGCGGAAGGGGAGCTCTAGGTGAGGGGGGAAACTTCCCCCCTCCCCGTCACTCTGTGCCCACTGCCCCCCCTTCCAGCATGCATGGGGGCACTTAGACCTGCTGCTGCATACCTAACTGGGGGGGAGCAGGGAAGGGGGGGCTCTAGGTGAGGGAGGGTGGGAATCTTGGAATCTTCCCCCCCTCCTCGCCGCTCTGTGACTGCTGCCCCCCTTCCAGCATGGGGGCCCCCACTAACTGGGGACCTGCCTTTGTGAGGATATCTGCCACCAATCTAATTGCAATCTGTGGGTATATCTGCTGCCAATCTAATTGTATTTTGTGGGGAAATCTGTAGCCAATAATTGCATTTTGTGGGGATATCTGCTGTAAATCTAATTGCATTTTCTGGGGAAATCTGCAGCCAATCTAATTGCATTTTGTGGGGATATCTGCCGCCAATCTAATTGCATTTTGTGGGGAAATCTGCAGCCAATCTAATTGCATTTTGTGGGGTTATCTGCCGCCAATCTAATTGCATTTTGTGGGGAAATCTGCAGCCAATCTAATTGCATTTTGTGGGGATATCTGCCGCCAATCTAATTGCATTTTGTGGGGATATCTGCCCCCAGTCTGATTGTATTTTGTTGGGAAATCTGCCGCCAATCTGATTGCATTTTGTGGGGATATCTGCCACCAATCTATTTGCATTTTGTGGGGATATCTGCTGCCAATCTAATTGCATTTTGTGGGGATATCTGCTGCCAATCAGAATGTATTTTGTGGGGAAATCTGCCACCAATCTTACTGCATTTTGTGGGGTATCTGCTGCCAATCTGATTGCATTTTGTGGGGGTATCTGCTGCCAATCTGATTGAAATTTGTGGTGGTATCTTCTTCAATCTGATTGCATTTTGTGGCGATATCTGCTGCCAAACTGATTGCATTTTGTGGGGTTATCTGCTGCCAAATTGATTGCATTTTGTCGGAAAATTTGCTGCCATTTGACTACTTTGAATGAATTATCATGAGGCATGTAACTACTTGATTATTTTATCTAAAACCTATCTGGTCGGACCTAATCTCTGTGAATAACACCGCTACTTATTTTGTGTTTTTTTTGTAAAGTCTGCCCATGACTCATCATGACCACTCCCATGTTCCAGTGTGTGGTGACACTCATTTATTTTTGCTGTGCTGCGCTGCGTGCGCCGCATTTGGACATATCCCTATTGGAGACTGTCCTCAGAAGTACTCACTATCTATTCCCTACCATAAAATCATGTAAAATTTGTAGAGTACATGTGTATGTGAGCCCAAAATGGGGGGAGGGAGGAGGAGAGGGGATCGGGGGGGAGGAGGTGGAGAGGGGGCGGGCCCCAGGCTGAAACTTCCTTGGTGGGCCCTTAGTGTCCCAGTCCGACCCTGTACACATCCCTTAGCACAGTCCCTGTAATTGAGTACCAAATTACCACATATAGTAATAGAGGTTAAAAGGTAGTTAAAGTGGTTAAAAGTTGCTGAATAAAGTTGTGTATGTTCAATGGTTTTTCTAGAAAAAAAATGTTTAATGAGTACATTATGCAACCTGTTAGGGCCCGTTTCCACTACATACAGTGCAATGCGGCTGCATAACCGCATTGCACTGCGGCTGAACTGAAACCAAAGCACAGCAATGGAACAGTTTCCATTGCATGCTGGTTATCTGGATCGGTGTGGAGCGACAGAGAATCTGCAGCATGCTGCAGGTTCTCGCACGCCTGCATTCTGCCCGCATCCGCCCCCATCTCCTTCATTCAGGGGATGCGGAAGTGACACGAATGGGAGCAGAAGGGATGCGTAGCCACATAACATCCCTTTCGCAAGTGGAAATGTGCCCTATGTGTTGTTGTATGATTGGTTGCACAGTTGCTTTTGGTATGGTTCCTCAAAAGCGCAAACTTCTGTGTTATTTTCATCTGCATAATTTCAATTGCTTTAAATTTATTTTCCTCCATTTTTCTGTTCTACTTTTATGTGTTTTCTTCTTCCTGTAGTCTAAATTGCAGGCTTACCTGCTGCTTCCTGCTGGACCATCTCTGCACCTCCATGAAGCACTGTAATGAATAGCGGAGATGCCGCCGCACGGTCTGGCGGCAGGGCGGCTGTCTCTCCGCGTTCAGACCAGCGGTTTCCGCACAGCAGCATGCGTCTGGTTTGCCTGGGCCTTCTAGTGCACACAGATGGAGAGCTACGCGCGCGCGCTAGAAGGCAGGACCTTTATGCCAGCAGGAGAGGTATCAAGCGGAACTCCTGATTGGCTGAGTGGCTGGGAGCGGCGCTGAGGAGCGCTGGAGTATATATAGATCTTGCTTGTCAGTTGCTGGTTGTCTGCCGTTGCGAATACTTACGTGTGAGCACTCAGACCTCAGTCAGATCCCACAGTGTGTTAGAACCAGGTGGACCTGGGAATTCACACTTATCCAGATTACGCTCTTGTCATTGCTGTGTTATACTTTAGACCAGTTCCAGGTTGTTGAGACCAAGGACCTCACACCCAAGCTTAGGATTACGGTGTCATTGCTGTGTTATACTTTAGACCAGTTCCGGGGTGTTGAGACCAAGGACCTCACACCCAAGCTTAGGATTACTGTGTCATTGCTGTGTTATACTTTAGACCAGTTCCGGGGTGTTGAGACCAAGGACCTCACACCCAAACTTAGGATTACTGTGTCATTGATGTGTTATACTTTAGACCAGTTCCGGGGTGTTGAGGCCAAGGACCTCACACCCAAGCTTAGGATTACTGTGTCATTGCTGTGTTATACTTTAGACCAGTTCCAGGGTGTTGAGACCAAGGACCTTACACCCAAGCTTAGGATACTGTGTTATACCTTAGACTAGTTCCTGGGTGTCGAGACCAAGGACCTCACACCCCAGACTAGGATTGTGCTTTATATCTGTTATGACATTTGCTCTGTCGACCTCTCTCTTGCTTTCTGATTCGGTACCTCTGCCTATCTGCCTACCAGTTGCCAAACCTTGCCTGTACCCGGTTACCGAATCAGCCCTCTGTCTTTGTACCTTATCTGCTCGTGTGTTGCCGATCTGGCCTGCCCGACCCTCCGGGCTGTCACTTATCCTCTGAGTGTTCAGTCTGTCTGTACTTCCCGTGACACTATTCCACCAAGTGTCAGTTAGCTGCAAGGACTCTTGCTCCTCAGAGAGTCCGGCCTGCAGTGCAACCAGTTGATAAACTGCCCAAAAATTGATCACAAGTATGGTATATCAATTTGGTTTATTGGGGGAAAGAGAGGTCTACAAGATTAAATTAAATTTATCAAATAAACTGAAGAAATCATTGTGTACAGCCATCTTTAGTTTATGGTCTAAAAACAACCTGCGGCTGTCACTATCAGTGATTGTGCCAGGACCAGTCTCCTGCTAGGAGCTGCAGAAATGAGCAGCAGACCAGTTACATTTCAGTCTGAAATACCCAGTAAGTGCAACAATGCATTTTGGACTTACAGCAATATATTCCTTTGCAAAAGGACTGCTTAATTTAGCCTAAAAAAAGACATCATTTTTATGTTTACACCTTATTCAAGGTTTTTTTATTGTATCAGTGCAGATAACCTGTGTATGCAAAGCATCTATAAAGTTTTATTACGTCTTTTAAGTATAAATTGAATTAGAAAGCATGACCAAGTTTATATTTAAATACTGTGAATTTGTAATTGCACAACATCAAACAAAGCAATTTAAAGCTCACTAGTAACAATTTGCTACTGCTGCTTTCTAACCTGTCCTTATTCAAGAAATCTGTGCAAGGTCAATCCATTTCTTCACAAAACAGCATGTTACCAAGAGAAAAATAATCTGATTAACAATGTGTTTGAAAATGTGAGTTATCAGCAGGAAATAGCTGCAATGCAGGAGCACAGCGGGAGGTCAGCAAAAAGAATCAATGCCTTCGGAGCTGGGCGATAATACTCCAAGGTGTCACCGTAACAACCTATAGAGTGTTACAGAGTACCTTATGCTTAAAGTGGACCTCAACTGAGAACTGCTTCTCTGCTCTAAAAGATTCGCAACAGCATATTAACCTTTAAACAAAAAAAAAATGTATTTGTTACAGCTGATACAAATCTTGCAATAAATCTGCAGTGTGTCTACTTCCTGCTTTCATGGAAGCAGACATATTGTTAACATCCTGTGCTTTCAAATGAGCTTATCTACCGTTGCAGTCAGCTGACATAGCTGAGGGATCAAATTACAACTAGTGATTAGACACAGATGATGGGGAATCGGATAGGCTAAATTCTCTAAGTACATCCAGTACAGGGTGCATTGCTCTAGGTTTTCTTTCTGTCCTGTACAAGAGTTCAGGTTCACTTTAAAGGTCTTCCTACATTTTAGCTAGCCATTCACAGAAAGCTAAAAGTCAGTTATACCTAGTTTCTAGTTTTAGGGGTCTATTTAAACAATGATGCAGTAAAAGCATATGATATTTATTGTTTAAAAAAAATGTGATGGACAGCCTTAAAGGGAACCTGAACCGAGTAAAAATATTTAAAATAAACACATGATGTACCTGCAAATGAATATTACATACTGTTCTCACCATCAGTTCCCCTCAGAAGCTCAGCGTTTTCTTCTAACAACAAATCCTACCTAATTATACTGGAGCTATCCAGACTTGTCTCTCCTGAAGCATGTCATTATAACTGAAAAGATAACTGATATGCAAGGTAATGCCCATGCTTCCCTATAGCTCAAGCAGTATTATTGGTGTGCTAACCCAGAAACTGTACTGGGTCATCGCCATTTTTAAAATTAAAGGGGCACTATGGTGAAAAATTGTAAAATTTAAAATATGTGCAAACTTAGACAAATAAGAAGTACTTTTTTTCCAGAGTAAAATGAGCCATACATGACTTTTCTCCTATGTTGCTGTCACTTACAGTAGGTAGTAGAAATCTAACAGAACCAACAGGTTTTGGACTAGTCCATCTCTTTATAGGGCATTATCAGCAAGGCTTTTATTCTTGACAAAGATATTCCCTAAAAAGGATTTAAACAATGATGCTGGCCAGCTTCCCTGCTCGCTACACAATTTTTTGGCAGTTGGATAGAGCAACTGCCATTCACTAAGTGCTTTTGAAAATAAATAAATCCCTGAGAATCCCCTATGAAGAGATGGACTAGTCCAAAACCTGTCACTTCTGTCAGATTTCTACTACCTACTGTAGGTGACAGCAACATAGGAGAAAAGTAATTTATGGCTCATTTTACTCTAGAAAAAACATACTTCTTATTTGTATTTGCACATATTTTACATTTTACAATTTTTACGCCATAGTGCCCCTTTAAGGATGAAGAATTTCACTGACCCCCAGTAGACAAACAGGATTCGGGAGAGAATAAAGAGATTGATGAGCTGATTATGTGGGAAGTAAGTATGATGTGTGTATGTTTATTTTGACCTTTATTTTTCAGCTCAGGTTTGCTTTAGGAAGCCCATACAAAAATAGACAAGACATAACATTTATATTGCTCTTTTTCTCCTGGTGGACTCAAAACGCTTCGGGGCTGAAGCCACTTAGGGCACGCTCCACAGGTGACCGGGATCATTAGGGGGCCTTGCCAAGTCAAGCGCAGTGTCTCTTAGCCTCTGTAATGGCTGTTGATAAATAGAGAATGGTCCAAGTATGTGTACTCTTGCCCTATCCATTTCAATGGTGTTTCAGCTAGAGATGTTCCAGGTTGGTGATCGCTTGCACTTGACTTTAGCACTTAAAGAGGGATTGTCACCATAAAAATAAAATTTAAACAGCAACTGGTCTGAGTGTATTAAGTGATAAAGATGCTAAACCTGCATTCAAAACTTTCAAAACTTTTTCTGCTGTTATGGTTTGGCGTTATCACATACCATTGTCATCAGCTGCATGCTGGGGAGTCTTTTTATCTATAATATATTCCTCCTCTTCCCCTGATTTCCCCCTCCTTCTAATGACATAAGACAGTGCACTTCGCAGGGCCGGATTTAAAGGAATACTTAAGCCAAAAACAAAAAATGATATTTACTCACCCGGGGCATCCCTCAGCCCCCTGAAGCTGGATGGTGCCCTCGCAGCCCCGCTCCAATCGTCCTGTCCCCGCCGGCGGCTACTTCCGGGTTCGGCGACAGCCGCCGACAGGCTGGGAACGCGGCTTATTCTCCGCGTTCCCAGCCGCTATATCACCCTGTATGCTGCTATAGCTATAGCGTATATATATATATATATACGCTATAGCATCATACAGGGTGATATAGCGGCTGGGAACGCGGAGAATCAGCCGCGTTCCCAGCCTGTCGGCGGCTGTTGCCGAACCCGGAAGTAGCCGCCGGCGGGGACAGGATGATCAGAGCGGGGCTGCAAGGGCACCATCCAGCTTCAGGGGGCTGAGGGATGCCCCGGTGAGTAAATATAATTTTTTGTTTTTGGCTTAAAGGAATACTATCGATACCGAAGTGTTCTAAAATGACAATGTACAAATAATGACTAAGTAGCTGTGTAAACATTTTCCTACTTTTCATGTTGAATATCAGAGGCAAAAACTGTAATTTATTGAGGGTAGGATTTAGCTATATTGGGACAAATCAATTGCAGAAGGGGTGTCTGATATGCAACTCTGGCTGAGCACTGAAGCAGACTACAGAAAGCAAATATCAAACATATCAAACTCTGAAAGCAAAAACAGTATGACGTGCTGTGAGAATTAGTTACATTTCCTCTGCTCTCTTCAGACACTTCAGTCAGAAACACAGGACACAGGAGCTGCAGCTGTTGGGAGCTCTCTTCTCTGTCACACACAGAGCTACACATAGAGTTAACTGATCAAGTGTGAGGGGAATTTCCCCTCTCCTCATGGCTCAGTCAGCCGCCAGTTTTGGCGTCAGTAAAGTTTGAATGTATATTGATAACAGTATACAATGAAGTTGCTACTAAAATGTATACACCAGTACTTAGCAGCACTTCCCAAACAATTCCTGTGTCAATTTAAAAAAAAATATGTGAATCGATAGTATTCCTTTAAGTATTGCTTTAAGCCAAGGCCACCTAGGCCATGGCCTAGGGCTCCACAGGAGCAAGGGCACCAAAGCAGCAGGCTGAACTTATGCAGCATTTGCAAACTTGCAAATGCTGCAATGCAGTAAGATCAGGCGAGCGCCTGACTGGGGTACTCTGCTGTCAGTGGCCTGTGTAGTGGCCATCTTGCTCTCTGTGTACATTTTCATTGTGGGGGGCTGCATTGGAGACAGAGGGGAGGAGGATGCTTCGGCATTGGAGACGAGCTGAGAAATGAGTGACACAGATGGTTTCTACGGTGTGAAGATGAGCTGGCTACCTATACTGAAAGGGGGTTGGGAAAAGGAGGGATTAAGGGAGTCATCTGGCTACCTATACTGGAGGGAAAGGGGGAGGAGTCATCTGGCTACCTATACTGTAGGGAAGGGGGGAGGAGTCATCTGGCTACCTATACTGGAGGGAAAGGGGGAGGAGTCATCTGGCTACCTATACTGGAGGAAGGGGGAAGGAGTCATCTGGCTTACCTATACTGGAGGGGAGCGGATGGTGACAGTGGCCTAGGGCGGAAAAGAGTACAAATCCGGCCCTGGCACTTCCTAGTATATACCTCAATTGGAGTGTCTGAAGACTCTGGGACTCAGGGAGGGTAACAAATACACAATTAGCAAGCGAGTAGGGGGGGAAATGATGTCAGGATTAGCTTCATTCAAAGGAAACTGTCTAGAATAAGATTTTCTGCTTGTCATTCATAAAATTCACAGTATTCATAATGTGGACAGTGCAATACATCTGTTATGTAAGTAGAACTAGTATTTATCTACTTACTGTATATATGCGGTTTTTATTTCTAAGTTAACATGGGTGTCACTTATTCTTTAAAGAGTCATTTGCCTAGTACTATAGAAAACACCACATAACTAAACTGAGGGGTTGAGGGGCTTAGTAAATTTACACCATTTTGCTACTGCGGAAAGTCCCAGAAATGGCCTTTACTGGTTTCACAGCAGTGTATTCAGCATTAAACTGAAGTGAGAGAGATATGGAGGCTGCCATATTTATTTCCTTTTAAACAATATCAGTTGCCTAGCTATCCTGCTGATCCTATACCTTTAGCCATAGACCCTGAACAAGCATGCAACAGATCAGGTGTTTCTGGCATTATTGTCAGATCTGACAAGATTAGCTGCATGCTTGTTTCTGTTATTCAGACACTACTGTAACCAAATAGACCAGCAGAGCTGCCAGGCAACTGGTATTGTTTAAAAGGAAAGTAATATGGCAGCCTTCTTATTTTTCTCACTTCAGCTGTCCTTTAATGAACCCTAAAAAAAAGCTGTTATTAGAAGGTTTTAATTTTTCTTCATGTTGCAAATGGCTGTTTGATAGCAATTTACAGATTTTCCTCAGGCTAGGCTCATAGTGCTCAGTTGCATAACACGCACATTATAATGCATTATAATTACTGTGAACTGCAATGGAGACTGGACGTAGATTGTAATACAAAGCCTACATGCAGAATAATGTGATCAATTACAACGTAGTACTGTGAACAGGCCCATAGGATTGTATGAGCAGTGAGTTCACATGCCGAATTATTCTGCAATGCAACTGACCACTGTGAACAGGGCCTCAGACATTTGTAATTTCCCTGAAAAAGCCAAACAAGCTGAATTTCCAGTTTATTGATTTCAGTAGTGTTTAGACCCAATATCTTTCAAATCCTGAACATTTTCACCTGTCTCACTAAACAAATTTTAACCCAACAGAATCATGTTTGCTTATCCCTAATTATTTACAAACAGCAAAATCAAAAAGACAATGAAAAGACCATTTTGCCTAATAATTATTGTTATTTTTTTTTTAATGAAACATTAGCTCATTCCTACTGTGTATTTAAATTCATATATTCCCATCCATACCTTTTCATGTGTGGAACATTCACTCCAGCAGATGTAAATAAGAGTGGGAAATGTTAACAAAACATGTTTACGGTACTTGCAGCTTGAAAAAAACAAACATATTGTGTACTTCTAAACAAATTGTGTACTTCTAAACAAAACAATCTTCTGAGATTCAATTGGATTTGAAAAATAAAACTTCCTTTGCCTCCAGCATCTTTTCATTCCCCCCTGGCTGATGAAGAGAACATGTGTATTCAATAGTACTTGGACAGCTTGGAAAATGTATTTCTTTATTTCATTCCCCACAGCAGCATGGAAATCTTTTTTTAGCATAATTGCTATTAAGCATCTGAAAAAAACAAAACAAAAACAAAACCAAAACATTAGTAATTTTATCAAAATAAGAAGGCATGGGCTTAAAGAGAATCTGTAACAAAAAAGGAGCACCTGTGGGGTACTTACTTCAGGAGGGTGAAGCCTCTGGATCCAAAAGAGGCTTCCCCTTCTTCCTTAGTAGAGGGGATACAGCACTGGGATACCCCGAGGTTCTCCTTGTCATCCCCTTGTCAGCATGCGCACATGCACAGTATCGGCTCTCCCTGTCCTGCCAAGCCCAATCGGGCCTTCTCTACAGTGCAGACGTGAGCCGTATGCGCCTGTGCAGTAGAGTGGACCCGATCGGGCTCGGCTATTTCTGCCAGAGCCCAAGCGGAGAGTCGCTACTGTGCATGTGCTCAGTGGCAATTGTAAATATTTTTGCCGCTGTGTGTCTGGCTGGGGAGCCAGCTTTGGATCCAGGTGGCTGAGCAGGATGAGGAAGAGGCTTCCCTCTCCAGAGGTAAGTACCCACAGGGTTTTTTTTAATACAGATTCTCTTTTTTTTGTTTCAATAATTTTTATTGTCAAGTTCAGAATAAACAAATTGACCAGAGTTATCATTCAAGAATATGATATAAAGGGGCATGCAAGGTTAAGTCCAAAAATAAACTACGGTAGTTAAAGACATTTTAAAGACATATTATATTGCAGCAAAAATAGATCAAGCATAAGGCCTCGCTCAAATCTATTATAATGCAAAATATTGAGATAAAAAGGATGTTTAGGCAATGAATAATATGCAATAACAATAAAATTCAAAGGAAATCATCCCATAGTGTGCTTTCAGAAGAGAGAAGGAGCGTGTATCCCGGTTGAATGGGAATATCCCTGCTGAGACAACCGGGAGGTCCCATCCAATATTGGGTAGATTATGAGTGTAGGGAGGAGCCATGTGATGATCGTGATGATCAAGACAGAATAATTGGCACTTGAACAATGCTAATGAGTACTGATACGGACAGCTCCATATCAGGGAGCTTATATAATCAAACGATATAAAAGGGAAGTAAAATAATAACAACATACTATACGTTTAGGAGGATGATCGGATGGATACTTATGCAGAGAAGGAGATTCTAAGTTAGAGGCCTAGGTTTATTAATTGCAAGGGTTATGTTAGATGATAACAGAGGGGAGATAAGTAGGAATATTCAAGAGATTATAGGGCAATATGGCGGAGAACTGTCAATGGTTTGCAAATAGTGTGGTAGTAGGGCAGATGGTCTTCCAGTGATCTACTTCCCATGAAAAGTTTCGAACTGTGCCTGTACGTATGTGTAAGGCCTTTTCAGCATGTAGACAGAAGGCTACTTTATTTAAGACATTTTGTATAGTGGGAATACCTGTAGAGTTCCAGTTGTCTGCTAATAATGATCTAGAAGCTACAAAAAGGTGAGTGGCTATAAGTTGGTCTTGTAAGGGTAGGGAGTTTATATGGAGATGCAACAAGGCCATTGAGGTTTTCAGGGAGGGTATTCTGCTAGGCAGTTTTTGGAGACCATTGTGATTGTATTTCCAAAAGGCTCTGATGTAAGGGCAATGTCAGAAGATGTGGTCTATTGAGCCTTTAAAAATGCAATTCCTCCAACATAGAGATGAAATATATGGGGAGTAGTAAGATATTTTGTCTGGAGTGAGGTACCAGTGCCTTATCATTTTCAATATATTTTCATGGTTGGTTACACAACGAGAGTGAGTTTTAAAGTTTTTCACGACCTGGGACCAATCGTCTATTTTGAGGTTTGTGCTTAAGATTTACCATTCATTCAATTGCCATATAGTTTGTACTTGTAATCTTGAAGCTAAGAATTACATATTCTCTTTAGAACAGGTATGTCAAAACGGTCCTACGAGGGCCGAGATCCTCACACATTTTTGATACAGCTCAAATGCATTGATGGGTCTGAATCAGGAAAGGTGTGGTCCATCAGGTAGAACACATTTCTTTCTTTCTCAGTCCATCCTAAACACTGGCATGGATCTGGCCCTCCAGGCCTGGAGTTCGACACATGTGCTTTAGAATAACCTTGTAGTGAGTAGAACATTAAGGCTGTCATATTTGTTTACTTTTAAACTATGCCAGCTGATTTGCTCATCCTGTGTCTCTTAATACTTTCATCCATTGACCCAGAATGAATATGAACATCGGGTGTTGTGAATAAAGTTCGGCAATATTACTAGCATGCTTATTTCAGGTGTGCCATTCAGCCACTACTAGGTATATTAGGAGAGATATACTGTGCCAGTCATCAAATGAGGCAAGATGTATATAATGTCTAGGCTCAAGTGGGTTTGCAGGATCAGGTGTTTGAGCAAGAAAGCCTCAAATATATATATATATATTTTCCAACTGTGCTCACCACTATGTTAAGTTCCAATAATTTAAAATTCCTGTAAAGAAGCAGAGGCTGACATAGCGTAAAACGGTCTTGAAAATAGACAATCCCAAAGGACACCCCGGTGCTTGCTTTGCAGTCACCAATCGCAAGTTAACCCCAGGTGGAAATGCACACCACACACCACTCTTGCAGTGCCATTGACGCCCTGGCTCCATAGTCCCTGACGAGTCCCATTGGATGAAACAGGTTGGGCGTTCAAGACCTCTTCTTCTTCACAGGAGTTTTAAATTATTGGAACTTAACATAGTGGTGAGCACTGCAGGGAGATATATATTTGATTCAGACACTGCTGCAGCTAATAGGATTAGCATGATTGCCCAACAATAGTGTTGATCAGAATGAGTAATTTCGCTATAGTTAATTTTTGCGTAATTTTCATAATTACAATTGATCATAATTACGATTTCACAGGTAATCTTGATTTAACTTGCAAAATAAGTTCTTACAATGCACTAACACATTTTTCCATTGATGTGTGAAAGTTTATGGGCAGGAATGCTAATATTCCTGTTCACTAAATGCATTGAATTCAATGGGCATGAGAAAACCCATTTCCCCACAGACATTTTTTATGAAATACATTTTGCACCCGGTCTATTAGGCTTTTTGTAATGTGGTACATCTTAAAGAGGAGCTGTTAGGTATAAGGTCTCAGAGAAAATAAACACATATATCAGTAGCTAAATATTGGCTGTACTTACATTACATATGCATTTCACTGTCCACGTTTGTACTTCACATAATTTTTACATAGTATTTGCAGAGAATGATGCTCCTGACAGCTCATGGCAGGTTCCATGTTTGTCTGTCTCCTATGAAGCCAAATGTGTCCTCATGTCCTGCCTGCTTCCTGATGATTCCACTCACAGAAAAGCTCATACTGAATAACAGTACTGTGCAGTGAATATTAATTAGCCATGTGGCTAGGAACAATAGCGGACTCCTGCAGTGTACTCTGCCTGGAGATTTATCAGTGCTGTTAGCTGGACATGCTGTTGTAACTTGAGCCTACTTCTCACTAGCAGCCGAGGGGAGGGCCCCAGAATGCTTTGCTGTATGGTATGCGTCCTCTCGTCCTTTTTATGGGCTTGGGAATACAGAGCCTTGCTGTCAGCACACATCACAGTAAGAGAGATTTTTAACTTCAGTATTGCCTTTTTGACTTCCTTCTAAACTGTTTAACACAGGAGAATAGAGGTTTAAATTAGCTTTTGCAGCCTGACAGTTACTCTTTAAGCAGGCCATACAAACATAAAATTTCCCATTCGTTTCAAATCTACTGCATATCATGCCAGATCTATCATAATTAAATCAATATTTATTGAAAACCTATAGAAATTATTGATCAGACTGTAAGGAAATTGTCTGTCGACTGAAGGCCAGGCAAGAACGTCAGTAGATCGACAAGCTTTGCTTTTCATCAAGCAGTGCAATGCTGCAGTTTAATTGATTGTTAATAGATTTATGTTGAAATCCATCGATGTGTTGTGTATTGAAGGAATTGATCCCTCCCAGATCAGACTCAGAGAGGGATTGATCATTTTGCCCCATTGCTTGGCTATCTATTTGTGTATGGCCCCTTTTGCAGGTTCTAACTTCTAAGCATGCTGACTCAGTGTACATGTAAAAAAAAAGTGCCATGGTAATTTGTGCATTGGGGACAGCCACTAGTAGAATATCGGTAAAATTACAGATATTCCATTGTTGGTCAATGAGTAATACTATAGTATAATTTTATGGGGTTATTTTACCCATATTTTACTATCGCTGCACCTAACCCTATTCTCACTTGAACCCTCCCTCTATCAGTACCTAACCTAACCCTAACTAATCCTCACCACAGATTTTTCCAATATCAGCACTGCATCCACTACTAAAACATAACCCCGCCGACATTTGGACCGATGATTCGCAAATCTCACCTTGAGCACTGCTATAGCTGCAATAAATAGTCTATGCGGTGGCCATTTTACCAGAGTACTGCCGGTGCTCAAATTACCTGCTTCAGCTGAATCACATTCAGACTAAGTTGTAAATAACCCCTGACACTTTACACTGTAAGAGGATGTGATAAAATGATTATACTAGATCAGTGCTGGCCAACTTCATTGGCATGGAGGGCCAAATTATTTTCAGACTACATGGTGTAGGACTGACTTCAATAAATTGGGTTCCCGCGGTACCAGTTGTGGGACAAAATACACATAATCTGACAGCGTCCTCCCTCCAAAAAAAAACCACATAATCTGTCAGAATTTCTCCCAAAAATACAAAATCTGGCACAGCTTCACCCTAAACTACACATACTCTTTCAGTGTTTGCCTTCCAAAATACAGATAATCTGCCAGCAGTTTTCCCCAAAAAATGCACATAATCTGACACTGTTTCTTTCAAAATACACAATCTGGCAGTTTCCTCCTAAAATACTCATACTTTGGCACAGTTTCCTCCCAAAATGAACATAATCTGGCTGAAGTTTCTTTCACAATACACATATACTGGCACAATTTCCCCCCAAAATACACATAAACTGGCACAGTTTCCCCAAAATAACACAATCTGGCACAGTTTCCCCCAAAATACACATAATCTGGCAGCAGTTTCTTATAAAATACACATACACTGACACAGTTTACCCCAAAAAATATTTATGAACTGGCACCGTTTCCCCCATAAATACTAATAAACTGGCAATGTTTCTTTCAAAATACACATATACTGGTATAGTTTCCCCAAAAATTCTTATGAAGTGGCACAGTTTTCTAAAAAAAATATGTTAGGCAGAGTTCCCTGTTAAAACACAGAGAATTTGTACTGGGGGAGGGGCAGCTTAATACTGTATAGGGTCACAGCTTGCTATTGTATTGGAGACAATACAGGGGCACCTTTGCTACATATACTCGGGGCGGCAAAGTTCAAAGGGGGCCGCACTTTGGATTCTCCGCCGCTAGTGCTGGAGAACCTTGTCCCGGCCCTGCCTCCAGCGGCGATCGTCACTCTGTAGTGCAGCAGCTCCAGCCTCAAATCTCCCGATTCCCTCTGACCAGACTTGCTATGTAGTTCCAGGTAACGTGGTTAGAGTGTATCTCACTCCGCATCATGCTGGAACCAACTCCAGGTGGCCCAGTTTGGGCTCAGATCGTTCCACTGTCCCTCTGCTTTCTGGGACCTTGAGGGAAAAGATGCATGGCAGATGCACACAGAGCTAGTGGATGAAGAGCCACAGCAGCTGATGGGTCACAACAGGAGGCCTGGTGATGCAGCCTGTGGGCCTCCAGTTGGTCAGTACTGCACTAGATCATATATGTTAAACTGGCCCGTTGGCCAAATCTGGCATGCAGAGTCATCAGATTTGGTCCGCCAGTGGTTTACTTACATTACATTATGTTTAGCCCATTCTAGAATACCAAGGAAGCTTTATTGGAGGTGAAGCCCTAGATCAACGGGAAAGCCATATGGGAGAGGGAGGGGAAAGTACTAGACATCAGGGGCATGTATAGGGGAGGGAGGTGGTCAGGTCACTAGTCGTTGATGTTGGCCCACAACTTGGTCCCAGTGTTCAATTTTTTTGGCCCACTTTGTATTTGAGTTCAACACTACTGCACTAGATTGTAACATTGAGTGGAGCTGAATATAACTATTCACATTTAAAAGTGTTCAAAAGCTTCACTGGTTTTAGTAGGGGTCATAAAAGAAGGTGTTACATTAAAGGAATTAGTTCTTCATTGTCTAAATCACAACTTCTCATTACAAAATAGCAGTCTATTTAGAAAAGCAATTTTACAGCACAATTAAAGTTAATCAAAATCTGATGCTCACGCGTTAAGCACATTCACAGTATTTTATGAGTCTAGATTTTGTAGCTTCAGATCAACCTGCATGACAATAAATTCACTAACTTAAGTTGTCCATACAAGGTTTGATTTTCATGTCAGAAGAATACTTTTCAGCGATTTATTAATCAAAACGCTCAAAACTTGATTCCTGTATATAGTGTCTGATCGTTCAAAAATTATCGATTTCAGCCCAAAAATTGAAACATACTAGATCAGACATGGTGGAAAAATTCCTTAGATTGTGCAGGAATCTGAGGCATTTTGTAGGATTTCGATCAAAAATACTCGGTCAATTAAATACTTTGGAGCATACTTATTGAATGCCAAAATTGACCTTGGCTGATGTGATCTTTTAGATGTGGATTTCCATGTATGGGTGTAAAATTAATTACTAATTGATTATCTTTACCAATTTTAATCAAGAGGAGGAATCAAATTAATCATAATTCTTTCTTGATCGGTTACAAATCGTGTATGGGCAGTTTCAAACTAGAGAAATAGAACTGTGTTTAACCCAAAGCATACAGTAAAAATACAAACAGGGAGCCCTGTACAGTTGACCCCAGTACAGGTAGCCAGAGTGCCGTCCCCCCCCAATGATCCATATCCCAAGCAGATAGCGTAGTGGAGCATACAATAATTACCTCCCCGAGACCCAGCCACATGATGCTGCAAGTCTTCCTCCTGTCTTCTGGAGGTACTCTATCTCAATGCTGAGATTGCCCTATGTCATCATGTGACAGACGGTGATCTCAGCATAGAGATGGAGTGCTTCAAAGGAGAAGGAGAAGATGGGCTGCGTTGGCCGGATCACAGGGAGATGAGTGACCGAACAGATCCACTGCCTATGCACTGCACCGGAAGCTCCTAGCGGTATCCATGAGCGTAGCTCGTGATTACTGCTAAAAGTAACTCTGAACTGCACTTGGAAATACGGCAAAGGGGGTTAACTCATGAGTTGAAGGTCTTGAGCAAATATTTTGTTTTCTGGAAAATAGAACACCCAAGCAGCTCAGAGTGACCCAAAACTACTAGGAAAGTATAGGGGACTAAAAGAGACTGAAAAGCCCACCTACTAAAAACCCAACACTCAGTGTAGTCTGCTTGCTCAAAGCATAAGGTATTTGCGATAATACAGCTTTAAGTGAGTGATTGTGGTTTCCCACAATGCATTACTAGTGAATATGCAAATTACCTATTTTTGCCCCTAAAGCCAGGCTTACATCCTGAACCACTTTTGCTTAGCAAGCTAATTTTCTGTGAAAATGACTTTGCTCCCACGCATTCTATATCTTTTCAGGGTTCATTAGGTAGTATTCCCAGGAATAGAGCACGTGAGCAAGTGCCACACCAGCGCAAAACGGCTGTAGTGCCTGTCACCCCCTAGTCACCCGCCTCCCACCCACCCCATCAGCACCGACGGATGAAGGTTTGATGTATCTTGTCAAAAATGTGTGTGAAGCTGCTTTTATTCCCATGTATGGTCTGAATCAGAAATTAAAGCTGTGAAAGAATCGATCCAAACGTTCCCAATTGCCTTTGTGTGGACAGCCCTCAGGGAAGGTATATATTAAAAGAGACAAAAGCAAATATATAGTGTAATATTGTTAGAAACTTCCTGTATCCACCACCTTCCGTATAAAGCACCTCAAGTAAGTACGACCCGATATGGGGGACAAATGTTGCGCTCACCGGAAATAATGGCTGCTCAATTATAAACAGCAATATACGCCTGCTGGGAAATATCCTCACGATCACTCTCGTTCTTCCCCGACTGAGGCAACTTCTGGTCCTGGGTTAGTATTTCCTCACATGAATGGGGGAGAAACACAAAACATAGTGTAATATTTCAATGACCTTATTGGCCTCCACCTTGTGTGAACACAGCCCCTGTGCACCTCACCCTAAGAGACCGTGAAACACACTAAGGTACACTGTTGCGCTCACCAGATGTAATGGCTGCTCTTTTACAAACAGCACAATCCGCTCAATGTAAGCTGTCACAGACTCTGGCCTCTTGCTTCCTAACTGCAATGACTTGTACTGGTAATCCAATCTTCAACTCAGGCATAAAGAAAGGAGAATACAAAACATAGTGCAGTATCTCTGTACTTTGGTGCACCACCACCACAACCAGTGTGAGCACAGCACCCTTACACCATGCCCTGTGTATCCACCAATGCCACACCAAAAGCGCTCACCAGATGGAATGGCTGCCCATCTACAAACAGCTCATGGTGTTTTTGAAAGGTCCCCCTTCGGCTTACTGGTCTCCAGATTGTTCAGAATATACACCTTTAAAACTGAACAGAAAATTCCATTGCGCAGTAAACTTATTTAATATTCAATAAAAAGTGATAATACACTCACATATTCCAAATAGATAAAAAGCGTATAAAGTAATCCAGCGTCCTGGATGCAATCAGCGTGTTCCTCCGTATGCCGCCCTGTAGCTCCGAGCACTCTTTACATAACAATTGATACGGCGCTCCTCAACCTGCCAGTGGCAACTACAGTGTCAGAGGTGCAAGAAGAAAATGGGAAGCAGTGTGTTAATGATTACTACTATTCAAAGAATCTATAGAAGTGATTATTATGAGCACAGGACCAATAGAGAGGTAATACTGTGGATGAGGGAGGGCCCTACAGGGCCCCTCTGGTCCAAGGGCCCTGATGCGGTCACAACCTCTGCAACCGCTATTGCTACGCCCCTGGCTATATATTAGCTGAGTGCAGGCACCAAATGAGCCATTTTTAACATATTCTGTGGTGACCACTCAAGTTATTGTAAGATTACTGCAAATTACTACTTTTTATGAAAATATTTTTTTTTTTATTAATTAAAAATATATCCCATCCCCAGTTCGCAAAATTCTGTACAAAAAGAAGTTTCTTCTTTCAGTTTTGCTCTTTTCTGCAGAACTTTTAATTCTTGTGATTTAGCTTGACTGTACTTGGTCGGCTACCATGGTAACCTCATGAACTGAATGGTGATCTGGGGATACATTCATTTGTACCTCTCACACAGTATTCTTTGCAGTTTCTTCTACTACCCAGTGAAGGCAAGAGATAAATAATTAAATGAGGAAAAAAGTCTTAAGGTGAAAAAGTGACTGAAAAGTTTTTTTGTTTTTTTTTTGTGGAATTAAAAAATGTTTAAAATATCTTTGTCTTGAAAACACGTTACTCTTGCTAAATCCATTCTTCATATGCTGTATTCATACACTGCTGAAACCATACTCTGCTTCTAAATACAGTGCTGCCCATTATTCCTACTCCTAGCAAATTTTGACTTAAAGTTACTTTTATTCAACCAGCAAGTAATTTTTTTTTATGGGAAATGACATACCGCATTTTTTGGACCATAAGAAGCACCTAGGTGTGGAGGACAAAAACCAGGAAAAAAAATACTAACCCTGGTGCATCCATGGTGCAGGGGCATCTTATGGGTCTTCTTTCCACAATTATTATTATATCCCTCTAGTGTCTTGCTGTGTTCCTCCACGTCCCCTTTGTGTCCTCATGTGTCCCCCCTTTTACTTATTGTGTCACCTGCAGTGGTGCTCAGCAGAGCTCGAATATTCGAGTAGCTCGAATATTCGAGCTCTTTCTCAGCTATTCGAGCTCGGTATTCGAGCTCCGAATAGCTAGAGCTATTCGAATGGGGTATTCGAGTACACTCGAATAGCCCATTCACTATTCGAGCTATTCGAGCAAAACGGCGCTATTCGAGCTCGGTACCGAGCTCGAATAGCGTCATAGCCCAGATTGATGTCCTTAGAGCCAATCAGAGGGCTCCCAGGCCCTCTGACGGCAGCCAATCACAGAGGGGGACCCTGGCCAGCCCCTACCCTATAAATAGCGGCCGCCATGTTAGGTTTCTCCGTGCTTGCCTGAGACTTGTACAGAGAGAGAGTTGCTCCTTTGTGCTTTGGCTTAGCAAGAGCTCTATTGTGGTCATTTACCTAGCGTTTTTGCTCACATACACCTCCTATATACACCTATATTGTTGTTAGTTAGATAGACATTGTATTTTAGTTAGTAGCTTTTGTGTTACATAGACAGAGACACAGCTGCTGCAGGCTTACACAGCTTTAGGCCTCAGGGCCTGCCTGTGTGGGCAGCTGTTCTCTCCTGTCCTCTGTTAGTATATTTCTCTCATCTATACCAGTATTTCTGCTGCTGTCCTTTACTACTGATTGATTCTGTATTTAGTATTGTAGTTAGGCTAGCCTAGGACACTCACTGTCACTGTTCATAGGCTAAGGCTACTAGCTCCTGCGTGTGTGCACTCACAGTCTTGTACACACACACTCTATTTCCTTCTGATTAGTGATTGATTATTGTAATTAGTTAGTTACTTACTGTTACTACTTGTTACTCTTACTGTACTAGGAGTCTAGGACACTCAGTCACTGTTCATCGGCTACTAGCTCCTGCGTGTGTGCACTCAGTGTCTGATTACACACTACACACACTCTATTTCCTTCTGATTACTGATTGATTATTGTAATTAGTTAGTTACTTACTGTTACTACTTGTTACTCTTAGTGTACTAGGAGTCTAGGACACTCAGTCACTGTTCATAGGCTACTAGCTCCTGCGTGTGTGCACTCACTGTCTGAGTACACACTACACACACTCTATTTCCTTCTGATTACTGATTGATTATTGTAATTAGTTAGTTACTTACTGTTACTACTTGTTACTCTTACTGTACTAGGAGTCTAGGACACTCAGTCACTGTTCATAGGCTACTAGCTCCTGCGTGTGTGCACTCACTGTCTGTGTACACACACTACACACACTCTATTTCCTTCTGATTACTGATTGATTATTGTAATTAGTTAGTTACTTACTGTTACTACTTGTTACTCTTACTGTACTAGGAGTCTAGGACACTCAGTCACTGTTCATAGGCTACTAGCTCCTGCGTGTGTGCACTCCCTGTCTGAGTACACACTACACACACTCTATTTCCTTCTGATTACTGATTGATTATTGTAATTAGTTAGTTACTTACTGTTACTACTTGTTACTCTTACTGTACTAGGAGTCTAGGACACTCAGTCACTGTTCATAGGCTACTAGCTCCTGCGTGTGTGCACTCACTGTCTGAGTACACACTACACACACTCTATTTCCTTCTGATTACTGATTGATTATTGTAATTAGTTAGTTACTTACTGTTACTACTTGTTACTCTTACTGTACTAGGAGTCTAGGACACTCAGTCACTGTTCATAGGCTACTAGCTCCTGCGTGTGTGCACTCACTGTCTGAGTACACACTACACACACTCTATTTCCTTCTGATTACTGATTGATTATTGTAATTAGTTAGTTACTTACTGTTACTACTTGTTACTCTTACTGTACTAGGAGTCTAGGACACTCAGTCACTGTTCATAGGCTACTAGCTCCTGCGTGTGTGCACTCACTGTCTGAGTACACACTACACACACTCTATTTCCTTCTGATTACTGATTGATTATTGTAATTAGTTAGTTACTTACTGTTACTACTTGTTACTCTTACTGTACTAGGAGTCTAGGACACTCAGTCACTGTTCATAGGCTACTAGCTCCTGCGTGTGTGCACTCACTGTCTGAGTACACACTACACACACTCTATTTCCTTCTGATTACTGATTGATTATTGTAATTAGTTAGTTACTTACTGTTACTACTTGTTACTCTTACTGTACTAGGAGTCTAGGACACTCAGTCACTGTTCATAGGCTACTAGCTCCTGCGTGTGTGCACTCACTGTCTGAGTACACACTACACACACTCTATTTCCTTCTGATTACTGATTGATTATTGTAATTAGTTAGTTACTTACTGTTACTACTTGTTACTCTTACTGTACTAGGAGTCTAGGACACTCAGTCACTGTTCATAGGCTACTAGCTCCTGCGTGTGTGCACTCACTGTCTGAGTACACACTACACACACTCTATTTCCTTCTGATTACTGATTGATTATTGTAATTAGTTAGTTACTTACTGTTACTACTTGTTACTCTTACTGTACTAGGAGTCTAGGACACTCAGTCACTGTTCATAGGCTACTAGCTCCTGCGTGTGTGCACTCACTGTCTGTGTACACACACTACACACACTCTATTTCCTTCTGATTACTGATTGATTATTGTAATTAGTTAGTTACTTACTGTTACTACTTGTTACTCTTACTGTACTAGGAGTCTAGGACACTCAGTCACTGTTCATCGGCTACTAGCTCCTGCGTGTGTGCACTCAGTGTCTGATTACACACTACACACACTCTATTTCCTTCTGATTACTGATTGATTATTGTAATTAGTTAGTTACTTACTGTTACTACTTGTTACTCTTAGTGTACTAGGAGTCTAGGACACTCAGTCACTGTTCATAGGCTACTAGCTCCTGCGTGTGTGCACTCACTGTCTGAGTACACACTACACACACTCTATTTCCTTCTGATTACTGATTGATTATTGTAATTAGTTAGTTACTTACTGTTACTACTTGTTACTCTTACTGTACTAGGAGTCTAGGACACTCAGTCACTGTTCATAGGCTACTAGCTCCTGCGTGTGTGCACTCACTGTCTGTGTACACACACTACACACACTCTATTTCCTTCTGATTACTGATTGATTATTGTAATTAGTTAGTTACTTACTGTTACTACTTGTTACTCTTACTGTACTAGGAGTCTAGGACACTCAGTCACTGTTCATAGGCTACTAGCTCCTGCGTGTGTGCACTCCCTGTCTGAGTACACACTACACACACTCTATTTCCTTCTGATTACTGATTGATTATTGTAATTAGTTAGTTACTTACTGTTACTACTTGTTACTCTTACTGTACTAGGAGTCTAGGACACTCAGTCACTGTTCATAGGCTACTAGCTCCTGCGTGTGTGCACTCACTGTCTGAGTACACACTACACACACTCTATTTCCTTCTGATTACTGATTGATTATTGTAATTAGTTAGTTACTTACTGTTACTACTTGTTACTCTTACTGTACTAGGAGTCTAGGACACTCAGTCACTGTTCATAGGCTACTAGCTCCTGCGTGTGTGCACTCACTGTCTGAGTACACACTACACACACTCTATTTCCTTCTGATTACTGATTGATTATTGTAATTAGTTAGTTACTTACTGTTACTACTTGTTACTCTTACTGTACTAGGAGTCTAGGACACTCAGTCACTGTTCATAGGCTACTAGCTCCTGCGTGTGTGCACTCACTGTCTGAGTACACACTACACACACTCTATTTCCTTCTGATTACTGATTGATTATTGTAATTAGTTAGTTACTTACTGTTACTACTTGTTACTCTTACTGTACTAGGAGTCTAGGACACTCAGTCACTGTTCATAGGCTACTAGCTCCTGCGTGTGT
Organism: Hyperolius riggenbachi; assembly: GCF_040937935.1. Taxonomy (NCBI): domain Eukaryota; kingdom Metazoa; phylum Chordata; class Amphibia; order Anura; family Hyperoliidae; genus Hyperolius; species Hyperolius riggenbachi. The sequence continues at coordinate 383,345,368 of NC_090649.1, read as the reverse complement.
GCACTCACTGTCTGAGTACACACTACACACACTCTATTTCCTTCTGATTACTGATTGATTATTGTAATTAGTTAGTTACTTACTGTTACTACTTGTTACTCTTACTGTACTAGGAGTCTAGGACACTCAGTCACTGTTCATAGGCTACTAGCTCCTGCGTGTGTGCACTCACTGTCTGAGTACACACTACACACACTCTATTTCCTTCTGATTACTGATTGATTATTGTAATTAGTTAGTTACTTACTGTTACTACTTGTTACTCTTACTGTACTAGGAGTCTAGGACACTCAGTCACTGTTCATAGGCTACTAGCTCCTGCGTGTGTGCACTCACTGTCTGAGTACACACTACACACACTCTATTTCCTTCTGATTACTGATTGATTATTGTAATTAGTTAGTTACTTACTGTTACTACTTGTTACTCTTACTGTACTAGGAGTCTAGGACACTCAGTCACTGTTCATAGGCTACTAGCTCCTGCGTGTGTGCACTCACTGTCTGTGTACACACACTACACACACTCTATTTCCTTCTGATTACTGATTGATTATTGTAATTAGTTAGTTACTTACTGTTACTACTTGTTACTCTTACTGTACTAGGAGTCTAGGACACTCAGTCACTGTTCATAGGCTACTAGCTCCTGCGTGTGTGCACTCATTGTCTGAGTACACACTACACACACTCTATTTCCTTCTGATTACTGATTGATTATTGTAATTAGTTAGTTACTTACTGTTACTACTTGTTACTCTTACTGTACTAGGAGTCTAGGACACTCAGTCACTGTTCATAGGCTACTAGCTCCTGCGTGTGTGCACTCACTGTCTGAGTACACACTACACACACTCTATTTCCTTCTGATTACTGATTGATTATTGTAATTAGTTAGTTACTTACTGTTACTACTTGTTACTCTTACTGTACTAGGAGTCTAGGACACTCAGTCACTGTTCATAGGCTACTAGCTCCTGCGTGTGTGCACTCACTGTCTGAGTACACACTACACACACTCTATTTCCTTCTGATTACTGATTGATTATTGTAATTAGTTAGTTACTTACTGTTACTACTTGTTACTCTTACTGTACTAGGAGTCTAGGACACTCAGTCACTGTTCATAGGCTACTAGCTCCTGCGTGTGTGCACTCACTGTCTGAGTACACACTACACACACTCTATTTCCTTCTGATTACTGATTGATTATTGTAATTAGTTAGTTACTTACTGTTACTACTTGTTACTCTTACTGTACTAGGAGTCTAGGACACTCAGTCACTGTTCATAGGCTACTAGCTCCTGCGTGTGTGCACTCACTGTCTGAGTACACACTACACACACTCTATTTCCTTCTGATTACTGATTGATTATTGTAATTAGTTAGTTACTTACTGTTACTACTTGTTACTCTTACTGTACTAGGAGTCTAGGACACTCAGTCACTGTTCATAGGCTACTAGCTCCTGCGTGTGTGCACTCACTGTCTGTGTACACACACTACACACACTCTATTTCCTTCTGATTACTGATTGATTATTGTAATTAGTTAGTTGTACTTCCTGACTGTTACTACTTACTTACTGTACTAGGGACACTCACTCAGTCACCTCACCCACCAACCCACTCCATTAAAGTACCCCACTTTTCACCCGCCCTTTTAAAAAACTTTTGTCTATACGCCCAAAACATCGAAGATGTCTGGAAGTGGCAGCCAGCGCGGTTTGGGCAAGGGGAAGGGCAGCAAGGGAATCAGGAGGAGAGGGAGCAGCATTGTGGCAGGCCGCGGCCGCGCCACCATGCACAGTTCCGCAGCAGCAGCAGCAGCGTCATTGCCTAACATTCCTCCCATAGCCACTGGCCGTGGACGCCTTGGGCGCCGCCCAGCAGGAGCATCTGCAACTCACGCTGCAGAGACACAGCAGCAGCAGCGTGTAGCACCTGCTCCGATTTTCCTCCAGCCGGGTCGGAAACGTCCCATTGAGGAAAAGCATGCAGACACTGTGGTGCAACTCATGACGGAGGATGAGCAGCCCGCCATCAGCTCTGCATCCGAGGCCTCCACCCTCACCACCACCACCACCACCCCTGTTCGCAGCAGCCGCCCAGCAGGGTCTGGGGAGGAGGCCAGTTCACCGTCACTCGCCGACCTGTCATTCAGCAGTCTTTTGACCCCAGGCATCATGAGTAAATTGTCTGCTGTTGTTGGCGATCTTGAGGAGGAGATGCTGATGGGCACTTTGGGGGATGAGGGATTGGACAGCAAGACTGTGGCGACAGTCAAGCAGCCCATCCATGCATCAGGAGAGGAGTTTGGGGGGTCATCATCCCAGCAGGACATGTTTCAGGAGGGGGAGGATGATGATGACCCGGTGACAGACAGAGACTGGGTGCCACCACCTCCAGGGGATGTCGTCCTCAGCAGCTCTGAGGAGGAGGAGGAGGATGCGCTTGTGGGCCTTGCAAGGAGGCGCATCATTGCAAGCATTGGCAGCAGTAGGCAGGTCCCACAGCCAGCTGGTGTCTCAGGCTCAGCAGCAGCAGCAGCAGCATCTGCCAGTACCACCACCAGCCGCACCCAAGCCCCCCCCCAACCACCACAGGGAGACAGGCAGCAGCGCTTCCATGCCGTAGGGGGATGTTTCTGTCACCAATCTGGCGATATTTCACCATGCCCACTGTGTACAGCAAGTACGCCACTTGCAACCACTGTCAGCGGAAGTTGAGCAGAGGTGCAGACCCCTTAAAGTTCAGCACCAGCTCGCTCATCAACCACCTTGCTGCAAAACATTTCCACCAGCATGAGGAGTTCCAGAGGCTGAAGGCATCTGGTGCTGGCAGTGGCACCACACCCATCACTGCACAGCCTTCAGCAGCAGCAGCAGCAGCAACAGCAGCCACCCGCCCTCCTGCTCCTCCAGCAGCACCAGCAGGAGTGCGGAAACGCACTGCTCCTCCCCCCTCTGCAACTCCTGCCGCCGACACTGAGGCCTGTTCTGGCAGCCAGTCCTCAGTGGCCTCCTCCGCTGTGTCTGCTGATTCCCGTGCCAGCAAAAGGCCACGCCAGAGCCTTTTGAGTGAGTCCTTCCAGGGGGTGGTTAGGGCTCTGCCTCCCAGCAGCCGTCGCGTGCGGCAGCTGAACGGCTTGCTGGCACGGGCCATGTGCTCCCAACTCCTGCCGTACACGCTTGTGCAGGAGGGGAGCGACATTCGTGCGCTGCTTGCTTGCGCAGCCCCAGACTGGCAGCTCCCCAGCAGACACTTTTTCTCCCGCAAGGCCATTCCTGCACTGCACCGCTTTGTGATGGCCAATGTGGAGAGAGGGCTGGAGCACGCGGTTGCTGAAAGGGTCCACGTCACCATGGACTCCTGGAGCAGCCGCTTCGGGACAGGCCGCTACCTGTCCTTCACTGTCCACTGGGTCAGCTTGGTGGAAGGGGGTGAGGATGGGAGAGCAGCAGCGGGCACAGCAGCAGCAGCAACACAGTGGGTGGTGCCACCCCGCAGGGTCAGGGGAACTGCAGCAGGTTCCTCCGATCCTCTGCCATCCTCCGGCACACCTGGCCAAACCCCCCGCCTCAGCAGCAGCGTGAAGGCCCGCCACTGCCAAGCGCTGCTGCACTTGGTCAGCCTTGGGAAGACCAAGCTGACGGCAACCCATGTGTTGGCCAAACTCCAGGAGCAGGAGAGGATTTGGCTGACCCCCAGAGGCCTCAGAGTCGGAAAGGTGGTGGCCGACAATGGGGCCAATTTGGTTGCCGCAATAGACAGGGGAAACCTGACCCACATCCCCTGTCTTGCCCACGTGCTGAACCTGGTGGTGCAAAAGTTCTTGCGCACCTACCAGGGGATGGGCGAACTGCTGGAAACGGCAAGGAACGTTGTGCGTCACTTCCGGCGCTCGGCTGCAGCCTGTGCGAGCCTGGAAGACGTGCAAAAGGAGCTGGATCTGCCACGCCATCGGCTGATCCTTGACGTTCCGACTCGCTGGAACTCCACCCTGGCGATGTTGGAGCGTCTGGTTGAACAGAAGCACGCTGTCAACCAGTACCTTGCCCTGGCCACTGTTTCCGCCGCTCAGAGAAGGGACAAGACCAGCAACATCCCGTCCATCGTCCCCGATGATGACTGGAGGCACATGCTGCAGGTGTGCTTAGTGCTGGCTCCCTTTCTGCAGGCCACTAACATGGTGAGCAGGGACCATGCTATGGTCTGCGAGTGGGTGCCCCTGGTTTGTCTGCTGAACAGGGCCCTCGATGCTTTGCTGGAACAGGGAGCGGCAGCCTTGGACCAGCAGGAGCGGCAAGCAGCTGCACAGTCCACCTCTGAGGGGGAGGAGGAGGAGGACTTGGTGGAGGTCCCTGACCTTGCTGCTGATGAGGGGGAGCAGCACAGTGCAGCTGAGTTGGTGCGGGGGTGGAGAGAGGATGAGGCTGACGAGGCAGAGGAGGAGGATGAGGACAGCAGCACTGCCGTCGATGTGCCAGCAGACGTGGCCCGCCTCTTCCCAATGGCAGCGCACATGCTGACGTGCCTGCGCAGGGACCCCAGGGTGATCCAGATGAAGCAGAGGGAGGACATCTGGATCAGCATGATGTTGGACCCACGCCTCAAGGGGAAGTTGAGCCAGTTCCTGCCGCCTGCAGGAGGAGACCCAGCACAACAAATAAGGAGCTTGCAGCAGGCCCTTGTTGAGCGCTTGGAGGAAGCCTTCCCCCAGCCTTCCACCCCCACTGTCCAGCAGCCAGCACAGAGGCAGCAGCAGGTGCCTGCATCCAGCAGCAGCAAGCGCCCCACAGACCTGCTGTCTCTCAGCCACGAGCTCTACAGGACTGTAGAGGCTCCGGCAGCAGTGACTAGAGAGGAGGTGCATGCAGCAGCATCCTCCTCCGGTCACAGCCAGCGCCTGACCCGCATGGTGGCTGACTACATGGGGTCCTACAGCGGGCTTGACAGCGATGCCCCTGTTGATCCCATGGAGTATTGGGTCAAGCGCCTGGAGATCTGGAGCGAGCTGGCGCAGTACGCCCTGGAAGTGCTGTCCTGCCCCCCTTCCAGCGTGCTGTCCGAGCGCTGCTTCAGTGCAGCTGGTGGCGTGGTCACCGAGAAACGCTCACGTCTGTCTCACAAGTCTGTGGACAGACTGACGTTTCTCAAGATGAACCAGGCGTGGGTGGAAGGCGAGTTCCTGGCCCCTGTTGTCGGCGAGAGGGGGACATGAACTGGCTAAGAACCATCGTTAATGTGCCTTACCACCCTTTACCACCTCCTGGCTCCTGCTCACTAAGCCAGCCTGGTTCACTTTGACTATTACGTCGCCTGCAGCCACACATTTTACACCTACAGTGGGCTGCTGTGTACTGCCCTTCTGCTGTCTGTCTGTGTTTCCCACCGCCAGGGTACACAGATTTACCTTCTGCTGCCACTCTGCCACCAGCTATTACGTCAAACAATAGCTATATATCTGTGTAATTTCTTTTACAAACAAAACCAAAAAACCATTAAAAAAAAAAGGTTTAATTTTTCTGAGGTGCCCGGGTTGAAAACTGTGTTGTCCCAGTTGTGTATTGGACACAATGTGGGCTGCACGACCGCTGTCTGGGACCTCCTGTTGTGTTTATTTACGGCCTGGTATCACCGCTAGGTACCAGGGCTATTATGTCATGCTGTCTACCTGCTGCCACACTCACACTACTCCTCCATTACTCCTGCTGCTGCTGTCTGTCTGTGTTTCCCACCGCCAGGGTACACAGATTTACCTTCTGCTGCCACTCTGCCACCAGCTATTACGTCAAAAAATAGCAATATATCTGTGTAATTGGTTGTAAAACCAAAACTACAAAACCATTACAAAGAAAGGATTAATTTTTCTGAGGTGCCCGGGTTGAAAACTGTGTTGTCCCAGTTGTGTATTGGACACAATGTGGGCTGCACGACCGCTGTCTGGGACCTCCTGTTGTGTTTATTTACGGCCTGGTATCACCGCTAGGTACCAGGGCTATTATGTCACGCTGTCTACCTGCTGCCACACTCACACTACTCCTCCATTACTCCTGCTGCTGCTGTCTGTCTGTGTTTCCCACCGCCAGGGTACACAGATTTACCTTCTGCTGCCACTCTGCCACCAGCTATTACGTCAAAAAATAGCTATATATCTGTGTAATTGGTTGTAAAACCAAAACTACAAAACCATTACAAAAAAAGGTTTAATTTTTCTGAGGTGCCCGGGTTGAAAACTGTGTTGTCCCAGTTGTGTATTGGACACAATGTGGGCTGCACGACCGCTGTCTGGGACCTCCTGTTGTGTTTATTTACGGCCTGGTATCACCGCTAGGTACCAGGGCTATTATGTCACGCTGTCTACCTGCTGCCACACTCACACTACTCCTCCATTACTCCTGCTGCTGCTGTCTGTCTGTGTTTCCCACCGCCAGGGTACACAGATTTACCTTCTGCTGCCACTCTGCCACCAGCTATTACGTCAAAAAATAGCTATATATCTGTGTAATTGGTTGTAAAACCAAAACTACAAAACCATTACAAAAAAAGGTTTAATTTTTCTGAGGTGCCCGGGTTGAAAACTGTGTTGTCCCAGTTGTGTATTGGACACAATGTGGGCTGCACGACCGCTGTCTGGGACCTCCTGTTGTGTTTATTTACAGCCCTGGTATCACCGCTAGGTACCAGGGCTATTATGTCACGCTGCCTGCCTCATTGACTGCATGCTGCCACACACTCATCCTCCTCCTCCTGCTGCTGAATTTACCTCCTGCTGTCTGTGTGTTTCCACTGCCAGGGAGCACATACAATGGCGCTTCCAACATGCGTGCGCCACCAGCTATTTGTTGTTACGCTCAAAAATAGCTGCATTTCTTTAAAAAATAGAGAAATAAGTGAAGAAGAAGAAGACGATATAGGAGAAGAAGAAGAAGAAGAAGATGGAGGAGGAGGAGGAGGAGGAGGAGGAGGAGGAGGAGGAGGAGGAGGAGGAGGAGGAGGAGGAGGAGGAGGAGGAGGAGGAGGAGGAGGAGGAGGAGGAGGAGGAGGAGGAGGAGGAGGAGGAGGAGGAGGAGGAGGAGGAGGAGGAGGAGGAGGAGAAGGAGAAGGAGAAGGAGAAGGAGAAGGAGAAGGAGAAGGAGAAGGAGAAGGAGAAGGAGAAGGAGAAGGAGAAGGAGAAGGAGAAGGAGAAGGAGAAGGAGAAGAAGAAGAAGAAGAAGAAGAAGAAGAAGAAGAAGAAGAAGAAGAAGAAGAAAAAGAAGAAGAAGAAGAAGAAGAAGAAGAAGAATATACAGTACTGAACAAAATTCTGGACACAACTTCTCTTTTCACCTTTTTTTTTTTAAAGGAACATCCCCACATAATCACTTGCTGTTGTTACTTGGAAAAAAATATGTTTCTTGCATCATTCACCCTCAAAACAAGTGTTGGGAAGCTATTTAAGGCCAATTCGAATAGTCAGCTCGAATAATGAGCTCGAATACCGACTCGAATAGTGAGCTCGAAGTCCGAGGTCGAATCGAATAGTAAAATTTATTCGACTCGAATATTCGACTGACCTCGAATAATTTACTATTCGAATTCGACCAAACTCGAATTTTAAAAAGGGGTATTTGAGCACCACTGGTCACCTGGTGTGTTCCTCTAGCACCTTTTTTTCCCCTGTTGTGTCCTCCTATGAAACCTGTTGTTTCCTCCTGTGTCCCTTGTTGTGTTGTCCTTTGTCCTGTTTTTGTCCTCCTTTGCCCCATGTGCTGTATTGAGCAATGACTCGAAAATAAGTGCTGCTGCTGCCTACAGGCCCAACAGTCAGCGTTACTCACCCAGCCATCCACGGGCATAGGATATCAACGAGCAGCGACGTGAGCAAGAATAAAGGCAGCCATCCACCCGCAGGCATAGGAGTCAGGACACCAATGAACGGCGATGTGAGCAGGAAATAAGGCAGCCATCCACCTGCGGGCATCGGACACTGTGCACACCAGCCTGCAGCCCGCACGCTTCTCTCTTCTCCTTCCTGTCTCCCTCCAGCTGCAGCCGCTTTTAAAATCATGCCACTCTACACACTCAGGCTTCTCCCCACTTCCTGGTTAGTGCGTGACCTCAAAACGCACGTGCGCTGCTGGGGTCACGCAGTGACATTACCCCACTAACCAGGAAGTGGGGAGAAGCGAGATGAACAGCATGAGGGAGATGGGAGGCAGAAGAAAGAAACGTGCGGGCTGCAGGCTGGTGTGCACAGTGTCAGATGCCCGCAGGTGGATGGCTGCCTTTATTCCTGCTCACATTGCCGTTCATTGGTGTCCGATGCCCGCGGGTGGATGGCTGCCTTTATTGCGGCTCATATGGCTGTTCGTTGGTGTCTGATTCCCGGCAGGTGGATGGCTGCCTTTGTTCCTGCTCACGACGCCGGTGGTTGATGACTGGTCCCTCCGCCGGTGCCTCCTGCTCTGGGGTCACTGACAGAGAGGAGAAGGAGAGGAGCCCACTGCCGGCTGGATCAGTAGGTACTCTGATGCGTTCCCAAAGTGTATATTCGGACTATAAGACGCACCAATTTTTCCCCCCTAGTTTTGGGGAAGAAAAAGTGCATCTTACAGTCCGTAAAATACGGTAGGTGTCTCTCAAAATATAATAAGAAAATAACAAGAGGCATTTTTGTGGGGGGAAAAAACATTTCTCAGCTTTTATTTACATTTGAGCAAAAAGTGTCCAGTCAAAAATTATTCATACCCTTCTTAATAATCAATAGAAAAGCCTTTATTGGCTATTACAGCAATCAAACCCTTCCTATAATTGCAGACCAGCTTTTTGCGTGTCTCGACCACAGGTATTTTTACCCATTCATCTTAAAGAGAATCTGTACTCTAAAATTCTTACAATAAAAAGCATACCATTCTATTTATTCTGTTCTCCTGGGCCACTCTGTGCTGTTTCTGCCACTCACTGCTGCTATCCTGGCTTGTAATTGCCAGTTTTATGCTGGGAATACACGGTAAGAAAATGCGCCGGTATCGAGCCAGCCCGGATCGATTCCCGCTCGTTCCCGCAGGCACTTCTTATCGGCTATTAATTTTTTTAATTGTCCGCCCCCGGGGATCGAGCGCGGAATTGATCCGCCGCGGTGATCGAACATGTCAGAAATTATCAATCGAGCCATCAGCGGCTCGATTGATAAGAAAAAAACTCACCGTGTATGCCCAGCATTAGGCAGTGTTTACAAACAAAAGACATGGCTGCTAACCAGAGTGTGATAGGCTGAGAGGAGCTCAGTCTGTGACTCACACAGAGACTGCTGGGGGCGTGGTGTGGAAAGAATTTTATAATTAAATCTGTTAATCTTTATGTATACCCTGTATATCATGTATATTCTGTGTAACCTATGTGACTATACAGACCACATGCACAAGATTAGATTATTGTGTTAGAATGACACTTTAAGTTAACCAAGGAGTTATCACAATAATCACTGAATATATGTTTTGAACCATTCACTGTGTATAGTTTTCAATATTTCTTCACAGTAAGCCAGAACGACCTTCAGATCTCCCAGTGTCACTCTGTACCAAGCACGGGGCAGTGAGTTGAAAAAGAACAGCCTAAAACCAGTTCTCTGAAAGTATGGGTGATTTTGAAGGACATAAGACAAGGAACTGACGTCAGAGGATTTCTTCTCCCTGTTGACTTTCACTTATTCATGAGGGACACAGAGGAAGAACGACCCCACCTAAAAGGAGGAACTGGACATGATGATTGGACTTTTAACAAGAAAGAACTGCCCAAAGGGAGGAATATTTTATTATATTCATTAGGTTTAAAAACCTCTGCGCACAGGAAGAATTGGCTTTTCTTTGCTTAGCAGGATTTGTGTAGCTACAATCCATATATATATATGCTGGCTGAGAAACGCCCTTGTACAAGAAATAAAGGTTTCTAAGGTTTTGGCAACTGAACGAAGAGTGTCTCATAAGTGAGTTTATTTACTTTTAACATCTGGTCCTTCGAACCGGAAAACCTATAGTCACAGAAACGTGAGTCCGAGGAGCGCGTTTGCGACTGGCGAATCTGATAAAAAGCTGGTGAAAGTCCACCGGGACTAAGTTTCCTTCAAAAACAGGTGGCCAAACGCAACTGGAGCTCACGTCTTTGTGACATACGGTTTATTTCGAACCGTGAGACTTCTTCAGCCAAGGTCGGTGAAATCGCCTACTTAGGATTCTAAAACAAACTTCTCGGGTGTCCTGAAAGCTTCTTAAATTGTAAGTACTACCTTTTTATTTCTGTAACTTCTCATACGCAGGGCTGCGCAAAATTAGAGTGTAAGTTGTTGATGTGTTGTTATGATGTTTGAAGTATGTTTAAAGGTTTAACTCCCTAAGTCCTAAGTCCCAAGTAACGGTTTATTACACTGAGCATTGTCAGGTCTCTGCTGCAGCCCCCGAGGTGCCTTAGCAGGAAAGTTTTTATCTTAATGCAGGCACTCTGCCTCAGCGGGAATTGTAAGATCTTTGTGCTGTAAATACAGGAATTGTTACATCTTTGTGCATAAAGGGCAGTACGCTTTCCGGGAGGGGACCCACGGAACATTGTGAAGAGGTGTGTAAACAAGGGGGGGGGCGAGTTAAACAGTAAAAGAATTGTTCGATTGTTGTGAGAGAATGGGCCAAAATACAGGAAAGATCAAGGCTACTGATGATGAATATGTCATGCGCAAGAAAAATAAAAACTGGGTAAAATATTGCAGCCTGTGGAAAAATAAATATGATTTTTCAGGACATTTGCATTTTGAGGAGTGCAGAAATCTTGTTTCTCGAATTAAAAGTGATGCACAGGGAAATGTGGTTTTAGAGAAGCAATATGGTTTATCAGAAGCTCAAAGATGGCTACTAGAAGCATATACGAGGAGGGGCCAAGTCTTAGCACATTGGTTAGGGATAGAGAACAAAGACTTGGAGGAGGTACCATCTACTGTATGTCAAGTTCCCCAGAACCCTCCCCAAAACCAAACTCAGCCTCTCCCACAAAAGGTGGATGGGACCTCCCAGACATATGAGGCGGAATATGGTATCAATGCATCAGACATGGATGAGCTATTGGATAAAGTGATGAAGGTTTTTAGCAAATATAGAGGTATAGCTCCCCCTGCTGCTGAAACAACAGATTCCCCTTATGAACGGTGTAGGATTGCTGTACGTGAGGTTTTGACTGAAGGATTGTGTAAGTGTGTCACACAATATGTTGTGGATCATAGAGTCTGCAGACCGAGTGATTTTCTAAAAAGCATCCGACACCCTGTATGTGGGATTAAGGTAAAGAAGGGGAAGAAAGTTGCCACAAATGTTTATGATTGCAGTGATGAGAATGGTTGTTATGTGAATGATAATGGGCATTTCACACGCCCACGAAAGCGCAGATCTAAGGATTTTGAAGGTCGCAGAGAACGCGGAGAATGTTTTGAATGTGGGTCGAAAGATCACCTGGCCCGGCATTGCCCCCAGAGGGCCCGAGGTCAACAGCGACAAAGTATGGTTAAGGGTATTAATTCTGCCCTAGTTGAAGGCAACTGAGCAAGTGAATTTATTGATGAAAATAGAATGTTACGTTGTGGTGTGTAAGATGTGAAACTGGGAATTCTGAGCTCTGAAATCTAAATCACCAGAGCTCCCAGGGGAAGTATCCAGCTGAGGAGGAGGAGGAGGGGGGCTACAGGGGAAAATCCACAAGTTATGAGCTGCTGTCTGTCTGTTTGTTGTTTGTTGTTCGTGTAAGTTTCCACAGTATACAAATGTTTGTAGAAGTTTTATATTCTGTTTGTCTGATGTTTTTGTCTGAAGTTTGGAGGTTTAAAAGCATTTATACTGTCTGCAATTGTCTGTGAATGTCGGTTATTTGAAATGTGTTTGTACTGTTGAATTCTGTGAAATTTGAGTGGAGTTTCTGTCTGGAATCTGTGAGAAGGTATGAGTTACGCCCACATTTCTGAGGGGGGGGGCAAGAGGCTTCATGGACTATTAGTCCCAGCCTAGATGTGTGTATGTGTATTGGAGCAGAACGGAGTGATTTGAGAAAATGCATGCAGCAAGATGAAAGGTTTGTTTGCAAGAAATTAATGTATATATTTTGTGAAACCCAGAATGCGGGATAAATAAAAAAAAAAAAGATAAACCCCGCAGATATTACTTTCAACTATAAGAATAAAATATGATGATTTTTGTCTTTTGTTTCTGGGAACAATTGATTGCTGTATTGCTGTAGTATGTGGGTCATTGTCATCGACTGATTGACTGTTTTGATTGACATCTGATTAAATTTTTATAAATTGTGGGTATGTTAGAAGAAGTTCAGTAAAATGACTTTGATAGAGATATTTTGACCACAATGCCTTGTTTAATGGCGGACTGCAGAGAGGGATGCATGATTGTAGTTCTCTGCCAAGAGCCCAACCCCACCCCCACCAGCCCCCCCCCCCCCCCCCCAGCCCCACCGCACCCCCACCAGCCCAATCCCACCAGCTCCATCCATCCACCCCCCCCCCCCCCCGCCTATGCTGCACAGCCAGTTTGCTTGGGCATTTACGTCTTCATTGTCCAAAAAAGCTGCACCACCCTGGTCCCCGGTACTTTTGTTTTCTGTGTTGTTTATTGACCAGAGGATGTTTTTCCCGTCCGCATCTGCACGCAGTGACTTGTCCGCAAGGCAATTAACAAATCTTTGTGGATCAGTTCTATGTGCATAGGAGGGAATACACCAATGATTGTACTGGTCTTACAGTAGTGAGCTGAAGAACATCGTGGAATAGATAAGCTTCTTTCTGCGTCTCTGCTCAAGCTGTGTGTTTATTACTTACCCTGTTATATGGGATTCCGTCCCCCACTGTTTTCACTACCAGCCTGTACGCTTTCCCATCATGCATATGTTTGCGGCTTAGTGGTGTCCACAGGGTTAGGTGCCAGCAACTGACGAGCCCACCTGTCCTACTACCATGGATGTTATGTGGGTTCCCGCAGCACTGGCCATCCACTTGTGTGCAACTTCCCCGTCCCCTCATCTCCCGTGGCAAAGAAATGGCAGTTCTAACGTCTACAACTACAGCTCCCTCTGCAGCTTTGCTGTCTCAGGCTTCAGGTCACCCTTTCAGGTCACCCTGTATACTGCTGACCTACTAATTTTTTTTTTTTTTTTTTTTTATTGACTGATGTGATGTTTACACTGACTTGCAGTAATGACACATGGTTTTCTTTTTTTGCACATGTGTCAACAGGAGGGATGGTGCGGTAACTAAGGGTGTGGTAACTAAACTAGAAAAACACCACATGGAAAAATTGTGATGCTTTGAGATGTTGTCTGCAGTTGTGAAACAAACAGGTGTCCTCTTTTTCAATACACAGGAATAGCTCCAGAGGAGGGGTGACTGACAGATAACCTGAGACATACCCGCAAGCACCAAACATTTACCCAGGCCCAATACCCACAGAAAAGGACAGGACAAGGTAACAAAGAAGGAGCATTGTCCTTTCCCAGGGTGGGAGGGCCCTTACCAAGTTCCTGAAGCCTGGGTCCATCTGATTCACTATAAAAGGGTACCCCCTACCTGTCTCCAGGGAAGGAACATTTGCCTGAACTGGTCAAGAGGGGCCGAGGGTGAGAAATATATTAGCAGGTTGTTTCTCACCTATACGGCTGTTCTTGTTTAAAGCAGGATGAAAGAGGTAGAGGAGGGAAAGAGGGCGCCCCCGCATATGAGTATAATGGATGTGGGTTTCTTTAAAACTCCAGTGGGAAAAGGAACCATAGTTGCTATGGTAACATTGGCCCTGATTGTGATCATAGTTGAAGGAATCACCTGGTTACAACTCCCTACCGACGAGACTTTAACTAGACAAGTTAGAAAACTAATCACACAAAGAACGTCCAAATATACAAACCACGGGTATGGGACAGGGGTGATCGACTTGAATGCAACCATCTCACCTGGTATGGACAATGTAGTGTTTAGGCTAAAGCCCGCTGAAATATTTGTGGATAAGTATGGAACTAACTACAACTTTTACTTGGGAGCAAGGGACAGACTACCCATATTGAGCTGGAAAGATGTGTGGAAGACTACTGATCCATCTGGGTGGGAGATATCGAGTACAAAGTTAGATCCCAAAGACATAAACCTGTACGACAGAATAAGCATCCAGAAAGTCGCAAATGAAGTTTGGATAATATTAAAAAGACCTGAGGCGACAGATACTGGCACATACGTGCTTGGGGTTACGATCCCAGGGACAGATCCCTATGTTATTATGACAATGACAATAACTGTTCGACCCGAACAAACCACTGAACGACCTCCATTGAACAGAAATGGCAGGCCAGACAAAAAGACTACTGACCCATCCCCATTGAACAGTGTTAACAGGATGGATGTGACTAGTAACAAGGTTTTAGTAAAGGGAGAGCAGCTACCCCCTAAGCTACTCCATCTATTAAACGAGGTAGAATACAGGGGGAATCTTTGGACCACTTTGGCAACTTTTACTGCAAATCAAATGAATGTGTCTGACTGTATTGTGTGTGCAGCGGCTAGACCGCAGATTGCTCTGGTACCAGTAGTGGCGAGTGGGTCTGAATTAGAATGTATGATACAAAGTATGATAAGTGTGAATCAACCACGGAACTGTACTACAGAGAGAGTCCGTATGAAGGTACCAGGCACGCCGCAGCGTGCATTTGCTACAGCCAGCAATCTTACGTGCTATAATAGATCTGCCCCCAGTAACCATCCAATGATCAAGTATTGTGGAGAAATAGTGGAGATAACCAATGATAAAGGGTTAAGCCTAGGAACAAAATGGCAGTTAGAAGATACTTGGTGGACTTGTGAACCCAACAAAGCAGAATCATCATTGCCACCAGAATGGAAAGGGTTGTGTGCCCCTGTCTGGATGATAGAACATGTCACTATATTGCCCTATGAGTCCTTTAAAATTTTGGTGGATAAAAAGGTACACCGGAGTAAAAGGGAGGCACCAAAAGGGAGTTTGGACCCATATGTATATATTGATGCAATAGGGGTCCCCAGAGGGGTGCCAGACGAGTTCAAGGCTAGGAACCAAATTGCTGCAGGGTTTGAGTCCATTTTCCTATGGCCAACAGTTAACAAAAATGTAGATTGGATTAATTAATTTTATTACAATCAGCAAAGATTTGTTAATTATACTAGAGATGCTATCGAAGGTTTGGCAGAACAACTGAAAGCAACATCATTAACAGCACTGCAGAATAGAATTGCATTAGATATGCTGTTGGCAGAGAAGGGGGGTGTATGTGAATTTTTTGGGGAACAATGTTGTACCTATATTCCAGATAATACATCCCCTGATGGAAAAGTGACAGTGGCTCTTCAGCAGTTAAAAGACCTATCCGAAGAGCTGAAACGAAACTCAGGTGTTTCAAACCCAATAACAGACTGGTTACAGAACTGGTTTGGAAGCTGGACTTCATTTTTTCAGAGTTTTGGTATCGCATTCCTAACTGTTCTTATGGTTCTGTTCCTACTAGCCTGCTGTATTTTTCCAATGCTGAGAACATTTTTTGCAAGGTTGATAGATAAGCATATGAGTACTACTATGTATGCAGCCTTAGCACAGCATGATGAAGAAGCATACGGTGATTTGGGAGGAGATTATGATGGTATGCTGGAGGGAGATGACCAGGCCAACGTGTGAGGCAATAATTCCAGCTCACGGCCAGAGCCTGATTTTTGTTTTTGATCATTTCACTTTTATGCCCTGACTTGCTGTAGTGCATACCCATTTGCAGCAAAGGGGAGTAGAAGGCTGTGTTTGCTTGAATCTCTAACCCCTGTAGTGGAGACACATTTGCAGATACCTGAGGTTTAGGTAAACATAAGCACAGAAATGTGAATGTAAATATTCCTTTTATACACATATGTAATCAAGCCACAACCCACAGTATTAATTATAAACAGGAGGGAAATGTGGAAAGAATTTTATAATTAAATCTGTTAATCTTTATGTATACCCTGTATATCATGTATATTCTGTGTAACCTATGTGACTATACAGACCACATGCACAAGATTAGATTATTGTGTTAGAATGACACTTTAAGTTAACCAAGGAGTTATCACAATAATCACTGAATATATGTTTTGAACCATTCACTGTGTATAGTTTTCAATATTTCTTCACAGTAAGCCAGAACGACCTTCAGATCTCCCAGTGTCACTCTGTACCAAGCACGGGGCAGTGAGTTGAAAAAGAACAGCCTAAAACCAGTTCTCTGAAAGTATGGGTGATTTTGAAGGACATAAGACAAGGAACTGACGTCAGAGGATTTCTTCTCCCTGTTGACTTTCACTTATTCATGAGGGACACAGAGGAAGAACGACCCCACCTAAAAGGAGGAACTGGACATGATGATTGGACTTTTAACAAGAAAGAACTGCCCAAAGGGAGGAATATTTTATTATATTCATTAGGTTTAAAAACCTCTGCGCACAGGAAGAATTGGCTTTTCTTTGCTTAGCAGGATTTGTGTAGCTACAATCCATATATATATATGCTGGCTGAGAAACGCCCTTGTACAAGAAATAAAGGTTTCTAAGGTTTTGGCAACTGAACGAAGAGTGTCTCATAAGTGAGTTTATTTACTTTTAACAGTGGAGAGGGTGTGTATAGCTATCCTATCACAAGCAAACCAGCACATTCAAGTCTTAGTGCCTGAGCCCGACAAAGCCGTCAGAGGAAAGAAGATTAGATTATATAACAGAGATAATACAGCCACTGTGCAACTAGGAAAGGCTGCAGTAAGACAGACCCCATTAGAACAGTTATAGGAACTTATAGGATAGAAAATATAAGGCCGAAAATTTTGTTACAGAGTCTCTTTAACCTCCCTGGCGGATAATTTTTTTTGCCAAATAGGCAATAATCCTTTTTTTTTGTAATTTTTTTTTGTTTCATGTAAAGCTACCAGAGTGGTAGCTACATGAAACACCACTAGAGGGCGCATGTGTCCCTCTAGTGCGATCGTCGCCGGCATCAATAACAAAAAGGGGAACGCGTAACTAACGCGCTCCCCTGTTTGGCTTCTCCTGTTGCCATGGCGACGATCGGAATGACGTCATGGACGTCAGCCGACGTCCTGACGTCAGACGCTTCCGATCCAGCCCATAGCGCTGCCCGGTACTCATTGGTCCGGGCAGCACAGGGCGGGGGCCTTCTTCTGCCGCTGTGTGCGGGCGATCGCCGCAGAGCGGCGGCGATCAAGCTGTGCGCGCGGCAAGAAAAGTGCTAGCTGCGCGCACAGCACTTTAAATGGCGAAAATCACCCCACCAGGGGCTGAGATATCTTCCTGCGCGGCATAGCCCGAGCTCAGCTCGGGCTTACCGCCAGAAAGGT
The DNA here is from genome assembly GCF_040937935.1 of Hyperolius riggenbachi. Classification (NCBI taxonomy): domain Eukaryota; kingdom Metazoa; phylum Chordata; class Amphibia; order Anura; family Hyperoliidae; genus Hyperolius; species Hyperolius riggenbachi. The sequence continues at coordinate 383,327,954 of NC_090649.1, read as the reverse complement.
TAAGCAATGAGCTCCAAATCTTTCAGGTTGGAGGGTCTTCTTACCATCACCCTGATATTTCACTCCCTCCACATATTCTCAATTGGATTCAAGTCAGGACTCTGACTGGGCCACTCCAAAACGTTAATGTTGTTGTCTGCTAACCATTTCTTCACCAATTTTGCTTTGTGTTTTGGGTCATTGTCATGCTGAAATGTCCACTGGTAGCCAAGGCCAAGTTTCTCTGCAGCCTGCCTGATGTTGTCTTTGAGAATCCTCATGCATTGCTCTTTTTTCATGGTGCCGTTTACTGGGATTAGGTTCCCTGGTCTGGTGGCTGGAAAACACCCCCAAAGCATTAGGTTCCCACCACCATGTTTGACAGTGGGGATGGTTTTCTTCGGGTTGAAGGATTCTCCTTTTTTACGCCACATGAAGGAAACATCATTGTGGCCAATCAATTTAAATTTTTGTGTCATTTGACCATAACATAGAAGACCAAAATTCTTCTTTTTTGTTCAGATGAGCATTTGCAAAGGTCAAACGAGCTTTTGTGTGCCTTATCTGTAGAAGTGACATCCTCCTTGATCTGCATCCGTGGTGGAACCCAGAAGTGTGCAGTATCCGCTGGATAGTCTGCCTTGAGATATTGCCACCAGCAGAGCCCAGATTCACCAGGATGGCCTTGGTGGTGATCCTTTGATTATTTTTCAACTCTCTCACTATCCTCCTGGCTAGCACAGGTGTTACTTTTGGCTTCCAACCACATCCTCTGATATTTTCCAATGTGGAATATCTTGCATTTTATAATGATACTTTGCACTGTAGCCACTGGAACTGGAAAACATTTAGAAATGGCCTTGTAGCCCTTTCCTGACTTGTGAGTAGCCCTATTGCGCAGGTCCTTACTGAGCTTCTTTGTCTTAGCCATGACTGTCCACAAACCAACTGCACAGAAATGCAGTTTTTCACCTGTTGAGTTTATTAAAACAGTTGGTCACATTTAACCACTTGAGGACCTAGGGCTTTCTACCCCTTAAAGAGACTCTGAAGCGAGAATAAATCTCGCTTCAGAGCTCATAAATAGCAGGGGCACGTGTGCCCCTGCTAAAACGCCGCTATCCCGCGGCTAAACGGGGGTCCCTTCACCCCCAACCCACCCCCCGCAAAAGAGTGTCGTAGAAAGGTCGCAGATTTATTGCTTCCTGGAGGCAGGGCTAACGGCTGCAGCCCTGCCTCCAGTCGCGTCTGTCAGCGGCGCATCGCCGCCTCTCCCCCGCCCCTCTCAGTGAAGGAAGACTGAGAGGGGCGGGGGAGAGGCGGAGATACGCGCTGACAGACGCGCGTGGGGCAGGGCTGCGGCGGTTAGCCCTGCCCCAACCAGGAAGCGCTCCCCCGCTGCACCGAGGGGGATTTAGGGGTGAAGGGACCCCCGTTAAGCCGCGCTATAGCGGCGTTTTAGCAGGGGCACACGTGCCCCTGCTATTTATGAGGTCTGAAGCGAGATTTATTCTCGCTTCAGACTCTCTTTAAGGACCGGCCACTTTTTTTCCATTCAGACCACTGCAGCTTTCACGGTTTATTGCTCGCTCATACAACCTACCACATAAATGAATTTTGGCTCCTTTTCTTGTCACTAATAAAGCTTTCTTTTGATGCTATTTGATTGCTCCTGCGATTTTTACTTTTTATTATATTCATCAAAAAAGACATGAATTTTGGCAAAAAAATGATTTTTTTAACTTTCTGTGCTGACATTTTTCAAATAAAGTAAAATTTCTGTATACATGCAGCGCGAAAAATGTGGACAAACATGTTTTTGATAAAAAAAAAACCCATTCAGTGTATATTTATTGGTTTGGGTAAAAGTTATAGCGTTTACAAACTATGGTGCAAAAAGTGAATTTTCCCATTTTCAAGCATCTCTGACTTTTCTGACCCCCTGTCATGTTTCATGAGGGGCTAGAATTCCAGGATAGTATAAATACCCCCCAAATGACCCCATTTTGGAAAGAAGACATCCCAAAGTATTCACTGAGAGGCATAGTGAGTTCATAGAAGATATTATTTTTTGTCACAAGTAAGCGGAAAATGACACTTTGTGAGAAAAAAAAAAAAAAAAAAAAAGTTTCCATTTCTTCTAACTTGCGACAAAAAAAAATGAAATCTGCCACGGACTCACCATGCCCCTCTCTGAATACCTTGAAGGGTCTACTTTCCAAAATGGGTCATTTGTGGGGTGTGTTTACTGTCCTGACATTTTGGGGGGTGCTAAATTGTAAGCACCCCTGTAAAGCCTAAAGGTGCTCATTGGACTTTGGACCCCTTAGCGCAGTTAGGCTGCAAAAAAGTGCCACACATGTGGTATTGCCGTACTCAGGAGAAGTAGTATAATGTGTTTTGGGGTGTATTTTTACACATACCCATGCTGGGTGGGAGAAATATCTCTGTAAATGACAATTTGTTAATTTTTTTTACACACAATTGTCCATTTACAGAGATCTTTCTCCCACTCAGCATGGGTATGTGTAAAAATACACCACAAAACACATTATACTACTTCTCCTGAGTACGGCGATACCACATGTGTGGCACTTTTTTGCACCCTAACTGCGCTAAAGGGTCCAAAGTCCAATGAGTACCTTTAGGATTTCACAGGTCATTTTGAGAAATTTCGTTTCAAGACTACTCCTCACGGTTTAGGGCCCCTAAAATGCCAGGGCAGTATAGGAACCCCACAAATGACCCTATTTTAGAAAGAAGACACCCCAAGGTATTCCGTTAGGAGTATGGTGAGTTCTTAGAAGATTTTATTTTTTGTCAAAAGTTAGCGGAAAATGACACTTTGTGAAAAAACACAATTAAAATCAATTTCCGCTAACTTGTGACAAAAAATAAAATCTTCTATGAACTCGCCATACTACTAACGGAATACCTTGGGGTGTCTTCTTTCTAAAATGGGGTCATTTGTGGGGTTCCTATACTGCCCTGGCATTTTAGGGGCCCTAAACCGTGAGGAGTAGTCTTGAAACGAAATTTCTCAAAATGACCTGTAAAATCCTAAAGGTACTCATTGGACTTTGGGCCCTTTAGCGCAGTTAGGGTGCAAAAAAGTGCCACACATGTGGTATCGCCATACTCGGGAGAAGTAGTACAATGTGTTTTGGGGTGTATTTTTAAACATACCCATGCTGGGTGGGAGAAATACCTCTGTAAATGGACAATTGTGTGTAAAAAAATCAAAAGATTGTCATTTACAGAGGTATTTCTCCCACCCAGCATGGGTATGTGTAAAAATACACCCCAAAACACATTATACTACTTCTCTCGAGTACGGCGATACCACATGTGTGGCACTTTTTTGCACCCTAACTGCACTAAGGGGCCCAAAGTCCAATGAGTACCTTTAGGATTTCACAGGTCATTTTTGTTTCAAGACTACTCCTCGCGGTTTAGGGCCCCTAAAATGCCAGGGCAGTATAGGAACCCCACTAATGACCCCATTTTAGAAAGAAGACACCCCAAGGTATTCCGTTAGGAGTATGGTGAGTTCATAGAAGTTTTTATTTTTTTGTCACAAGTTAGCGGAAATTGATTTTAATAGTTTTTTTTCACAAAGTGTCTTTTTCCGCTAACTTGTGACAAAAAATAAAATCTTCTATGAACTCACCATACTCCGTACGGAATACCTTGGGGTGTCTTCTTTCTAGAATGGGGTCATTTGTGGGGTTCCTATACTGCCCTGGCATTTTAGGGGCCCTAAACCGTGAGGAGTAGTCTTGAAACCAAATGTCGCAAAATGACCTGTGAAATCCTAAAGGTACTCATTGGACTTTGGGCCCCTTAGCGTACTTAGGGTGTAAAAAAGTGCCACACATGTGGTACCGCCGTACTCAGGAGAAGTAGTATAATGCGTTTTGGGGTGTATTTTTACACATACCCATGCTAAGTGGGAGAAATATCTCTGTAAATGACAATTGTTTGATTTTTTTACACACAATTGTCCATTTACATAGAAATTTCTCCCACCCAGCATGGGTATGTGTAAAAATACACCCCAAAACACATTATACTACTTTTCCTGAGTACGGCGGTACCACATGTGTGACACTTTTTTGCAGCCTAGGTGCGCTAAGGGGCCCAACGTCCTATTCACAGGTCATTTTGAGGCATTCGTTTTCTAGACTACTCCTCGCGGTTTAGGGCCCCTAAAATGCCAGGGCAGTATAGGAACCCCACAAGTGACCCCATTTTAGAAAGAAGACACCCCAAGGTATTCTGTTAGGAGTATGGTGAGTTCATAGAAGATTTTATTTTTTGTCAAAAGTTAGCGGAAAGTGACACTTTGTGGAAAAAAACCAATAAAAATCAATTTCCGCTAACTTTTGACAAAAAATAAAATCTTCTATGAACTCGTCATACACCTAACAGAATACCTTGGGGTGTCTTTTTTTCTAAAATGGGGACACTTGTGGGGTTCCTATACCGCCCTGGCATTTTACGGGCCCAAAACCGTGAGTAGTCTGGAAACCAAATGTCTCAAAATGACTGTTCAGGGGTATAAGCATCTGCAAATTTTGATGACAGGTGGTCTATGAGGGGGCGAATTTTGTGGAACCGGTCATAAGCAGGGTGGCCTTTTAGATGACAGGTTGTATTGGGCCTGATCTGATGGATAGGAGTGCTAGGGGGGTGACAGGAGGTGATTGATGGGTGTCTCAGGGGGTGGTTAGAGGGGAAAATAGATGCAATCAATGCACTGGGGAGGTGATCGGAAGGGGGTCTGAGGGGGATCTGAGGGTTTGGCCGAGTGATCAGGAGCCCACACGGGGCAAATTAGGGCCTGATCTGATGGGTAGGTGTGCTAGGGGGTGACAGGAGGTGATTGATGGGTGTCTCAAGGTGTGATTAGAGGGGGGAATAGATGCAAGCAATGCACTGGCGAGGTGATCAGGGCTGGGGTCTGAGGGCATTCTGAGGGTGTGGGCGGGTGATTGAGTGCCCTAGGGGCAGATAGGGGTCTAATCTGATAGGTAGCAGTGACAGGGGGTGATTGATGGGTAATTAGTGGGTGTTTAGGGTAGAGAACAGATGTAAACACTGCACTTGGGAGGTGATCGGACGTCGGATCTGCGAGCGATCTATTGGTGTGGGTGGGTGATCAGATTGCCCGCAAGGGGCAGGTTAGGGGCTGATTGATGGGTGGCAGTGACAGCGGGTGATTGATGGGTGGCAGTGACAGGGGGTGATTGATGGGTGGCAGTGACAGGGGGTGATTGATGGGTGATTGATAGGTGATTGACAGGTAATCAGTGGGTTATTACAGGGGAGAACAGATGTAAATATTGCACTGGCGAATTGATAAGGGGGGGGTCTGAGGGTAATCTGAGCGAGTAGGCGGGTGATTGGGTGCCCGCAAGGGGCAGATTAGGGTCTGATCTGATGGGTAACAGTGACAGGTGGTGATAGGGGGTGATTTATGGGTGATTGATGGGTAATTAGTGGGTGTTTAGAGGAGAGTAAACGCTGCGCTTGGGTGGTGATCTGATGTCGCATCTGCGGGCGATCTATTGGTGTGGGTGGGTAATCAGATTGCCCGCAAGGGGCAGGTTAGGGGCTGATTGTTGGGTGGCAGTGACAGGGGGTGACAGGGGGTGATTGATGGGTGATAGGTGATTGGCAGGTGATTGACAGGTGATCAGTGGGTTATTACAGGGAAGGATAGATGTAAATAATGCCCTGGCGAATTGATAAGGGGGGGTCTGAGGGTAATCTGAGCGTGTAGGCGGGTGATTGGGTGCCCGCAAGGGGCAGATTAGGGTCTGATCTGATAGGTAACAGTGATAGGGGGTGATTGATGGGTAATTAGTGGGTGTTTAGAGAAGATAACAGATGTAAACAATACATTTGGGAGGTAATCTGACGGCGGGTTTGCGGGCGATCTAATGGTGTGGGTGGGTGATCAGATTGCCCGCAAGGGGCAGGTTAGGGGCTGATTGATGGGTGGCAGTGACAGGGGGTGACAGGGGGTGATTGATGGGTGATAGGTGATTGGCAGGTGATTGACAGGTGATCAGTGGGTTATTACAGGGAAGAACAGATGTAATGAATGCACTGGTGAATTGATAAGGGGGGGTCTGAGGGCAATCTGAGCGTGTGGGCGGGTGATTGGGTGCCCGCAAGGGGCAGATTAGGGTCTGATCTGATAGGTAAAAGTGACAGGTGGTGATAGGGGGTGATTGATGGGTGATTGATGGGTAATTAGTGTGTGTTTAGAGGAGAGAATAGATGTAAACAATGGATTTGGGAGGTGATCTGATGTCGGATCTGCGGGCGATCTATTGGTGTGGGGGGGTGATCAGATTGCCCGCAAGGGGCAGGTTAGGGGCTGATTGATGGGTGGCAGTGACAGGGGGTGATTGATGGGTGATTGACGGGTGATTGACGGGTGATTGACAGGTGATTGACAGGTGATTGACAGGTGATCAGGGGGGATAGATGCATACAGTACATTGTGGGGGGTGGTCTGGGGGGGTCTGGGGAGAATCTGGGGGGTTGGGGGGTGATCAGGAGGGAGCAGGGGGCAGGGAGGGGGGGTATTAAAAAAAAATAGCGTTGACAGATAGTGACAGGGAGTGATTGATGGGTGATTAGGGGGGTGATTGGGTGCAAACAGGGGTCTGGGGGGTGGGCAGGGGGGGGGGTCTGATGGGTGCTGTGGGCGATCTGGGGCGGGGGGGGAGAAAATCAGTGTGCTTGGTGCAGACTAGGGTGGCTGCAGCCTGCCCTGGTGGTCCCTCGGACACTGGGACCACCAGGGCAGGAGGCAGCCTGTATAATACACTTTGTAAACATTACAAAGTGTATTATACACTTTGTATGCGGCGATCGTCGGGTTAACATCCCGCCGGCGCTTCCGTATGGCCGGCGGGATGTTGCGGCGAGTGAGCGGCGACAGGCGGAGGCGGAGGATCGCGTCACGGATGACGCGATCGCTCCGCCCATGCCCAAACAAGGACCGCCGCATTTTGTCAATACGGCGGTCCTTGCGGCGTCTGCTTCCCGGCCGCCATTTGTCTATTCGGCGGTCGGGAAGTAGTTAATTAGGGTAATTAGGATGCTTTAGAATGGCTTGGACTGTTTGGAATGGTATAGAACTTTGGATTTTCCCACAGACTGTGACAGTTTGTTAAGGGTATGAAAAATTTTGGACTGGACACTTTTTGCTCAAATGTAAATAAAAGCTGAGAAATATTTTTTTTTCCCCTACAATAATGCCTCTTGTCAGTGGCGTAGCTAAGGAGCTATGGGCCCTGATGCAAGTTTTACATTGGGGCCCCCCATACATACATATACATAACAATTGATATGACACACCAAAACCTGCCAATGGCAACAAGAGTGTCTGCGGTGCAAGAAGGGGATGGGGAGCAGTTTTGTTAATGATTACCACTATTCAAAGTATCTATAGAAGTGATTATTATGAGCACAGGACCAATAAAGAGCTAATACTGCAGTTGAGGGGAGGCCTCTCGGGGCCCCTCTGGCCCAAGGGCCCAGATGCGGTCGCAACCTCTGCACCCCCTATTGCTACGCCCCTGCCTCTTGTACATTGTCTTATTATCTTTTGTGAGACACCTATGTCATTTCCCATAAAAAAAATTACTTGCTGGTTGAAAAAAAGGAACTTTAAGTCAAAATTTGCCAGGGGTATGAATAATTATGGGCAGCACTGTACCTGCACAAATGTAGGACCAGGAAACCTTCGTGCCCACAGTCGGGGTTAAAGTGAACCGAGCACCATTTCTAGCGCCCAGAGCACCCAGGCCATCTCAATAGCACATTAAAAATGCATATTAACAATTTAGCTTATTCAGGGCCAGTTCTAGACTTTTTGCTGTTTGAGGCAAACTTGTGAGGATGGGCCCCACGATTTGAAATGTTCACACAGAACCCGATAATTTAGTCTGTTAAATTTAATGTTCTCACATGACATGCTGTAGCTCTACACAATAGCACACTGGCTGGCTGTCGGTCTGTGACAAACAAACTGCTCACCCTCCATTCCTCCTCAATCAGGGCAGCAGTGCCGCCTCCTCCCTTCTGCTGTGCAAGTAAAATAAAACACTACTGCTCTCCTGCCTCCCCCTACTCACTCACTGTCAGACTCCTCACACAGAACAACACGCTACTTTTCCCCAATGATGACCTCTTCACCTCGCTCTCCTCTCGCTTTTCCTCCTACTTTCACTGCATGCTGTAGGTGTAAACACAGTACAAAAATGCTTCCGCTGTTATCTCTGCACCTGATGCAAATGTTTCACCTTGCCTCATGAGAGAACCGGCCCTGGGCTCATTACTAAAGCTCCATTCTACCTCTTCTTTTTACATTTAAAGGACAACTGAAGTAAGAAGAATATGGAGGCTGCCATATGTATTTCTTTAAAAAAATATATATATATATATTTGACTGCACACCCTGCTCATCCATGTGGCTGCAGTCTGAATAACACCAGAAAGCTAATCTTGTCAGATCTGACAATAATTGCATGACGGGTGTGGTGGATCACCCCGCCAAGACATTGTTTTTTTTTCCATCCTTTTTATAATTCCAAATATATTTAGATCTGATAATAATGTCAGAAACACCTGATCTGCTGCATTCTTGTTCAGGCTCTATGGCTGAAAGTGTTAGAGGCAGAGGATCAGCAAGAGAGTCAGACCACTGGTATTGCTTAAAAGGAAATAAATATTGCAGCCTCCATCTTCCTCCTAAAAGTTGTCCTTTAAAGTGGATCCGAGATGAAAAACTACCTATAACAAGTAACTTGTCTATATATCTTATTTAAAGTTTAGATAGTTTACACAGCAAATCTAGCTGCAAACAGCTTTAATAGAATATAATTATTTCTTCCTGTGATACAATGACAGCAGCCATGTTGTTTGTAAACATTACACAGTGGCAGGCTTATCTGTATCTTGAGCAAAAAAAACTGTTCCCCCCTCCCCTCTGCCTCTGAAATCTCTGGCTAGTAATACCTCCCCCTTCTCCTGCCCAGAGTGAGCTCTCATGAGCCCTTGCAACTGTCTGAAAGTGCCTTGGCTCTCTGAAAACCTGTGGGTGTGGTTTGTTTAGTTTATAGGGAATTAGAGTATTAAAACAAAAACAAAAAAGTATTTGGCTTGAGGAATGCCCTATAAACAATAGGAAAGGAACACAATTATGCAATGAGTAAAAGTTCATCTCGGATCCACTTTAAATAATTGTTAGAGGCTTTTATTGCTCTACTTCCGTGGCCTGCCATCCACAGAAAGATCATGCAGATAAGATTTGCTGTAATTACCATTAGCAATGAGCAAACAAAAGCTTTCATCAGTGGGGGGAGGACACACTACACACTACTTCAAACAGTTTAGAGAGGGAAGGGGAGGGGAAGAAAATGGCAGCTCCAACAGTGATTAGAAGACAGGCAAAACTGTAAAAAAAAAGAAAGCTGCTTGGATCCCTTTAACTTAATTACCCCCAAAAATGTCCTTCCTTAAAGTGAGCCTGATCTAAGTAAAATTATTTAAAATATTATATTATTATTATAAAATAAGCACATGATGTACCTGCAAATTAATATTACATACTTACCTCACTGTCAGTTCCTCTTAGCTCACCATTTTCTTCCATCAACAGTTCTGACAAGCAGGGGTGCTCGGATACCACTTTTTAAAATCCGAATTGATCCGGATCCAGATACCCAGATATCCGGATCGGCAATCCAAATCCGAACATTTAGATATCCTCGTTCATGCGGATATCCGAACGCATTATCCGGGCGGATTCGGATATCTGGATAGAAAAAGCAGAAGTGCCCTTTAAATTGCTTTAAAAACGTTTTTAAGGGTACATGAGGCATGTAGCATCATTATTTTCTTTAAAGGAAAACACTAATTGATGATGTGGGGACTTAAAATCCCCCCCCCCCCAAAAAAAAGGCTGTCAATTAACATCAGGCCTAGGTTCCAGACAGCGGTCGTGCAGCCCACATTGTGTCCAAAGTCCAACCGCACAACTGGGACATGACAGTTTTCAGCCAAGACACCTCCAAAAAATTACACAGCAATTGTGTTTTGGGTTAACTATAGGTGGTATCAGTGGCCTGTGGCACCCTGGCCGGGCGGTGGGAGCTGCACAGCAGGAGCAGGGCAATGCAGCAGGTGTAACATGTGCCAGGAGCATGCCGGACGTGGCACGTGGCAATTGGCACTTAGCACGTGGCACATAGCACGTGTCACTTGGCACGAGTCACGTGGCAGTTGCCACGTGTCATGTGGCACTTGCCACGTGTCATGTGGCACAAAAAGTCACGTGGCACTTGCCGCGTGGCACTTGCCAAGTGTCACATGACACTTGCCAAATGTCACGTGGCACTTGCCACGTGTCACGTGTAACTTGCCACATGTCACGTGGTACTTGCCACGTGTCATGTGGCACAAAATGTTACGTGGCACTTGCCACGTGCTGAGTGACAATCAGACAGCAGAGGAGAAGACACTAGTGCACACTAACTGTCACACTGGCACTGCTCACAGCACAGCAGTTCTGTAGAAAGCTAACACAGTAGTACTACTACTCTAACAACTACTAGCACACAGACTGCAGTACTACAGTACTAACTACACAATAATACAGTAATCCTCCTATCCCCTAATCCCTAACCTAACCTATACCTAAGGCTAATAGCTGGCCAGCAGGCAGCAGCTGGCCTGGTATGTGCACAGCACACACACAGACACAGCCTGCAGCACACACTGACTGTCATACAATGACATCAATCAAGCTAATTAACGATTTAACAATAGTGTAGTGATAGTGAAGGGGTTAATCACTGAACATCTTATCACTGTGTACAGCCCTTGCTACTAGGCCCAGCAGCACTGGAGCACACACTCTGACTGTCACAGTATGACATCAATCAAGCTAATTAACAATTTAACAATGGTGTAGTGATAGTAGTGAAGGGGTTAATCACTGAACAGCTTTAGGTTTAGGCCACCAGCACTGGAGCATGTCTCTCAGTGAGCTAAGCAAGCTAAGCAAGCTAAGATGATATGTCTCATCATGACAGCCCTCCTTAATAAACAGGGGGGCTGGCCATTGTTCCTTTCTGTGATTGGGTGCCAGGGTTTAGGCTGCGAGCCCTCTGATTGGCTCAATGAGGTCAGATGGGGCTAGCCAGAGTTCCCCTCTGTGATTGGTTGCTAGGGCTTCTGCTATCTTTAGAAATCCGGAATCCGATCCGGATAGCGTAAAAATGTTCGGATATCCAGGTTACCCGGATATTCGGAATCCGGATGAACACCACAGCTGACAAGATCTTGTTAGACTTGTCTCTCAGGAAGCTGAAAGCCTTAGGCCTGATTCACACTTGCACAGATGAAAAACTGATCTGTATAAAAACTGACCCGTGGAACGGATTCGTTTTTAAAAGGCATCAGTTTTAAATCCCTGACCTTCCATTCTATTAGCGCACGGTCAATGCGATAAAGGTAAAAAAAAATGTTGCAAATCCAAACTTGCAGTCTGTTCAGCGGAACGGGCCGAATGGATCCATTCTTACAGAGCAATGGGTCTGCATCCTATTGATTAACATAGGATCTGTTCACCCCCATTAGGATTAGGATTTAACCTCCCTGGCGGTAAGCCCATGCTGAGCACGGGCTATGCCACCGGAAGGCATCGCTCAGGCCCCACTGGGCCGATTTGCATAATTTTTTTTGCTACACGCAGCTAGCACTTTGCTAGCTGCGTGTGCAATGCGATCGTTGCCGCTACCTGCCGATCCGCCGCTATTCGTCGCGCCGCGGCCGCCTCCCCCCCCCAGACCCCGTGCGCTGCCTGGCCAATCAGTGCCAGGCAGCGCTGTGGGGTAGATCGGAGTCCCCTATGACGTCACGACGTCGATGACGTCGGTGACGTCATCCCGCCCGTCGCCATGGCGACGGGGGAAGCCCTCCAGGAGATCCCGTTCTTTCGATCGGAGGGGCTGGGGGGATGCCGCTGAGCAGCGGCTATCATGTAGCGAGACCTTGTCTCGCTACATAAAAAAAAGAAAAAAAAAACGGATTTGCTGCCCCCTGGCGGATTTTTAGCAAACCGCCAGGAGGGTTAAGGACTAATGCTGTCAGTTATAACTGAAAGGACAACTGTTGAAGCGGTTAACTGATGAAGGCGTGGACACACCAAAAACTGCACACAGGAGAGACCTTGAGTCCACTTTCCACCTGGACCACAGCTGCCGCTGGCCACTGCAGCCTCAGGTTGTTTCTTAGATGGGACGTACTCTTCTGGACTATATGCTAAATCAGATGCCTGCCTTTGGTATTCATATAGTAAGTGCAATTTTAACTTCACATTTTTCTTTTTAATTAAAAGTTACCACACTACAGAGCGCCCCTCCTGTCTTGCTTTTCTCCTTGTAGGACAACTGATGTGCAAGGTAGTGTGCATATTTCCATATGGCTCAAGCAATATTACTGATTAATGGAGCACTGATCGCTGGGGAACTGCTACAGGGTCATTGCCATTTTTAAAATGGAGGACAGAGGAGTCCATTGACCACAGTGGACAAACGTGATGTTGGAGAGGAAAAAGAGATTTATAAGCAGACTATGCGGAAGGGGTCCTTTCACACTACGTTTATTGAATTACAGTGCAATGGACAATACAATCACATCACAGCATGATGGAATTATATTTCAGTGGAGCATCCACACTGTTGCATTTTGCAGTGGGGTGCTAAGATTACTGACAGAATAATGCTCAGTGGTTGCAGTGCATGCATAAGTCAATGGACTGTAAGCTGCGCTGCATATATTGCATTGCATAGGCAACAATTTATCTTTTCTGCCACAGGAAGTGAGCGCTAGAGGGCTTCACTTCCTGCTTGGCCTGATGCCAGAATGGGGATTACCGCGTATTAATGCGGAAATCCCCAAGGCTGTTTTTTGGCATTGCAATGTGATGTGACTCTTAGGTCACACCGCAACACTAATGCTGGATTGCAGTGTAAGACCGGCCTCAAGCCCAAATCAATGGTAAAAAGAATATTTGGAACAGTGTGGAAAAGAATTATTATTAATTTTTATTTGTATAGCGCCAATATCATCTGTAGCACTGTGTAGTATACAATGTACAAACGCATACAACAATATGGAGCATTGTAGTATTTAAATGACCAAACTGGGATGATTTCCATCCACTTCTTGTCCTTGTGACCCACTTGAATGTAAATAATATATCAAAATTTTGACAGTCTCAGGGACAGGAGATGAGGTCAGGGCCGGATTCACCATAAGGCACTGTAGGCACGAGCCTAAAGACGCCTGATGATGGAAAAGCGGCTCACTCCCCTCCCTGAGTGCCTCTCTCTCTTCTTCCCCTGTGCAGAGGCCCAAGTTGTGTTTGGATGAGAGGCTACTCACCTGACTCTCAACATTCCCCTAATGAGATTTACCTTCAACTGGGGGCCCCTCTAGCAACCTAATACTTCGGGTCACCTCTAGCTACTTAATACTGAGAGAACCTCTGGCTACCTAATACTAAATGGCTCCTGTACTGTAGCTACCTTTGCCAGTAAAGGGAAGTAAGAGAGAAGGGCCAGCTGGGCCAGCCAGCACACTTGCAGTTTGGTGGGGGTTTGTAGGTTCACGGACGGCAAAGTCTAGGGTGCCAGGAGATGTGTGTCTATAGGCTCATGTGATGTAAATCTGGGCCTGGATGAGGTAACACAGCATTGAAAACCACACATGAACACAGCAATATAAGCCACTAAAGATCTTCTAACCTCTTTATACACAATCCAATACCTAAAATCATTTCTACCCTGCATTATATACTCAGTCTACCATCAAGGGCCGGCGCTACCATAGGGGCAATTGCCCCAGGGCCCCTGAGCACTGCAGGGCCCCCAGGTCTCCCTCTGACTTGTGCCCTCTGAGATCCCTGAACTGATTTGTCATGAATACCAAGTCACCTATCCCGGCACGCTGCTTTATTCATGCTCCCTGTCCTCATCCCCACTGTCTGCCTTTTCTCCACGACCAGTTATTATGCAATTACAAGCACAGAGTCATGGAAAATGGGTATCGGGGATGAAGACAAGGAGCATGATTGGAGCAGTGCGCCGGGATAGGTAAGTTGCTATTCTGACAAAAACAGTGCAAGGACCCTGGGGAACACAGTCAATTTGAAGGGGTTGAATTGGCTTAAGAGCCCTGGGGATGAATGTGCTGGGGGAGGGGGCCCCCAGGTTAATTTTGCCCCAGGGCCCCATTGTGACTTGAACCGGCCCTGCTACTGTCTCTAATACTTTGCCTCATAACTCGCCCAAGCAGGGACATAGCAATACCCCCTGTGACTTCTGCCGCTAGGAGGGTGTAGGCTAAGGGTGCCCAGATGCTATGAGATGCAGAGCATGGCAGCAGAAGCATCATACATTACCTGTCAGTTGTACCAACGACATGTCCACTCCTCTCTTCAGCCACGCAGTACATTGTAACTCCAGTAACTCCTAGCAGCTCCCGTCCCTGCATGTCATGTGACATGCATCAGGGAGCCAAAAGGAGTTCAGAGGACTTGTCACTAGCTCTGCTGACCGGTAATGGCCACACTCCGCTCTTGATCCGGGTGGAGCAGGTTTGCATGGAGCCCGATCAGCTCAGTTTTGTTGTGGGGTTTGTCGGGCTCTACTTACGTCCCCCTATCCTGGACTCATACATGCTCCAGATGAGAACGTCAGAGAAGAATTATAGGTACAGTCTACTTTACAGCAAGTTAGCTAGTATTTTTCGATGGTTTGGTAATGCAATATGTGTTTTTCTCTCAAAGCAGATTTATATAGCTAAATAGGTGATAAATAAGTGCTAAATAAGTGATAGAATTTGCTATAGTTGCAATGTTTGGTGCTCTATTACTCTTATAACCATTCATGTAATAACAGTAGAATAAAATATCTGGGAATTTTTTGCATGTCATGTATGTTTGTATGTATGTTAGTGTTTATACTCAGCTACTTTAAAAAAGTATACCGGAGATGATGTAATACGTAGCTTTTATACTTACCTGGGGCTTCCTCCAGCCTCATGCCAGCCGTGAGCTCTATCGCCGTTCTCCTGGGCTCCTCAGTTTCTCTGCTGTGTCCCCCGCTATATAGCTCAGTTGTGGTTCACTGCGCATGCCCGGGCCAATCTGCACCTGTGCAGTACTAGCTGGGCAGGAGCATCACGGCAGTTCATGCATGGTTAACCATGACTGGCCGCAACTGAGCGATATAGCGGGGGACACAGCGGAGGAATGGAGGGGCCCAAGAGAACAGCGATAGAGCCCACGGCCAGCATGGGGCTGGAGAAAGCCCCAGGTAGGTATAAAAGCTGCTTATTACATCACCTCTGGTTTCCTTTAATATGAATCACCACAGGATAACAAAGTAAACAAAATAAATCATTATAGAGTTCCTTTAAAAGAATACTTATTCAGAATAATGTTGTGTTTATTTATGTATATTTATAAAGCAACTCCCATTGCTGAGTGCAGCCTAACTACAAAAACAGTTATGCATGGATGAATTTTTCCATTATAATTACTATCGCTATCATCTTACAACACATTGCATAATTAAAATTATTCAAACAATTATTGCTCCTGGTTTTCTAAGGTTCCCCTTGGCTGGATATCATCGGTGAGCATATTAGTCCATAGCAAAGGGTGCTGAAATGTTTGTGAATTAGCAATTAGCAATTATGTGATTGTAGTCATGTTGCCAAACATCCTCAGGAAGAACTTTTGTTAAAACACATCTACAAGCACATATCTAAATGCACCATTTGACAGCTTAGCAATTAGTGTGTACAAATGTCTTTTTTAGTGTTCAATTAGCCTATTGCTGAAAAACCCTCATTAAAAAAAAACATGGTTTCAGGGCCAGAAGCAGCTTAGTTGAGGATGTTAACATCAGGCTGTTGTGGGAGGAGCTACTGTCATTGCTATTGGGCTTAGTATTGACATACTGTTAATAATGTGAGTGCGTGGGGCACAGACCAATCTGAGATGATAGCAACCTGAAGTAATGCAAGTCGGTACAGCATAAAGCGTCTGGTGGGGAAATCACTTTTGTAAGCAGTGGGGCATCTTGGGAAAATAGCACCTGGGTGAAACTTGAAAACTGCATCACCATGGGGGGATGTATGATTGGTTCTTGACAAGTCTAGAGCTTGAATGTCCTTATGTGCGGCATGACTCAATAGACTCCTACTCAATAGACTCCTGTAGCAGACATCCCGACTCTTTTAGTAACTATGTGGCAGCTCTCACTGCCTCTTCCTCCTAGTGATTAGAGCGGAAAGGACAGTGTTTTTCTGTTCTAAACCTCCCCCCTCTCCCAGCAGACTCTGTCTCCCCATGTGCTGTGTGCGCAGAGTGATGATGCGGACATACGTTACCTAGTCTACCGCTGTGCACTGTGTCCTCCAATCTCCTTTCCCTTATCCCTCTGAGTGCACAATAGCGTACACTCCACACTCACTTACCTCTCACATTTTACAATTCCTACTGCACCATCATTCACAATAGACATTCCTCTACATTATGTATCTCCCTAGGAATAGACCCCAGACACCCACTCACATAAGCCCCACTCACTAGCTGTGTTGAGATGGCTAAAAGGGATGGAGTTTGCCTCGTTGAACACATTCACAAACACACATTCACATTCCTGAACACCCAGTTATAAATGCTTGTGGGTGAGTTCACCTGAAAAACCGCACTGCAGGAAGTTTTGTTCTGGCTGGTGGCTGCATGATGTTAGTGTTCTAATAAACATAATTGGAATATTGTCTGTGGACTGTTATTCACTTACCTCCTCCTCCAAGCCTACCTTGCCCTTTTGTTGCTCTGCTATCTTTAGTTTTATGTCACCCATGCTGCAGTTGAATGGTGTGGCTGGAATTGATATCTAGGTACGGTCAGAAAAGCCGATTTCGGATTCTGACAAAATTCCGATTTCCGCAAATGCAGATTAACGATACTGCAGCATTCCGATAATTTTTTTCTCCATTTTTGTTAATAAAGTTAGGTAATTAAAAAAAAATTACGGAATCTTTAATATTTTGGACATCTGCAAAATATTCCGGATTCCATGAAACAACCTTTTTACAGTATTCTTCAGATTACTCTGATTGGCTAAATAATTCCTTGTTGGAAGTATTGGACCAGTCACAGATTTCCATGGAAATCAGATTTCTGTGCTAATTTTAGACCATTCACAAGACTCGGATACTATCGAGTTTAATCTGTGGTAAAGTTTTGAATTCTCTGATTGGTCCAATACTTATTTCCAAATTCCAAGTCTGATACGGAAATACTCAGTAGTATTGGACCAATCAAAGAATGCAAAATTTTATAGCAGATACCGGAAAGCCCTGGAGAATTTAAACCAACAATAAGACTTGGAAAAACTTGGTAGAATCTGAGTCTCATGACTGGTCTAAAATTACCACAGAAATCCAATTTCTACCAAAAAAAATTCTGCATTCTCTGATTGGTCCAATGGTTCAGCGTTCTGTGATTTGCCTAATATTTCTGAGTTTTGGTAATGCAGCAATCAGATGGATTTCCTAATTTCAATTACTGATGCGGAAAACCAATTTCCAATTGGAAACTCGGAAATAGGCATTCAGACAGAATTTTTCGACCATCCCTTCTGATATCACCATATCTGCCCTTCAGCCTCTATCCTCTGTCCCATCCCTGATATCTGCATCTGCTTCTGTCCTTGTTTATTTGCTGGAGCAGTGGTAAAGAGCCAGGTTTTGTGCAACCAGGCTCATTTCTAGGGGTGGGCTCTCTGACCAGTGGCCACCAAATTGGCGGCACTCTCTAGGGGGGGGGGGGGGGGATTTTGTCCAACAAATTGAGAAACCTTTGGCTTCCAAACAGGGGGGCTCTCTGGCCTGCAATAGGGGAAAGGGCCCTCTGGCCAACAAGTGGGCATCTTTCTGACTACCTACACCTGGCTACCTATACTGGGCAGGCTGCATCCGGCTACCTAATATTAGGTGCTTCTGCTAGGGGGCTGCATCTGGCTAATACTCGGGGCTCCTCTGGATACCTACATGGGGGAAGCTACGTCTGGCTAGCTAATACTGGGGGCCTCTGGCTAGCTATATTGGGGGCTACCTAATACTGTGGGCTCCTCTGGCTATCACATAGCAATAGTGTGCCTGAATCTATGGGGGAGGGACACAATTTGCTCCACAGCCTAGAAAATGCCTTGTGTGCAACAACCATGCACCAGTAGAAAGTGGAAAATAGTATCCCAATAGGGACATAGAGGGGGAGAAAACACTCTTTTTTTAATACTGAGGAAAACTTAAGAACATCTATAAAGATTTATTTATTGAGTTTGTTCAAGTTCCTATAATATCTAAGATAATAGTATTAACCGCTTGCCGACCGCGTCACGCCGATGGGCGTGGCCGCGGCGGCAGCCCCAGGACCGCCTAACGCCGATTGGCGTAAAGTCCTGGGGCTCTGTTTTGCAGGAGATCGCGCGCAGGCATCTCCTGCTTGGGGGCAGAGCTCCGCCCCCCCTCAGTCTCCGAGCGGCTATTGCCACTCGGGAGACTGTTAGACGGCGTGATCGTCGTCTATTTACATGGTGCAGCGCTGCGATCAGCAGCAGCGCTGCACTGGGGATAGCCGTGTGACACGGCTGTCCCCCTGGGGGACAAGAGAGTGATCAGCTCTCATAGGGTGAAGCCTATGAGAGCTGATCGCTATGATTGGCTGGCTGGGGGGGAGGGAGGGTTTTAAAAAAAACCAGTTTTTTTTTTAAAAAAGGCAACACTAATATTTATTAAAAAAAATAAACATGGGGGAGCGATCAGACCCCACCAACAGAGAGCTCTGTTGGTGGGGAGAAAAGGGGGGGGGGAATCACTTGTGTGCTATGTTGTGCGGCCCTGCAGCTTGGCCGTAAAGCTGCAGTGGCCAATTTTACTAAAAATGGCCTGGTCACTAGGGGGGTTTAGCCCTGCAGTCCTCAAGAGGTTAATAAGTTTTGGTTGGAGTCACACTATAACTGCCAAATGTTACTTTCAGGAAATTTTGTGAATAGCAAAACTACCAGTATAGTTTTGTCCTAGCAATAGTTAAATAACATGTTCTAAAAGTACCAACATCTCAGCATCACCCAGATATGCTTTTTTGATGTTACCTAGTATTATCTATGGGTGTTATCCTGTTTGTGATAGTGCCTGCCAGCAAAGTGCCAGGAATATGGATGCTCCCTTATGAGCCATAGCTCAAGGTCAATGGCTTCTGTGTTCACTGATGTGTAGGAACGGCTGACCTGGGAAATTCATTATACTGCATAAGCTCGCAGTGGGTACCATTACACCCCGTGGCAATACTCACTACATGTTCAAAGAATTCTCTGCAAATAAATAGCCGATATGACATTTTTTATTTATTGTAGAAGGGATATTCAAGAAAGGCATCAACTGTATCCTTGGATAATATTTCCAGTTGTTTGAATCCTTACGGTAAAAACATCAGTATAATAAATAGGTTTGAAGTAAAACATAAGCCAAAATGTTCCTGTTGGGGAACAGAATAGCACACATCCACTTCCTGTCTCTCATTTTGAATGGCGGAAAATTCTTTGGTGTCTTGATGAATAACAAGTGCCTCAGCAGCCACAATATCTATGTCCAGGTACCACCTCATTTCATATTAGGATAAATAGAGTAGTGGCTGGAAATAGACACTGAAGCTTAAGATTACTACACCAAAAACACAGGGAGTCACACTTGTCTGATGTGTGGCACAAATAACAGCTATGGATCTGCAAGCCTTCGGATTACCATGGAGAAGGGGAGAAGAATCTCCCCTCCAAGGGAGTAATTACAATTCATGGGATCACCTAGCAAAAATTCTCATGGTAGCCCTCAACATTTCCACCAATCAGCGGTCATATAACAAATATTGCCACCAGGTTTACGCCCATACCAGTGCACCCAGCATGACTCTTCCCACCCATAACAAGAAGGGCATGTAGACATCCAGATAAACCTCCCTGGTGGGCTGATTCTTTTTGTATTTCTATATATAAAGCATGTATGTTGTTTACTACTTTACATTTAGAAATACTAAAATGTGCCTGCCCCTGGTATAGGCAGCTAGAGAGTGCTGCCCAGTGTAGGTAGCCAGAAAGTGCCCCACCAGTAGAGGCAGTCAAACATGCCCCACTAGTATACATAACCAAAGAGTACCCCCCCCCCCCCAGGAGAGTGCCCTGCAGTATAGGTAGATAGAGAGTGTCCCCGTTTCAGAATAGATAGCCAGAGAGGTTGCCATGCAGTGCACAGTGGAGGTTTGTACAACTCACCTCTCCAGGATCTGGAGGGCACAACAGAAACCTCTTCATCCTACCCTCCTATGTGCTCCATTTCTATTGCGCAAACTCCCTCTGTCAACATGTGACAGATGGTGTTCACACCATACAGATGGAGTCTAGGAGGAGAGGATGAAGGCAGGTTGCATGTGCCCGATCCTGGGTAGGCAATTTGTGCACCCCTCCGCTGTGCTTTCCGCATATGGCCTAGGGTTAACACGTTGGGCACTTTTAATTAACTGAGCCCTTTATAGAAGCAAAAAGTGAATAGCAGATTAGGATTAATAGCCACTTCAAATTTACACTAAATCGATGTGGATCAGACTGATACTTTTTTTGCACAAAGAAGTTATAAGAAATCCTTTTTGTGTGACACTGGCCCTGACTCCCATTGTCATGAAGATCTTTGAACGTCTTGTTCTCGACCACCTGAAGCTTTTCACCAATGCCCTCCTTGATCCACATCAGTTCACATACAGGGCTAACAGGTCTATAGAGGATGCCATCCACATCAGCCTGGCGTACATCACAGAACACCTCGACAGACCAAACTCCTATGACAGGGTCCTGTTCCTGTACTGTAGATCTGCTTTTAATACGATCTGTCCAGAGATCCTGATCCACAACCTTGAGCAGCTCAAAGTTGACCCCATGCTCTGCATTTGGGTCAAGGACTTTCTCTCCAATACAAAGCAACAGGTCAAGATTGGTAACTGCTTTTCCAATGTGAGGTACACCAACACAGGGGCACTACACGGGTGTGTTCTGTCTCCTCTCCAGTTCTCACTGTACACCAACAACTGTACTTCATCCGCCGACTCTGTTAAGTAATTTAAATTGCAGATAATACAGTTATCATCAGGCTCATCAACAGCAATAGAGAGCATGACAATCACAGCAAGATCGACAGAATCTGCAGCTGGTGCAATGACAACAACCTCATTCTCAATGCAGTCAAAACTGTCGAACTGATCGTGGACTTCAGAAAACACCCCTCTACCCTCCACCCAGTCGGGGAGACTGAAGTTGCCAGAGTACTAAGCGTTCCGTTCCTAGGCACAGCCCTAACTAACAAACTAAAGTGGGGGCTGAACACCACCAAGATACAGAAGAAGGCACAATAGAGGTCATTCTGCCTGCCCTAACTGAAAAGATTTGGGATGCCATGCTTTTACAGTGTTACTTTTGAATCCATTCTTCGCTCCTCCATTATCATCTGGCATGCATGCGCTAACGCCAAGTATAAACTTCAAAGAGTTATTAGCACAGACGAAAAAATGATTGGACTGTCCCTGTCACCCCTAGACCTCCTCCATTCTGCTGGGATGAAAACAAGGGCCTCCAGAATCTCCCACGACGCCTCCCATCCAGAAAGACGCTTCTTCAGCCTCCTCCCATCAGACTGCCATTACAGAACTATTCCCACAAAAACCTCCAAACGCACAAACACTTTCTTCCCCCAAGCGGTCCACTTGCTAAACTCCAGTACCCCCCCCCCCCCCCCCCCGCCCTGGCTGCACTCGAGTCCGATGTTAGCTCAACTCTTCCAGTGGCACTGCTTAACACCCCCGACTGGGGCATCACAGCCCCGTGGACAGTTTCTCCTTCTTGAACCTTAGAGACTTAGCCTGCCCTATGCCTGTAAGGCTTGGTGGTGTATTCTCCACAGTCAGCATGCAACGCATGCAACGCATGAGCTGGCGTGGAGGAGGTACACACACTAGCACAAGGAAACAGGCTATCCCTAGTATAGTGGAGGGGAGGACTGACTCCAATAGGAGATTGTGGCGCACAGAGCCGGTGCAGATCTGACAGCCACAAACAATGCTTTCGTTCGTTATAACGTCTCAGCGCAAAGTAGCGCTGAGCGCATAAACCAGAACTGAGGAGATCAGGACAGGTAGACAGAATGAACGCTTGCTAGCTAGCGGCTACTTAGCGACAGCAAGCGTCCAAAACCAGACAGACTGGAATGAGGCAGCCAATGCGATGCGGCGATGGCGTGCCTCACAAAGACAGGACAGGATAGTCAGAAAACAGCAGGATTAAGATAGATGAACGTAACACAGATAAATATACAATAAGTATGTTTTCCTAGCGTATTACAATTACAGCTATCAATGAAACTATTTGTAACGTCTGACTAACATATGTATATATCGGCAATGAACCGATATATGACATAAGCAGGAACGCTGACTAGGAATGGAGTAACACAGGGAACAGGACTCAGAAGGATTCGCTATCTCTTCGCAGAGATGAACGCAATCCACAAACGGTAACAGAACAGGATTCAGAAGGATTCGTTATCTCTTCGCAGAGATGAACGCAATCCACAAACAGTAACAGAACAGGATTCAGAAGGATTCGTTATCTCTTCGCAGAGATGAACGCAATCCACAAACAGTAACAGAACAGGATTCAGAAGGATTCGTTATCTCTTCGCAGAGATGAACGCAATCCACAAACAGAACCAGGAGCAGGGTAACTACCTCAGCACGGGTGGTCACGGTACGCGCAACCTACCAAAACGTGCTGGAAAGCTGACTAACTGCACACAGGATATAAACAGTTCGTGTACGTATACATCAGCGACACTGATGTATTAACGTAACACAAATACAAGGAAAATAATAAACGTGCTGGTATGCATATATATTGGCAATGAACCAATATATGATGCAAAGACCAGCAAAGTATCTTTATAACAATAAACACGATCGGGGGCTAAAGCGACAGCAAGGCAGGCTTAAGCTGAAGCTATGAAAACCCAAGGAAACCCTGCAGGAAGCAGATCTTTATACTGAGGTCATCCAATGGGAGCAGACATGCAGATTCCCACACAGGTGAATGATAATCAGTCACAAGCTGACAGCAGGGAAAAACAGACAAAGCTATACAGCTTGCATGGAAATAGATCAGAACTGCCTGAGCTGCAGCACTACTTCCAGCAATAGCTGCTGCAGCAGCGATCATTACAGTACCCCCGCCTTTAAAAGTGGATTCCAGACGCTTTTCAAAACTGAAATTTCCAACAAAACAGTCTGACTGATAATTCATGATGACCGGGACAGCCCGGCAAGACCGAATTCCAGAATCAGTCCCCACAAGACTGGACCCATCAGAACCAGAACCTACAGAACCATGCCCATCAGTACTACAAGCCCCAGTGTGACACCCATCAGAACCATGATTTCCAGAAGAAAGCCCTCCGAAACTCCCTGAGCGATACCCACCGCCTTCCAGGAACAGTTCAGAAACGCCAAAGCCTTTGCAATGCCCACCGGTACTGTCTTTACCAACACAAAACCCACTGTTGAACCAGTCCAAGGCACCAGGACAAGTTTTCTCAGAGACCTCCCAGAACACCTTGAAGCTCCAAAGAGATCCCCATAGGTCAGAAGTTCGTGTACGTATACATCAGCGACACTGATGTATTAACGTAACACAAATACAAGGAAAATAATAAACGTGCTGGTATGCATATATATTGGCAATGAACCAATATATGATGCAAAGACCAGCAAAGTATCTTTATAACAATAAACACGATCGGGGGCTAAAGCGACAGCAAGGCAGGCTTAAGCTGAAGCTATGAAAACCCAAGGAAACCCTGCAGGAAGCAGATCTTTATACTGAGGTCATCCAATGGGAGCAGACATGCAGATTCCCACACAGGTGAATGATAATCAGTCACAAGCTGACAGCAGGGAAAAACAGACAAAGCTATACAGCTTGCATGGAAATAGATCAGAACTGCCTGAGCTGCAGCACTACTTCCAGCAATAGCTGCTGCAGCAGCGATCATTACAGTACCCCCGCCTTTAAAAGTGGATTCCAGACGCTTTTCAAAACTGAAATTTCCAACAAAACAGTCTGACTGATAATTCATGATGACCGGGACAGCCCGGCAAGACCGAATTCCAGAATCAGTCCCCACAAGACTGGACCCATCAGAACCAGAACCTACAGAACCATGCCCATCAGTACTACAAGCCCCAGTGTGACACCCATCAGAACCATGATTTCCAGAAGAAAGCCCTCCGAAACTCCCTGAGCGATACCCACCGCCTTCCAGGAACAGTTCAGAAACGCCAAAGCCTTTGCAATGCCCACCGGTACTGTCTTTACCAACACAAAACCCACTGTTGAACCAGTCCAAGGCACCAGGACAAGTTTTCTCAGAGACCTCCCAGAACACCTTGAAGCTCCAAAGAGATCCCCATAGGTCAGAATGCCCCTTAGGCTCACATGGAGAACTATCAAGAACCCCTATGGAACCTAGGGCAATTCCCGAGTCAGGGCCACAAGGACAAACATCAATATCAGGGCTTTCAGGGACCAGAACCATCTCTGGGCATGCAGGCAGACTGGCAATATCAGAACGTGTTCCCACTAAGGAAGCATCAGAGCACGCTAACACCTTAGACACACTTGGGCATTCTGGCACACAAAGAACATCTGGGCACACCGGCACAAGAGAAACCTCTGGGCATGTCAAGGAACTGTGAGCCTCAGGGTCAGCCAAGACAGGACCAAAACCAGGACTGGCTAAAAAAAAATCATCATGACTAAACTTCGCAACTACTGGACTTTTACACGAGAATGCTGGATCAGACTTAGATGTCGCTGATTCCAGCAAAGTCAGTAACAAATCAGATTCAGGGGCACTAACAAGACAGGACAAATCTTCTGATGTATGCACTGAACCAGACAGGGACTCCACAACTACCTCTGGACTGGACAGAGACTCATTTAATACACTGGATTGGAGCTCATGAGGCGCTGCAGAACAAGTCAGTATTGCAGCAGCCCCCACTGGACTAGGCAAAACTGAGGAATTCCCTGGACAGGAAGGGAACTCTGGAACCCCTGCCACAGCGGCCAGAGAACCAGAATCTTTCAGGATACAGGGCTGGGTTTCAGGAACACTCATCAGACCGGACTGAAATTCTGAGATTTCTATTATTTTGACCAGAGAATCAGAATTATCCATGTTACAGGGCAAGACTTCTGAAACATTCAGAGGACAGGGCTGGAGTTCCTCGGCTGTTACAACACTGGAGAGGGACTCAACATTGGTTAAATCAGACTGTGTACAGGGCAAGGTATCTGACACACTTGCTGACGAGGACAATATTTCAATGGCTTCTGCTTTGCTGGGCAGAAATTCATCAAGTTTTATTAGAGCAGACTGTAATTCCAAAACAGCTGCTAGACAAGTGAATATTACTGCAACACCAACTGAGGTAAGCAGTGCTTCAGCCTCCTCTGCTAGAGGGTTTAAAGTATCCAAAGTACTGGGTGAAGCATAAGACTCTGCGACCACAGCTTCACTGGACAGGATCACTGAACAGTCCATATTGCAGGGCAAAACCATGGAAGCACCTGCTGGACAGCATAATGATTCTGTGACCTGAGTTTCATTGGAGAGATCTACTGCACAATTCATGGTACAGGGCAAATTTATTGGAAAATTTTCTGAACAAGGTAATAATTCTGCGATTTCAGGTTCACATAGCAGATGCTCTGAGCTATTCACGAAACTAGAGCGAGGTGTAGAAACAGGAAGATCAAGACACAATGTTTGCGCATCTGAATCACCATTCATTTGTAAAATTGGAAAATTCAGATGCTGGGGTTCTGAGGATTCTAGACAGGATTGCTGGGACTCGGAAACTGATGTAGTGCATCTATTGGCATCTGCTGGATCAGACAGGAGTTGAACTTTATTAACACAGGTAATTTCTGCAGAAGTGTTTGCAGAGACAGGCAAGATTTTTCTGGTGTCTGTTTCACTGAACAAAGAGTCATGAGTACTGGCTAGGCTGGACTCGGAAGTCAGCAGGACCTCTGGATTCTCTGCTGAGAAATTTGTGCAGGGCAAAGTTAAGAAAGTATCAGTGGCTTCTGTTTTACTGGGAAGTAACACTGAGTTATCCATGGTACAGGGTGGAATTGCAGGAACTTCAACTTCACACAAAAAGAGCTCCGAATCACCTGCTGAATCAGCCAAAGGTGCTGAAGCAGGCGGGTCAGAACGCCAAATTTGCGAATTCGGAGTCACAAAAAAATCATCCAAAATCAGTTCCCACACATCAATCAATGGAGCCACAAAGTCATACTCACACACACCAGTTTTTATTAGGTTATAGGCAGACTTAATGCATGCATTCAATACCAATTCACTTTTTGCACTGTAAAATTGACAAAATGAACTTGAATCATTCTTCCATTCATTGACCAGAGCTTCCATCTCTCCTTTCTCAAATGGAGGATTCCAAGCATACTTAACAGGCAGATCATGGTTTGCAGATATGATTGTAGCAGGGACATATATTGGGTTAATTAGCAGGTGATTGGCAGATTCCTTATTCCTAAGAATCTCCAATACCTGTAGCAAGTGCTGAACTGTAGTGTATGCAAACTTTCCTTGCTTTACAAATAAGTTGATTTGTTCAATACTCTGTAATATCTCCTCATAATCATACTCAGATAATTCTTTTAAACAAAAATCTTTATTTTCCCTAGCCAGGGAGGAAAGTTCATTAGTAGTTTCATAAGTCCATTTAACTCCCCTGAAAGACAATTGCATTTCATTATCTGTTAATGGCAGAATCTCATTATAGGTCTCAGTCGCTAAGGATAACGATTCTGCAGATTGGACACGTTTCTTAGAACGTTTGCGTTTTGCCTTTGACCTTGCGGTTTTTGGTGATTTATTCAAAGCTGCAGGAAAATTATCAGTAACACTTTCTGCTTGCTGCTCATTCTTGCAAGCAATTGACGGAGCAGCTGATTGGCCTGCTGCCAGGAGTTCATTAAGAGGAAAAGGCAATGGATCTATGCGCAACCAGTTATGGATCACAAACGCTAGAAATTCCAGCGGTCTATCTTTCAAATCGGAATGATTGAGAACATCAAATGCCCACTGGAATAATTCCCCTTTAAACAAAATATAACTTAGTTGGAGTGCCCAGGTTGAAACAGGAGTCGCTTGGAGATCAGGATTGGTCAGGAACCTGGCACATTCAGAGAAAAACTCATTTTCTGTTTCAGAGCTAAGTTCTTCAAATTTCCTAAAGGAACAGGAACCATAATTAACAGTGTCATACTTTCTGGGAATCCCCCCCACAATGGGGATTGGTAATGGGGTTTTCATAATGTAAGGCTTGGTGGTGTATTCTCCACAGTCAGCATGCAACGCATGCAACGCATGAGCTGGCGTGGAGGAGGTACACACACTAGCACAAGGAAACAGGCTATCCCTAGTATAGTGGAGGGGAGGACTGACTCCAATAGGAGATTGTGGCGCACAGAGCCGGTGCAGATCTGACAGCCACAAACAATGCTTTCGTTCGTTATAACGTCTCAGCGCAAAGTAGCGCTGAGCGCATAAACCAGAACTGAGGAGATCAGGACAGGTAGACAGAATGAACGCTTGCTAGCTAGCGGCTACTTAGCGACAGCAAGCGTCCAAAACCAGACAGACTGGAATGAGGCAGCCAATGCGATGCGGCGATGGCGTGCCTCACAAAGACAGGACAGGATAGTCAGAAAACAGCAGGATTAAGATAGATGAACGTAACACAGATAAATATACAATAAGTATGTTTTCCTAGCGTATTACAATTACAGCTATCAATGAAACTATTTGTAACGTCTGACTAACATATGTATATATCGGCAATGAACCGATATATGACATAAGCAGGAACGCTGACTAGGAATGGAGTAACACAGGGAACAGGACTCAGAAGGATTCGCTATCTCTTCGCAGAGATGAACGCAATCCACAAACGGTAACAGAACAGGATTCAGAAGGATTCGTTATCTCTTCGCAGAGATGAACGCAATCCACAAACAGTAACAGAACAGGATTCAGAAGGATTCGTTATCTCTTCGCAGAGATGAACGCAATCCACAAACAGTAACAGAACAGGATTCAGAAGGATTCGTTATCTCTTCGCAGAGATGAACGCAATCCACAAACAGAACCAGGAGCAGGGTAACTACCTCAGCACGGGTGGTCACGGTACGCGCAACCTACCAAAACGTGCTGGAAAGCTGACTAACTGCACACAGGATATAAACAGTTCGTGTACGTATACATCAGCGACACTGATGTATTAACGTAACACAAATACAAGGAAAATAATAAACGTGCTGGTATGCATATATATTGGCAATGAACCAATATATGATGCAAAGACCAGCAAAGTATCTTTATAACAATAAACACGATCGGGGGCTAAAGCGACAGCAAGGCAGGCTTAAGCTGAAGCTATGAAAACCCAAGGAAACCCTGCAGGAAGCAGATCTTTATACTGAGGTCATCCAATGGGAGCAGACATGCAGATTCCCACACAGGTGAATGATAATCAGTCACAAGCTGACAGCAGGGAAAAACAGACAAAGCTATACAGCTTGCATGGAAATAGATCAGAACTGCCTGAGCTGCAGCACTACTTCCAGCAATAGCTGCTGCAGCAGCGATCATTACAGTACCCCCGCCTTTAAAAGTGGATTCCAGACGCTTTTCAAAACTGAAATTTCCAACAAAACAGTCTGACTGATAATTCATGATGACCGGGACAGCCCGGCAAGACCGAATTCCAGAATCAGTCCCCACAAGACTGGACCCATCAGAACCAGAACCTACAGAACCATGCCCATCAGTACTACAAGCCCCAGTGTGACACCCATCAGAACCATGATTTCCAGAAGAAAGCCCTCCGAAACTCCCTGAGCGATACCCACCGCCTTCCAGGAACAGTTCAGAAACGCCAAAGCCTTTGCAATGCCCACCGGTACTGTCTTTACCAACACAAAACCCACTGTTGAACCAGTCCAAGGCACCAGGACAAGTTTTCTCAGAGACCTCCCAGAACACCTTGAAGCTCCAAAGAGATCCCCATAGGTCAGAATGCCCCTTAGGCTCACATGGAGAACTATCAAGAACCCCTATGGAACCTAGGGCAATTCCCGAGTCAGGGCCACAAGGACAAACATCAATATCAGGGCTTTCAGGGACCAGAACCATCTCTGGGCATGCAGGCAGACTGGCAATATCAGAACGTGTTCCCACTAAGGAAGCATCAGAGCACGCTAACACCTTAGACACACTTGGGCATTCTGGCACACAAAGAACATCTGGGCACACCGGCACAAGAGAAACCTCTGGGCATGTCAAGGAACTGTGAGCCTCAGGGTCAGCCAAGACAGGACCAAAACCAGGACTGGCTAAAAAAAAATCATCATGACTAAACTTCGCAACTACTGGACTTTTACACGAGAATGCTGGATCAGACTTAGATGTCGCTGATTCCAGCAAAGTCAGTAACAAATCAGATTCAGGGGCACTAACAAGACAGGACAAATCTTCTGATGTATGCACTGAACCAGACAGGGACTCCACAACTACCTCTGGACTGGACAGAGACTCATTTAATACACTGGATTGGAGCTCATGAGGCGCTGCAGAACAAGTCAGTATTGCAGCAGCCCCCACTGGACTAGGCAAAACTGAGGAATTCCCTGGACAGGAAGGGAACTCTGGAACCCCTGCCACAGCGGCCAGAGAACCAGAATCTTTCAGGATACAGGGCTGGGTTTCAGGAACACTCATCAGACCGGACTGAAATTCTGAGATTTCTATTATTTTGACCAGAGAATCAGAATTATCCATGTTACAGGGCAAGACTTCTGAAACATTCAGAGGACAGGGCTGGAGTTCCTCTGCTGTTACAACACTGGAGAGGGACTCAACATTGGTTAAATCAGACTGTGTACAGGGCAAGGTATCTGACACACTTGCTGACGAGGACAATATTTCAATGGCTTCTGCTTTGCTGGGCAGAAATTCATCAAGTTTTATTAGAGCAGACTGTAATTCCAAAACAGCTGCTAGACAAGTGAATATTACTGCAACACCAACTGAGGTAAGCAGTGCTTCAGCCTCCTCTGCTAGAGGGTTTAAAGTATCCAAAGTACTGGGTGAAGCATAAGACTCTGCGACCACAGCTTCACTGGACAGGATCACTGAACAGTCCATATTGCAGGGCAAAACCATGGAAGCACCTGCTGGACAGCATAATGATTCTGTGACCTGAGTTTCATTGGAGAGATCTACTGCACAATTCATGGTACAGGGCAAATTTATTGGAAAATTTTCTGAACAAGGTAATAATTCTGCGATTTCAGGTTCACATAGCAGATGCTCTGAGCTATTCACGAAACTAGAGCGAGGTGTAGAAACAGGAAGATCAAGACACAATGTTTGCGCATCTGAATCACCATTCATTTGTAAAATTGGAAAATTCAGATGCTGGGGTTCTGAGGATTCTAGACAGGATTGCTGGGACTCGGAAACTGATGTAGTGCATCTATTGGCATCTGCTGGATCAGACAGGAGTTGAACTTTATTAACACAGGTAATTTCTGCAGAAGTGTTTGCAGAGACAGGCAAGATTTTTCTGGTGTCTGTTTCACTGAACAAAGAGTCATGAGTACTGGCTAGGCTGGACTCGGAAGTCAGCAGGACCTCTGGATTCTCTGCTGAGAAATTTGTGCAGGGCAAAGTTAAGAAAGTATCAGTGGCTTCTGTTTTACTGGGAAGTAACACTGAGTTATCCATGGTACAGGGTGGAATTGCAGGAACTTCAACTTCACACAAAAAGAGCTCCGAATCACCTGCTGAATCAGCCAAAGGTGCTGAAGCAGGCGGGTCAGAACGCCAAATTTGCGAATTCGGAGTCACAAAAAAATCATCCAAAATCAGTTCCCACACATCAATCAATGGAGCCACAAAGTCATACTCACACACACCAGTTTTTATTAGGTTATAGGCAGACTTAATGCATGCATTCAATACCAATTCACTTTTTGCACTGTAAAATTGACAAAATGAACTTGAATCATTCTTCCATTCATTGACCAGAGCTTCCATCTCTCCTTTCTCAAATGGAGGATTCCAAGCATACTTAACAGGCAGATCATGGTTTGCAGATATGATTGTAGCAGGGACATATATTGGGTTAATTAGCAGGTGATTGGCAGATTCCTTATTCCTAAGAATCTCCAATACCTGTAGCAAGTGCTGAACTGTAGTGTATGCAAACTTTCCTTGCTTTACAAATAAGTTGATTTGTTCAATACTCTGTAATATCTCCTCATAATCATACTCAGATAATTCTTTTAAACAAAAATCTTTATTTTCCCTAGCCAGGGAGGAAAGTTCATTAGTAGTTTCATAAGTCCATTTAACTCCCCTGAAAGACAATTGCATTTCATTATCTGTTAATGGCAGAATCTCATTATAGGTCTCAGTCGCTAAGGATAACGATTCTGCAGATTGGACACGTTTCTTAGAACGTTTGCGTTTTGCCTTTGACCTTGCGGTTTTTGGTGATTTATTCAAAGCTGCAGGAAAATTATCAGTAACACTTTCTGCTTGCTGCTCATTCTTGCAAGCAATTGACGGAGCAGCTGATTGGCCTGCTGCCAGGAGTTCATTAAGAGGAAAAGGCAATGGATCTATGCGCAACCAGTTATGGATCACAAACGCTAGAAATTCCAGCGGTCTATCTTTCAAATCGGAATGATTGAGAACATCAAATGCCCACTGGAATAATTCCCCTTTAAACAAAATATAACTTAGTTGGAGTGCCCAGGTTGAAACAGGAGTCGCTTGGAGATCAGGATTGGTCAGGAACCTGGCACATTCAGAGAAAAACTCATTTTCTGTTTCAGAGCTAAGTTCTTCAAATTTCCTAAAGGAACAGGAACCATAATTAACAGTGTCATACTTTCTGGGAATCCCCCCCACAATGGGGATTGGTAATGGGGTTTTCATAATGTAAGGCTTGGTGGTGTATTCTCCACAGTCAGCATGCAACGCATGCAACGCATGAGCTGGCGTGGAGGAGGTACACACACTAGCACAAGGAAACAGGCTATCCCTAGTATAGTGGAGGGGAGGACTGACTCCAATAGGAGATTGTGGCGCACAGAGCCGGTGCAGATCTGACAGCCACAAACAATGCTTTCGTTCGTTATAACGTCTCAGCGCAAAGTAGCGCTGAGCGCATAAACCAGAACTGAGGAGATCAGGACAGGTAGACAGAATGAACGCTTGCTAGCTAGCGGCTACTTAGCGACAGCAAGCGTCCAAAACCAGACAGACTGGAATGAGGCAGCCAATGCGATGCGGCGATGGCGTGCCTCACAAAGACAGGACAGGATAGTCAGAAAACAGCAGGATTAAGATAGATGAACGTAACACAGATAAATATACAATAAGTATGTTTTCCTAGCGTATTACAATTACAGCTATCAATGAAACTATTTGTAACGTCTGACTAACATATGTATATATCGGCAATGAACCGATATATGACATAAGCAGGAACGCTGACTAGGAATGGAGTAACACAGGGAACAGGACTCAGAAGGATTCGCTATCTCTTCGCAGAGATGAACGCAATCCACAAACGGTAACAGAACAGGATTCAGAAGGATTCGTTATCTCTTCGCAGAGATGAACGCAATCCACAAACAGTAACAGAACAGGATTCAGAAGGATTCGTTATCTCTTCGCAGAGATGAACGCAATCCACAAACAGTAACAGAACAGGATTCAGAAGGATTCGTTATCTCTTCGCAGAGATGAACGCAATCCACAAACAGAACCAGGAGCAGGGTAACTACCTCAGCACGGGTGGTCACGGTACGCGCAACCTACCAAAACGTGCTGGAAAGCTGACTAACTGCACACAGGATATAAACAGTTCGTGTACGTATACATCAGCGACACTGATGTATTAACGTAACACAAATACAAGGAAAATAATAAACGTGCTGGTATGCATATATATTGGCAATGAACCAATATATGATGCAAAGACCAGCAAAGTATCTTTATAACAATAAACACGATCGGGGGCTAAAGCGACAGCAAGGCAGGCTTAAGCTGAAGCTATGAAAACCCAAGGAAACCCTGCAGGAAGCAGATCTTTATACTGAGGTCATCCAATGGGAGCAGACATGCAGATTCCCACACAGGTGAATGATAATCAGTCACAAGCTGACAGCAGGGAAAAACAGACAAAGCTATACAGCTTGCATGGAAATAGATCAGAACTGCCTGAGCTGCAGCACTACTTCCAGCAATAGCTGCTGCAGCAGCGATCATTACAATGCCCACATCATTTGTCTGCCCCCTGTCATGTCATCTGCTTTACTGTATACTGTATATGTTGCTCTATTGTCTTCGTTATGTCTATTCTTGCTCCTCTGCCATTGCCATGTGTACCACAAATAATTCCGGGTACGATACTTGTTGTACTGGGTGAATAAAGGTTGATGCTGATTCTGACTTATCTTTCAAATGACAAGCTGGGGTAACCATGCACTGCAGGCTAGGAAAAAAAATGAATTTTCCTTGTACTTTACATAGTGCTAACATCACCAACAAGTGACCAGACAGCAAAAATTAGTTTTGCACATAAAAATATTGTAAGATAAAATAATGTTTGCAAAATTAAAAGCATATATGGCTGACCTGGAGCTGATTGCTTTTGTTCTTAGCAACCAAATTTCACTACAAGCATACAAGTTAAGAAACTGTGCTGAATGTGCATTATTCAAGCAAACAAATGCTGGACTATAATTGTCAGCTTAATATATTATATGGGCTGTAGGAACACCTATCATGCAGTGGAATTAGGTGCAATTATTGAGTTAAAGCTAGGTGCATTTGTCTATTTAAGCAGAGATAAAGGAAACAAAGCTCCAAGCTCTTGCAAAAAGTAAGGCATTTTCCGCTATTAAGTGAAACAAATCCTTTGATCTCTTTTGCCATGCATTTTTTACTATTGTATAGAGCAATCCATACCATTTGCTATGTAGAAGCAACACAGCAATCACTTCTAGGCTTTACAAGTAACATGCAGCACTGCAGAGAGACAAAAGGCACAATAGCAGAATCGTTTATTGGAGCCTCTGATTTCTCATTTTCTGATGAGAACTTCTGCTGGCATTTCTCCAGTCACACTCGCTGTTATTCACAATCTTCCTTAAAAGAAAAAATAAATCTTTCCACAGTCTCAGAAGCAAAGTAATTTAAAAAGGTTTTCATTGCATGATCGGAATATTTAAGTCAGCATTTCAGTTCATTAATAGCGTGACTTTCAAGAACAATGGAGACTGCACAGTGTTATTATGCATAATTCATAGCCACAAAGCAAACGCCAAATAAGTAAACACTGTATTACTAAATTTACTTTCGAAGAAAGCAGGAGCTTGCAATGAATTATTTACCACCAGTCTCTAGAACGCTGATTTATCAACTGAGTGTGATTTACTAAAACTGAACTAATACTGTCAACAATGTATAAGTGTACCTCCACTGTTAAAGTGATAATTACTGCTTTGAGCATACACACACGTCCCACACGTGCACCCATGCACACACACATCCCACACGTGCACCCATGCATACACACATCCCACACGTGCACCCATGCATACACACGTCCCACACGTGCACACACACATCCCACACGTGCACCCATGCACACACACATCCCACACGTGCACCCACGCACACACACATCCCACACATGCACCCCCGCACACACACGTCCCACATGTGCACCCATGCACACACACGTCCCACACGTGCACACACACATCCCACACGTGCCCCCACGCACACACACATCCCACACATGCACCCCCGCACACACACGTCCCACATGTGCACCCATGCACACACACGTCCCACACGTGCACACACACATCCCACACGTGCCCCCACGCACACACACATCCCACACGTGCACCCCCGCACACACACGTCCCACACGTGCACCCATGCACACACACGTCCCACACGTGCACCCACACACACACATGTCCCACACATCCCACACGTGCACCCAAAACGCACACACATACATAAGCACACACATTGGCAAACACAGTTTTGCTCAGTTATCAATGTAAATATTATAGCCAAAGGCCAGTACCAACCAGGGATACAACTAAAAATCACAGAAGGGCCCCGTAGCAAAATTTTGACTGTCACTTGCCCAAATTACTAATATTAGGTAGCCCTTGGGTCCCCTCCCCCCAGCTATTGGTATTAGTTAGCCTTTTTGCCGTCCTCCCAGATATTTGTATTAAAGTGGGATAAAACTCTGACATAACATTCAAAAAAATGTGTTTTCCTTATTTTACCCATACAGTTACCATATTTGTTTTTTTTAAAAGCAAATTACAAGTTTCCAAGGTAGTTTATCTGCTCTGAAAGCTACTATTGCATTTTATTGCATAGGTGCTGTATTCATGTACTAAAATCTATCTAGTGATCACTTCTCAGCTCTCTTAGAGAGCTTATTTTCAGCACAGCTTGGAATGTATATTAATTGTAGCAGACTAAGGAATGCAAACAAAAGATCATGTTATCGCCTCATTGGATGCATCAGCGAGTTTTTCATTGAAGAAAAAAGAGCTGTGTTTAACTGTTTTTTTCTAGTGGTAGTAGAGCTTAAGCTGGAAAAAAAATCCTTTAGAGCAAAGAAAACACGTAGAGTTTCATACTACTTTAATCAGTCTTTGTGAACCAACCCCCCCCCCCCCCCCCACACACACACACACACACACACACACACACACACCAAGTATTTAGTATTAAGTATTCTTTGTATTGGGCCTCTAGATATTGGTATTAGGTAACCTAGCCATGCTATTGCCCCCTCCTTCCTTCAAAAGTAAAGTAAGCAGAAGTGGAACATGGACTCAACTGTCTTACTGCTGCGCTCCCTACTCATGCCAACTTAGCAAGCGTCAACCTCCTGAGATCTCTCTGCATGCACTGTGTCACTGTTCCCCACCACCATGAATGAACTGATATCACATGCTGGCTGGTCATGGGAGTAATGATGCAGCTGCAGGGGAGCCACATAGACCATGAGAAATGCAGCAGCAGAACAGGTGAGTTAGTTATCTCCACTCTCCTCGCAGCTTTGCATTCCCATCCCTGTTAGCACCCACTCTGACAGGCCTCTGTGTGCTCTTACCCCTCCCTCCAACAGAGGGGCAGTAGGACCATTGTTATGCCTCTGGTACAAATGCTAGATTATTGTAAAATGATCACTGTACAGACTTGCTACTCAGCTACAACTAAGCAGTCCATTCTGTGCTATCGGAGTTATTCTCAGCATTGGTGTTTAACTTGGAAATTCCCCACCACCATGAATGAACTGATATCACATGCTGGCTGGTCATGGGAGTAATGATGCAGCTGCAGGGGAGCCACATAGACCATGAGAAATGCAGCAGCAGAACAGGTGAGTTAGTTATCTCCACTCTGCTCGCAGCTTTGCATTCCCATCCCTATTAGCACCCACTCTGACAGGCCTCTGTGTGCTCTTACCCCTCCCTCCAACAGAGGGGCAGTAGGACCATTGTTATGCCTCTGGTACAAATGCTAGATTATTGTAAAATGATCACTGTACAGACTTGCTACTCAGCTACAACTAAGCAGTCCATTCTGTGCTATCGGAGTTATTCTCAGCATTGGTGTTTAACTTGGAAATATGATATATTTTGTAAAACTGTCATTATTTACTTTCTTCATAAGCCAGCGCAATGGGAGCAAAGTGGTGCCCAAAATAGTATAAAATTAATTAAAAACAATAAAATAAGAGTAAAGACGTGGCTTACCTCAAGAACAACAATATGTGTAATTGTAAATTAGAGTTTATTGACACAATGGTTTTAGAGAATAGCAAAGCTTTAAGGTGGCTATAATCCACTTCCTCAGGCCAAAAAATCAGGGTACCACAAATGAAGGCGTGGCGAAAAAAGGGCGCACAGTAACATTATTAGTAAAATATTGGTATTTAATATCAATATTTTACTATAAAAAGTAAAATATTGATATTAAATAGCGTTATTTTACTTTGGCCACATACATGTACAGTAGCTCTCCCTGTAAGCATAGCTGTGTGTGTGTGTGTGGGGGGGGGGGGGGGCGCCGAGTGGGCAGGTGTGCAGAGAAACACTTATTGGGTCTGCTCCTCCTGTCTGAGTCCATTCTCCGGTGGATCCTGCATTTCTTGGCTGGGGAGCCCTGGTGCAGGCACTCCGACTGTGCTCTGTGGAGGAGCGGCCCATGATCGCCGAGGTACCGGCCGCTCTCCCCGCTCATCAGTGCTGGCGGCTCCAATGTATATAATCCATTGTACAGCCGAGAAGTGGAGGCTGCCACAGGCTGCGTGTGGTCATCGATTGCTGTAAGCCAGCTTCCCGGCGGGGGGTAATGCTTCGCTAGCACCGCATCGCTGTGGGACAGTGGAGAGGCTTACCAAGGTGTGTAGTGCTGATCTGTATCTGGAGGGCTTAGGATAGGTGAGAGCAGCTGAGCAGGAAAAAGGCACGTCCAGAAAATGTCGCAGAATAGTTGGGGGGGGGGGCAAATTTCTGCTCTGGCTCCCAAAGATCTCTATTTTGCATTGGCGCCTATGGTGACGCCCATTTAGTCCACTTGCTGCAGGTGCCCTTTTTTCCTGCTCCGGATGTGGAAAAGCAATGAAGAACTTAGCTCTGAGCCCATATGCTATGCCAGGCCATTTAAAGAGTAACTGTCAGGCTGCAAAAGCTAATTTAAACCTCTATTCTCCTGTGTTAAACAGTTTAGAAGGAAGCCAAAAAAGCAATACTTTAGTTAAAAATCTCTCTTACTGTGATGTGTGCTGAACAGCAAGGCTGTTATTCCCACGCTCGTAAGGAAGCCGGCAGGATGCATAACAGATACTGCAAAGCATTCTGGGGCTGCTTCTCCCCAGTGCACTACCTTGGGTCATCCCCTTCATTTCCCTATCACGCCCTAAGGCTGCTTTCACAGTGAGAAGTTACAGGCTCATGTTACAGCAGCTTCTAACAGCAGCCTAAACTCACAGCACTGAAAAATCACATGGCACATGTTCCGTTAGAGTATACTGCATGAGTCCGCTATTGTTCCTAGCCACATGGCTAATTAATATTCAGTGCACAGTAGTGTTGTCCATTAGGATCTTTTTTGCGAGTCGAATCATGAAAGCAGGGAGGATATGACATCACAATTGGCTTCATAGGAGACAGACAAACATGGAACTGGCCATGAGCTGCCAGGAGCATCATTCTCTGCAAATCCTATATAAAATTTCTGTGAAATCCAAACGTGGACAGTGAATTGCATATGTAATGTAAGTAGAGCCAATATTTAGCTACTGATATATGTGTTTTTTTTTCTCTGAGACCCTATACCTAACAGCTCCTCTTTAAGCTAGCCACATAACGTATGTATCATTTTTTCACTTTAACTGACATTTATTGCCCCCACTACATCAAATCAATTTACTTTTGATTGATTTTACGCTGTTTTTTTGTTTTGTTTTTTACCAAGAAGTGATTGGACATGTCTAAAAATCTGCTTTAAACAAGAAATAAAATGCAAAGAAAAATCTTGGTAAGTCGTCCTCATGAGTGCACGGGTAGAATTTTAAAGCGAGTCAGGTAGACGTAGAGATGACACCTATACAGCTATCTGTGCATGAATTTTTCTAAATATACCATTGAGTTTGATGTATGTGGCCTCTTTCACCCATCTTACAAATCTGTTGTATTCTTTGTCCAAAAGGTGCACCTCAAAGCACCTTCCAACAGGAACATGGTAAAATTCCCTTGACCGGGGGACAAAAAAATGACTAAGGCACCTTTCACACTAGTGCATTTTCACTGCGCTGTATTACCTATTTTTACCACAGGGCAACGCTAAAGCAATGAAAATCTATGAACATTTCATACCTGATGCAGTGCAATGTGTGGAAAGCATCACATCTGATGCAAACACATCAGCACATTAGGGTCAACATCCGCGTCGACGTGCATTGACCGGAAATGGTGCCACGGATATTTTCGTCACTTTTTCGTGTTTGCATTGTGGTGCACATGCGCGGAAGTGTATTTTTACAATCCACTTCCTTGCAATTTGTATATCTGCCACAGGAAGTGAGCGCTAGAGACATTTGGAGATATCCGCATTACTGCGGGTATCAAACCTGTTTTTAGCATTGTGGTGTGGTGCGATCAACCAATTGCACCACATCCAAAACACTGGTTGCTAGTATGAAACCGGCCTGAAGCTCCTGGTGGGCTAGGTTACCTTTTTACAAGTGTCCTGGTGCTACTTGTTGTTCTCGGGGTCCTCCAACCCCCTAGTTCTTGGTCCCTGGTTGTGTTCCTATTTGGAATCTTCCAGTCAAATATGAAAACCAGAAAGTTACCCCTAGCGGTGGCGCATGACTCAGAACTGTGCAGACCCAAGTTCTAAACCACACAAACACAGAGGGCCAGATTTATCAAAGCATTACCGACAGTTTTTTTTTCCTTCTAAAACTGTTCTAACCAGCAGAGGAACTGTTCTGCATAATAATAAGAAACTTATCAAATGCTACGTAATAGCAGTTTAGCGTGGATTTGTAGAGTTGCACTACAGTTAATAAAAGTACAAATCCATCCCTAAACTGCTGCAGATTAAAAAGTGTTTAATAGCAGTTCTACAGATAGTGCAGCAGTGCAGGCTAGACATGATTTGTGAAGGGCTGCTCTCTCCTCACTCAGAGCCTGCTGACAGCAGATGTATTGGTTACCTCAGCAACAGCAATTTCCCTAACACACTGCACTGCCTGAGAGACCTTCCTAACTCCTCCTTTTCCTAACAGTTTAAGAATAAATCTGCACTATCTAGTCATTTCTTAAGATGTCTGAGACAGTTCTGCATGGATTTCTAAAACCCTACCAATATTTTGTCTCATACACTCTTGATAAATGACCCTTGAGAAAAAAAGCGCTTGTTTATCAGCGCTTTCTATCATTGTGCAGGTTCAATTTGAAACTCAGGCCTGCACAGTTCAGAATAGCTCTGCACAGCTTGGAGGAACTTCCAGGAGACACAGGAGCTATGAGGACTGACCTGGAGGATGACGAGCAATGCCAGGACACTTCTAAAAAGGTAAGCTAGCCCACCCTGGGCTTCATTTAATATATTTTCCCCCAGTTTAGGAATACTCTAACTGCAAAGAGAATGGAAAGGAGACCCTAATAAGTGCTGGATGCCATGGGAATATTGGGGCTAGAAAGGATTACATTTATTTATATTATAAAAGTTAAAGGGTTTATTATACTCACTGGTGTGGTATGAGGTGAACCGGTGGATAGCAGTATACATGAAAGGGTTAAAGTTTGTTTTTGGCTGCTGTTTTGTTTTCTCTTTACGGGTTTCTCTGAAGAGATTAGAGTTGCCAGGATAAAGGGGCCCACACACCTAACGATTTTCCCGCCGATATACAGCCGTTTCGATCACAGTGATCGAAACGGCTGTGAAATCGCCGTGCACACCGCTGACAGAACAATCGTTTTCCGTCCGAAACCGATCGTTCCCGTCGATTCCCGTCGACCCATCCGTGCGGAAGATTTTTCTCGGTCGCCGGCGGGTCGGCTTCGGGCTCCAGACCGTTTCTTCTCCGCTTCGGGCTCCAGAACTACACAGAACTTCCTGTCCTGGCAGGAACTTTAAACAGTAGAGCGCCCTCTACTGTTTAAACTTCCACTGGACAGGAAGTTCAATAGCTGGAGCGGAGTCGGAGAAGAAGACAGCGGGGACTCGCGCCGGCCAGAACAGGTAATGTATGCAGGGGGGGGGGGGGGGCGGCAGCAGCGGCAGCTCCACAGATTGTGATCGGTTTCAGGCTGAAATCGATTCACAATCTGTTTGCATTGAAGGTGGCCATACGATCCCTCTCTGATCAGATTAGATCAGAGAGGGATCTATCTGTTGGTCGAATCTGATGGCAAATCGACCAGTGTATGGCCACCTTTAGTGATAATCTGCCTTTGAAGATGATTGGGCCCTGACAGGTCTGGCAAGAACTAGCTGACCTAATGGAAAGAGGCAGCATATTTGTATATTTATGATTGACAACTCAGCTCTCCTCAGATTTGATCAGAGCCATTGAGTTGTCCACCTTTCCTCCCCCTTCCTTCTTATGGTCAGAGTTGTTTTGCGGGTGTCTGGTTTTAAATTCTATTTTGGAGTGATTTCTGGAAGTAAAGTGGTATTGGTTACATGTTAATGGTATTTATCCAGGTTATTTAATGGGCTACCTTGGCTGTCCAGTTAGGTCACACTTTGTTATGTTAATTGTGTTTAAATAAAGTTATTTATTTAGAACCCCGAAACAATAAATGCCACCTGGTGTCGGTGTAGTTATTTATTTAAATATAAGTATTAGTGATAAGAATAGACACATATAGTCTCCTGGTCATGGACTGCTTGGTCTACATGGTATAAAAGTCTTTGTACTTATTCTCCCTCAGTACACTGGACTTAAAGGATACCCGATGATGAGATAGACATGGGTATATACAGTGCCCAGCAAACAAATAACTATGATGTATTCCTTTTTTTCTCTCTCTCCCTGAAAGAGTTAAATATCAGGTATGTAAATGACTCAGACAGGAAGTGACTACAGTGTGACCCTCATTGATAAGAAACTATAAAACACTTTCCTAGCAGAAAATGACTTCTGAGAGCAGGAAAGAGATAAAATGGGTCAATAGTTCATAAATTTTAGCTCTGGCATACTTCAATGAATCGGTCATTCAACAATAACAATAAAACAGTTAAAACTTAAAAAGATTTAAACATAAAATAAAACTGTGGAATATCTTGAAAAGTCATTTTTAGTAGAAGGAAGATAGATACAATCCTTTATTTCATTAGTTTATTTTTGCCTCGGGTGTCCTTTAATACAACATGTTGTTCTACTTGTGCTGGTTGTTGGAGTTGAATAACTTTATACACAAATATTAAAAAGCAAAAAATATAATAAACATATATTTGTTTTTACACTGAAAGAAGTGGTGTCTATTTACAGCGTTACCTTGTTGGGAAACTTTAGTTCCACTTTAAACAATAGTAAAGAGTGACAGCAGATTTGGTTGCAACATCTGTCTCTCTCCCTCAAGCTGGCTGAATTAAAGCAACCATCTCTTTTTACATTATATGCTGGCTTGCTATAGCAGGGAAAATGCAGTGTTTCTAGATCAAATTCTTCTGTACAAGTTGGCAGGCTATAGTGAAGCACTTTAAAATCCAATTGCATTTGGTGACAAGAATTGGATTGTAATTAGTTTGCAATCATTGTAAATCAAAAACATGGCCCATCTCTCCTTTCAACCTTCTATCAGAACAGTGGCAAGGTAATAGTGTGGCTTTGTGCGCTTTTTTTCGTTATTAGAAATGAATCCTACACTGTTATGTAAGACAGCTGTTGATTATCAGTTTTGATGGTCTCAACTCTCAAAGTGGTGGTATATTGCCCAAAGCCTTGACAAAAAAATATTACAATAATACAGTTTTATGTGCTTACCGGTAAGAGAAAGAGATGACTGAATTCACAGAGCAGCATATTGATCACAATGTGAAGAGCTCTGAAAAATGAATCATTTATAGCAGAACTGTTGAACTTTGTGATTAAACATGAGCTGATAGTAGATGCTTGTTGATATTATTTAAATGCAATTTCTTCTTTTCAATTAATCTTTTCAGAAGACATCGATAAAAAATTGAACGTTGGATTTGATAACTTTTATAAATTCAATACTCAGCGTTGTTGTTGTTTAATCCCCAGATGCTTTTCTAGTCCAGAGCAAGCAATCAGTGGCAGAGCTTGATTTTATCTGAATATACACACCTTGATGAGCTGATGTCAAATGGAGTAAGGGCCTGTTCTCACTAGTAAACGCAAAATGCTAGTGATTAGCGCTAACGTTTTGCGCTGGTGATTTTCCCATGAGTAACACAGCAAAATCACTGTACACTCACACAATTTTTGAGCAATCGAGATTAGCGCTTTTTTGATAAAATGCTGCATGTAGCGCGTTTAGCGATCACCACTATTTGTGATCGCCAGTGATCGCAGCAGTAAGATCACTGCCATATACTTAATATTGCCCTAGCGCTTTAAAAATGCTAGCGATCGCCGGCGATTCTGCGATTAGCAGTAATCGTCCGCTAATCGCCTCAGTGTGAATGGGCCCTAAGGGCTGGTCCACATAGGTGGCTGGCAGGACGGCTGGCGGTGGCTCATTTAGCCAATACTAAACTCTTTTCTGACTCTTTCAAGTGATGAACTTGTTGTGTTGGGGTTCACCGACCAGCATTCCTGCAACTAGTGTTTATGGTTTGCAAACCTGCAAATGCCGACATGAATGTGGGAGCATCCCCTTCCCAAAACCACACTACAAGTTTGCCCATCACAGTAATTGGCCTCCCAATCCCTGGCCATCACCTCTCAGTCCTTTTTTCTGTCTAAGGTCCCTGTGTACTCACTTCACAAGGGAAACATCACTGCTGAGGGAGCACAGAGTGCTGGATTAGTGGGCTAGATTGATGGTGTGTAACAGAGGGTTGCTACCCTACACACTGCCAATCTAGCCCAATCATCCAGCTCTCTATGCTCTCTTTGCAATAGCGGTGATGTCAGTCTATCTGCCATGCAAGGTGAGTACACCAGGCAGAGAAAAGGCAAAGGGAGATCAGGAACATCTTCCGAAACTTATGAGTAAGTGTTCTGGTTCATGCAGGTTCACAAACCTACAAATCCTCAGGCGCCTGGGATGTTTTCATTGCATTGCATTGCCTTTTTTACTGCAGGGTAATGCTAAAGCAATGAAAGTCTATGGGACATTTCATACCTGATGCGGTGCGATGCACTGGAAGCATCGCATCTGACACGAAAGCATCAGTGTGTTAACGGCGAACATCTGCAGCGACATACGGTAACCAGAAGTCATGTAACTCAATCGTGCCAAACATTTTAAAACATTTTGCATTGCGGTGTGCATGCGTGGAGCGTATTTTTTTCAATACACTTCAATACAATTCGTATTACGGCCACAGGAAGTGAGTGCTAGAGAGTCTCACTTAAAGTTTAGATTACTGCCATAAATTACATTACCGCTTTGACCTCCAAAGCTTTTTTTAACTTTGTGGTGCGATTTTGATCATCTGCACCGCAACTAAAACACTGGTT
Source organism: Hyperolius riggenbachi (assembly GCF_040937935.1). Taxonomy (NCBI): domain Eukaryota; kingdom Metazoa; phylum Chordata; class Amphibia; order Anura; family Hyperoliidae; genus Hyperolius; species Hyperolius riggenbachi. The sequence goes on along the minus strand of NC_090649.1, from coordinate 383,283,391 downwards.
CTTGGTGTGAAACCAGCCTCATGTGAATGCGCTTGTGGACCCATGTGCTGAAGCTTACTACCATATCAAATTGGGCTGGTCTAGGTGACATGACCAAATCTCAGCTGCTTATCACCCAAAAAATAAAATTTTGTCATTTTGCATGCTGACACTAGCAGGTCCTCAAACACCCCCTCAGAAAGAGAGCCCCCCCAAGTACATGTGGCAATGTCACAGCCACTTACAATGTCACCCTAGCACCGCTGACTCCTCAGCCAGAACCCCTGCCCATTGTATACTTTCCCTTAGGTTAATTGGTCCAGGGAGTCAGATCAGTTCTCGCCAGCCAGAGAGCCCCACCAGCCCACCCACCCCCCGGAGAGTGGACACATCGGGAGGAAGAGAATAGAGAGCGACAGTCAGTCACAGCAGGTCACAAGCTGCCTACTTATTTCTGACCAGATGCTCAAGCCAGGAGGAATCAGGGACCAGGAGGAGAGAAAGTAAAGAAGTGGAGATTGAAGAGAGCCCGCACGCAGACAGGCAGAAATGATGGTACACCAGCGAACTCCTCCATAGGCGTACTGACAGCCTGCAGTAGCGCTACAGGACGTCAAGTGTCATCACGTGAAGATGACATACTTTACGTTGAACTCGGCGGGCACCTGCAGGACGCCCAGGAGGAGTCAAGGGAGGTGATCGCATTGGTGTTATTTCTTCTTCCTGTGCTGCACCCTAGCAGTAAGCAGCCGGTTACATCCTTCTGTCTGCGCCCTTCTTCTTCCTCTTGCTGACTGCGGTCAGGTTGGCTGTCCGATTTGCCCGGGCCAAGAAGTGGCCCTGTTCCTCAGAGTTTTCCTGACAGTTTACTAATAAACACCAAGACTTCCTTGTGCAAAAGAGGCCTTTAGTTTCTTACGGCATTCTTTGAGTGTTGAAGAGGTCTGTAAAAGATGTGTCTTTATCTAGACAAATCAGTAATTGTAAATTATGAAATTAGATCATTTACTTTAATTGTATGACATCTGGGTTGATTTATGTACCATACATCCAGGGGTCGAGTGGTGCGTGGACGCGGGTGGACGGTGTCCACTTACTATTTCCAGAGCGTGGACGACGTCCACCCTGGCATGTTCGGAGGGGAGCAGCGCAGTGGAAGGAGAGCTGTGAGCAGCGGTGGAGAAGGGGGGCCATCTTTCCCCCCTTCACTCACCTTAGTGCTCTCCATCCCTCGCTCTCCCCTCCAGAAGTAACATGCGGGTGGCTGGCAACGGGCGGGACTTACCTCTCCCCGTTCCGGCGCTGGATTTGCGTGCCGCTGCTCTGGACCAGACCAAACTAGCGGCAGTGAAATGCTCGCGCCGGAACGAGAAGAGGTAAGTCCCGCCCGCTGCCGGTTGCCCGCACGTTACTTCTGGAGGGGAGAGCGAGGGATGGAGAGCACTAAGGTGAGGGAAGGGGGGGGAAGATGGCCCCCCTTCTCCACCCCTGCTCACAGCTCTCCTTCCACTGCGCTGCTTCCCTCATGCTGGGGGGACACCTGACTACCTATTCTGGCCACATATACCCCTGACTACATATATACTGGGCACATACACCCCCTGACTACATATACTGGGCACATATACCCCCTGACTACATATACTGGGCACATATACCTCTGGCTACATATACTGGGCACATATACCCCTGGCTACAAATACTGGGCACATATACCCCCTGACTACATATACTGGGCACATATACCCCTGACTACATATACTGGGCACATATACCTCTGACTACATATATACTGGGCACATATACCCCCTGACAACATATACTGGGCACATATACCCCTGCCTACATATACTGGGCACATATACCCCTGCCTACATATACTGGGACATATACCCCTGCCTACATATACTGGGCACATATACCCCTGCCTACATATACTGGGCACATATACCTCTGGCTACATATACTGGGCACATATACCCCTAACTACATATACTGGGCACATATACCCCTAACTACATATACTGGGACATATACCCCTGACTACATATACTGGCACATATAAACCCCTGACTACATATACTGGCACATATATACCCCTGACTACATATACTGGGGCATATACCCCTGCCTACGTATACTGGGACATATACCTCTAGCTACATATACTGGGACATATATCCCTGGCTACATATACTGGGACATATACCCCTGGCTACATATACTGCGCGCATATACCCCTGACTACATATACTGGGCACATATACCCCTGGCTACATATACTGGCACATATACCCCTGGCTACATATACTGGGCACATATACCCCTGGCTACATATACTGGGCACATATACCCCTGGCTACATATACTGGGCACATATACCCCTGGCTACATATACTGGGCACATATACCCCTTGCTACATATACTAGGCATATATACCCCTGGCTACATATACTGGGCACGTATACCCCTGGCTACATATTCTGGGCATGTATACCCCTGGCTACATATACTGGGCACGTATACCCCTGGCTACATATACTGGTGACATATACCCCTGGCTAAATATAATAGGCACATATACCTCTGGCTACATATACTGGGGACTACTATACTCATGGCTACTTATACTGGGGACACTTATAGACCTGGCTACCTATGCTGGGGGTACCTATTTTGGGGGAACTGCTGTCAGATTATCTGCATTTTTGTGGAACCGCTGTTATGTATTTTGGGGAAGAGCTGCCAGATTATGTATATGTTAGGGGAACTGCTGCTGCCAGATTACGTGTATTTTGCGGGACCACTGCTGCCAGATTATATGTATTTTGGGTGTTACGTGTATTTTGGGTGATCCGCTGCTAGGTTTCGCGTATTTTGGGGAACTGCTTCCAAATTATGTGTATGTTGGGGGAACTGCTGCTGCTACATTAACTATTTTGGGGGAACCACTGCCATATTACCTGTATTTTGGAGGAACTTCTACCAGATTATGTGTCTTTTTGGTGAAATGCTGTCAGATTACATCTATTTGGGGGGGATACACTATGGCAGAGCTCAAACTTCCCCGGCAGACCTTTTATACCACTGCTAAGGTCATGTATATTTGGCTCCACCCATGACCACGCCTGCATTATTCTTGGTCACGCCTATTTTTGGTGCACCGCGCAGGGGTTTTCCAGGTGAGTCCACTCACCTCTTTTCCCAGGATTAGACCCCTGCGTACATTTGTATAAAAGTACTGATGTTTCAATACAGGACATCAGAAATAGGGTCAATCAAAGTCTTTGGTGCTGCTTTATGCACACCATCATGATAGCAACATTAATGGAACCAAGATAAAAGGTATATATTAATTTGAGCTTTTAACAAGAGGATATTTTGATTCAATCTTATCAAGAAAGGAAGCTATTGGGATATATGAATTACAAACCCTAGCTTTACTGGGATTAAATAGTGACTGAGGCCTGAAGTGCTTTCTAAAGTAATTTTGAGATGAATAATCCCCTCCTCTCATTTTCATTTAAAAAAACATTTATATTGCAGACTTTTCAGCCCCTAAAAGTCAGTGTACTGTAGGAAAAGTGATAATAGGTGAAGAGTATATGTCTGGTCTGGACTGGCTGTTCTGGAAGACTTTATAATTTACTGATTTGATAAAGCATACCCCAAGTACTTAAAGAGAACCTGTACTGAGTAAAAATATTTAAAATAAACACATGAGGTAACTTCAAATGAACATTACATAGTTACCTTGCCATCAGTTCCTCTCAGAAGCTCACCATTTTCTTCTGACAATAATCCCTTCCAGTTCTGACAATATTTTGTCAGATCTGAAATATATCAGTTGCTGTCAGTAAAATATCAGTTGCTGCCAGTTATAGAGGAGAGGAAAACTGATGTACCAGGTAATGTCCATGTTTCCCTGTGGCTCAAGTGGGCGATGTTACAGTTTAACTGTGTGCTGACCAGAAAGCTGTTATGGGTAATGGCCATTTTCAAAATGGAGGACGGAAAATTCCCTTATCACAGTGAACAAACTGGACGAGGGACAGGAGAAAGACACTGAGGAGTAGACTACATGGAAGGTAAGTATGACTTGTGTATGCTTATTTTGACTTTTAATTTTCAGTTCAGGTTTTCTTTAAAACCTGTGGGTGGTTGGAGCCTATTGGCAAACTATTGATTTTCATTAAGTGCAATAAAATGTCCATGTATAAGATGTCCCATCTGTAGTGAAGCCTGCTTCTTGCTTTTGGTTTGCAGCAAGGTTTTAGCAACATTACAAGCAGTTTTTTTTAAAGATTTGATAGCTATGTAAACAGCACTGGTAAATGGCTTTTATAGATAGATAATATCGACTTTGCATTATCAACAAATTGTTTTTCCTGCTTTAACCACTTGAGGACCCACCCTTTACCCCCCCTTAAGGACCAGCGCTAGTTTGATTGATCTGTGCTGGGTGGGCTCTGCAGCCCCCAGCACAGATCAGGGTGCAGGCAGGGAGATCAGATTGCCCCCCTTTTTTCCCCCCTATGGGGATGATGTGCTGGGGGGGTCTGATCTCTGCTGCCTGCGAGTGGCTGGCGGGGGGGGCACCTCAAAGCCCCCCTCCGCGGCGAAATGCTCCCCCTCCCTCTCCTACCTGGCCCCCTTTGGTAAGCTGGGCTGCACAGGACGCTATCCGTCCTGTGCAGCCAGTGACAGGCTGTCTCCTGTCACATGGCGGCGATCCCCGGCCGCTGATTGGCCGGGGATCGCCGATCTGCCTTACGGCGCTGCTGCGCAGCAGCGCCGTACAAATGTAAACAAAGCGGATTATTTCCGCTTGTGTTTACATCTAGCCTGCGAGCCGCCATCGGCGGCCCGCAGGCTATTCACGGAGCCCCCCGCCGTGATTTGACAGGAAGCAGCCGCTCGTACGAGCGGCTGCTTCCTGATTAATTAGGCTGCAGCTGGCGACGCAGTACTGCGTCGCTGGTCCTGCAGCTGCCACTTTGCCGACGCACGTTATGAGTGTGCGGTCGGCAAGTGGTTAAATGTTATGTTTGCAAGCTATGATATTACACTTTTATTCATTCTGTCAACAAGTGTAAATAACTTGTGATGGATAACTGAGAAAACATAAATAAACCTATATATATATATATATATATATATATATATATATATATATATATATATATATATAGACCGTCTTTCCCCGAATATAAGACACTCCATTCAGTGGCTGAATGGAGTAATGGTTAAGGGCTCTGCCTCTGACACAGGAGACCTGGGTTCGAATCTCGGCTCTGCCTGTTCAGTAAGCCAGCACCTTTTCAGTAGGAGACCTTTGGCAAGTCTCCCTAACACTGCTACTGCCTATAGAGCGCGTCCTAGTGGCTGCAGCTCTGGCGCTTTGAGTCCGCCAGGAAAAAAGCGCGATATAAATGTTCTGTGTTGTTTGTTTGTTATATTCTTTTTGGGGAGAAAATTAGTGCTAGGGCTTATTTTCGGGGGTGGGAGGGGCTAGACGCTGTGTGTATGGGGAGGCTCTTACGGCAACTCCCTTGTGGCTGCGTCCCCCTCCGTTCCTAGTAATTCCTCCGGTGGTGGCGGCAGCAGTGGCATTGTATTTCAACTGTGAGGGCGCCCTTTGATCCTCTCGCAGTACGCTAGGTCGGGCTCTGCGGCATTTTGTGTTCAACTATGTTATCTTTGACTAATAGTTAACGGTTTTTGAATAGCAGAAACATTTAAGTGTGACAAACATGCAAAAGAATAAGAAATCAGGAAGGGGGCAAATAGTTTTTCACACCACTGTGTGTGTGTATATATATATATATATATATATATATATATTTATTTATTTATTTTTTCCATGAAGGGGAATCATAATTTAGCATAGACATAACATTTTAGTAGTGTCCTGTGTGAGAATATGTCAGATGCGAGATGTGTTTTTGAGCTAAATATAAAGTCATAATTGTGGCCTACACTTTGTAGAGCCAATGAAAACAAGACTGTAGGAAGTACCCAACAGATATAGAATAATTACAAATTAAAAAAGTAAATTGAACATAATTTAAAGACACAATTTCATGCATTACCTGATCATGCAAGCTTTATTCAAAGGAACACATTTTGTTGCGTAACATAGTGTTTGAATCCTATGCAGTATGTGAAAAAGTATCCTTTGTGGTGCAAGTTGGTTTGCATTCCTTTTCAGAATTTAATTATTCTGTACAGGTTCCTTCTAACGTCTAGAAATTTCCCATTAGGCCCATAAAAAGATGTAAAACTTGAACAGAGGTTCTAACCCTTTCACATCTATCTGTAGCAAAGTAACAATCCCACTCTAAAAATGGAGCTCATTAGTCACAGAAGTCCAAACATCCACTCTGCGTTGTCTGAACGATCAAAAGATGGTGAAAAAAAATCACATCAATATTATCTAACAAATATTTCAGCATCTTCCCTTTTACTGTGCTTAAAAAAATCATTAGCAGTCTATTTTTTCTTCCATTAAAGTACAGCCCATATTGCAAAGGACAGCCATGAATCCTTGATAGAAATGCAGAACGTCAAGATGTCCTTCACCTGGTGCCCTTGTTTTCAAATACACTGAATTTGTATAAATTATTCAGTATATATGAAGTCATATTCTCTACTATAATGTTGATGAATCGTATCATTCTCAATCACTGTTTATTCATTTAACTTTAGTAGTGTTGTATTAAAATGCAAAAAGTGTGAAAGGTCTTGAGGGTTTCTAATGACCTTGGGTCTCATTTTTTATTTTACATCCTTTATGCTGTCATCTATTGCATCTTAACCAACCTCTTTTCACTATTTCTTTAATGTCAAACTATGGAAGCCAAATATTGATAGCTTATTATTTTTGACACCTTTTAAAAATACATCAATGCCTGCACTATAGACTTGTAAAGTTACCGTAATTCCTTTCCTACCAACCTATCTCCAATGATCTGAGAAAATGACAATATGCTTTTCACATTAATTTTCGTGAAAACATTTTAAATTCTATTTTCAAATAAAAATGCCATTGAAAATAAGATTCAACATTTTTCAAAATCACATTTTTGAACATTGTTGTGGTAAAAACATTGTGTTTTAGCAGTAAAAAATATTAGGGTTTCACAGTAAAACATTTTTTTGCACTTTTGCGATAAACACAAATATACAAGCACATTTTATCTAAATCAAAAATGGCATTTTTGATTAAAGATCAAAAACATTAAAATATTAAATTATTGCTTTGTGAACTTCAAACATGAATTTCTAGAAACATTTGCGGGCTACATAGACTTTAATGGCAGGCGAACAGCTGCCAATTTTAGTGGTTAATAGCAAATCCCCTTTACGTGCTAGAAACACCAAATTTTTTGGGTATGTGGAGGAGGACAATGGGTGGAAGAGGAAACAAAATTTCAAAAAGACCTTATAGTTTTTGAGAAAGTTGATTTTAAAGTTACAGGGAAACAAAATAGCAGCCTATAGCAAAGTCACTGTGCTGAAATAGCGGCCACCCTTGCTGTCACCCTGGAGCACCTATAGCACCATCCAGGGTGACAGCATGCGTGGGCATTATAAGTGTGGTATGTGGGGAGGAGAGCAGAGCCAAGCTCGCAAGATTAGAGGATATTGAAGCATTGCAAGATGAGAATATTTTCTTAAAGGTACAGGTAAGGTTAATTAAGAATAATAAAGGACTTTTCTCGTTGTCGTGTTTTTATTTCATTTAACCCTTTGTGGAAATGGGTGAGGGGTATTTTGTATTTTTGGGTGAGGGGTATTTTGTCTATACTCATTTCTACTGGGATGGGGGTGGACATCTGGGGTGCCCTTCTTAAAGGGGACTTAATGCCACCATGAACCCACTCCCCAGGGCGTTGTCGCCCCACCTCCTCTTGGGGCACCGAAGGTGGGGAAGAGTCCCTTGTCCATGGGTTGGACAAGGGCTCTGGGGGGAGAGGGAAGCTTGGCTGCCCCTCCCCCCAGAGCCCCCCCATACCATGGACAATGCTTGCTGGTATAGCTCAGGGTGCGAAGCCCCATGCAGCCGAGGCTCCGCATTCTGGCTATCTCAGCCTGGTTAAAGTGGCTCGGGAGGGAGGACCCCACATCAATGTTTAAAAATTTCCCCACACTCTGCGCATAAAAAATTAAAAAATACATGTTAATACATTATATGACATTTTAGTGCAGTGACTTTGCTATAGGCTGCTATTTTTTTTCCTCTTGTACCCACTGTTCTACTCCCCATACCCAGAAAATTTGGGGTTTCTAGCACATAAGGGGGCTTTGCTATTCAGTGCTAAAGGCGGCAGCCAGGGAAACATTTCCAACACTCTGCACGAAATCTTTAAAATCAATTTTCTCAAAAACTATAAGGTCATTTTGAAAAATGTTTTTCCTCTTGTACCCACTGTCCTCCTTCACGTATCCATCAAATTTGGTGTTTCTAGCATATAAGGGGGCTTTGCTATTAACCACTTGAGGACCCACCCTTTACCCCCCCTTAAGGACCAGCGCTGGTTTAGCTGATCTGTGCTGGGTGGGCTGTGCAGCCCCCAGCACAGATCAGGGTGCAGGCAGAGCGACCAGATCGCCCCCCTTTTTTCCCCACTAGGGGGATGATGTGCTGGGGGGGTCTTATCGCTCCTGCCTGGGTGTTGCGGGGGGGGGGGGGGGCACCTCAAAGCCCCCCTCCGCGGCAAAATTACCTCCCTCCCTCTCATCCCTGTCCCCCCTGGCAATCTGGGCTGCACAGGATGCTATCCGTCCTGTGCAGCCAGTGACAGGCTGTCCCCTGTCACATGGCGGCGATCCCCGGCCGCTGATTTGCCGGGGATCGCCGATCTGCCTTACGGCGCTGCTGCAGCTCCGTACAATGTAAACAAAGCGGATTGTTTCCGCTTGTGTTTACATTTAGCCTGCGAGCCGCGACCGGCGGACCGCAGGCTATTCACGAAGCCCCCCGCCGTGAATTGACAGGAAGCAGCCGCTCGCGCGAGCGGCTGCTTCCTGATTAATTAGCCTGCAGCCGGCGACGCAGAACTGCGTCGCTGGTCCTGCAGTTGCCACTTTGCCGACGCGTGGTATGAGTGTCAGCGGCTGCTAAAAGTCAGCGGCTGCTAAAAGTTTTCTCACATTCAGAATCAATTTTTCTCAAAAACGATAAGATCTTTTTTATAAGTTTTTTTCCTCTTGTACCCACTGTCGGCCTCCTCCACATACCCTGAAAATGTGGTGTTTCTAGCACTTAAGGGGGCTTTGCTATTAACCACTTAAGTCAGCGGCAAGGGACTTCAATATAAAAAGTGCAAACGCACATTTTTGTTAAAAAAATTTACATAAGACACGAACAGCGAACAGCTCATGTTTGCAGCGAACTGTTCTCCCGGCAAACTGTTTTGAACATTTCTATTTTTGATGCGAAAATTCGTTAGTAAAACTGGCCCCACTCACCCATCCCGCAAACAGCAGGTAAATAAAGTTGCTATGAAAAAACATTCAAAAGTATTTAATTCTAATTGGCTGCAGTCAAAAGCTTACCTTGATTTCTAGAGAGGAAGTAGCATGTCATAAAAGTACCCTGAAACAATCCACAATGTCACATTGTCTACTGAACAATCTTTGTTTTGTTACTTTATGAATTCCATGCTGTTATTCTTCAGATGAGCATCAAAGATGCCTTTTCTCATGATTAAACACACCTGTTTATGAAGTTGTTATGAAGACGTCATCAAGCCGGGACCGGATATTCGGCATAGCGGGGCTGACTGCAGAGCGGGGATCGGAGGCTCGTGCTTCAGGATAGTCGCAGGAACAAGGTAAGGTGAGTGAGGCTGCTTGCTGGAGGATTTTTGTAACTATTTATGCACGGAGGGGGCTGCCTGATAGGGGGGGGGGCATCTGGCTACCGATCCTGGGGGAGGGGAGGGGGTATTTAAAAGGGGAGCTAACTGGGGGGGGGAGTGTCTAATAAGGCACATCTGGTTACCCTGGGGGGAGGATAATGTAATACCGGGGGCACATTTGGCTATGATGGGGGGCCGGTGCTAATCCTGGGGGCATATCTGGCTAAAATGGGGGAATGCTGATCCCAGGGGCAGATCTGGCTAGAATTAGGGGCACTATTCTTATAGGCGCATCTGATGATCTATGCTGGGGGTTTCAAATGCAGGGGACACATCTGACTATACTGGGGGGGCTTATATTGGGGACATATCTGACTATCCTGGGTGGGCTGATACTGGGGACACATCTGGCTATCTATTCTGGGGGACATAATACTAGTGACATGGTTTTTATGACAGTAGCACTTTTTATTTTTAAGCTGGAACCGATAAAAACTGAGAGATCATGCATTTTTAATTTTTTTCCTCTTTTTTCCCATTAAAATGAATAGAAAACAACTATTTTCTTAGTACAAAATACCCCCCAATGAAAGCCTAGTAGGGATAAAGTTATTACTGATTAACTAGGGTCATGGCTAAAACATCAAAAAGGCTCTGGTCCATAAGGGGGAAACAAGGTCAGGATGCGAAGTGGTTAAGTAACAATCTTGCTTATTACTATATGTTTTCCCATACTTCTTTTCCATATATGATTTCTGCTGCCTATTTATTTTTTGTGTGTCTACATGGGAGTTGTCATCTAGTTGGTGACATCAGCACTACACTCAAAACAGGGACAATGCAAAGTATTTTTAGCATGCTGTGTGCAATAACTTAAAGGGATACTGTAGGGGGGGTCGGGGGAAAATGAGTTAAACTTACTAGGGGCTTCTAATGGTCCCCCGCAGACATCCTGTGCCCACGCAACCACTCACCGATGCTCCAGCCCCGCCTCC